>NW_028152261.1:1200000-1800000 GCF_964638095.1 Poromitra crassiceps
TCCTGCTTTTCATCATCTTCGCCATATGGTAATCCAGGATAGGAGTAGCTTGAGTGGCTAACTTCTTGTATACTATCCGCACCGCACGCCTGGCTCACAGTCACAACAAACACACCGGCTAAAGTGGGCGTAACGTTTCCTGCATGCCTCTACATGACAGCCAATCACCAGCCGTATTAGAGCGCGGCGTGCAAGCATGTCGCATGCTTATAGGCTCAATGACGCTGTTTTGTTTTGGTATCGAAAATTGGTATCGATTGACAAGGGAGGCTTCGATACCCCTTAGTATCGATGTTTCCATTTCGGTGCCAAGTAAGTATCGAAACTCGATACCCAGCCCTAGCTCCATGTACAAGTACCTCTCCGCTCAATGTACAAGTACCTCTCCGCTCAATGTACAAGTACCTCTCCGCTCCATGTACAAGTACCTCTCCGCTCCATGTACAAGTACCTCTCCGCTCCATGTACAAGTACATCTCTGCTCCATGTACAAGTACCTCTCCGCTCAATGTACAAGTACATCTCCGCTCCATGTACAAGTACCTCTCCGCTCCATGTACAAGTACATCTCCGCTCCATGTACAAGTACCTCTCCGCTCCATGTACAAGTACCTCTCCGCTCAATGTACAAGTACATCTCCGCTCCATGTACAAGTACATCTCTGCTCCATGTACAAGTACCTCTCCGCTCAATGTACAAGTACATCTCCGCTCCATGTACAAGTACCTCTCCGCTCCATGTACAAGTACCTCTCCGCTCCATGTACAAGTACCTCTCCGCTCCATGTACAAGTACCTCTCCGCTCAATGTCAAGTGTCGACAGTACCTCTCCGCTCCATGTACAAATACCTCTCCGCTCTCATGTACAAGTACCTCTCCGCTCCATGTACAAGTACCTCTCCGCTCAATGTCAAGTGTCGACAGTACCTCTCCGCTCCATGTACAAATACCTCTCCGCTCCATGTACAAGTACCTCTCCGCTCTCATGTACAAGTACCTCTCCGCTCCATGTACAAGTAGCTCTCCGCTCAATGTACAAGTGTCGACAGTACCTTTCCGCTCCATGTACAAATACCTCTCCGCTCTCATGTACAAGTACCTCTCCGCTCCATGTACAAGTACCTCTCCGCTCAATGTACAAATACCTCTCCGCTCCATGTATAAGTACCTCTCCGCTCTATGTACAAGTACCTCTCCGCTCCATGTACAAGTACCTCTCCGCTCAATGTACAAATACCTCTCCGCTCCATGTACAAGTAGCTCTCCGCTGAATGTACAAGTGTCGACAGTACCTCTCCGCTCAATGTACAAGTACCTCTCCGCTCAATGTACAAATACCTCTCCGCTCCATGTACAAGTACCTCTCCGCTCAATGTCAAGTATCGACAGTACCTCTCCGCTCCATGTACAAGTACCTCTCCGCTGAATGTACAAGTGTCGACAGTACCTCTCCGCTCAATGTACAAGTACCTCTCCGCTCCATGTACAAGTACCTCTCCGCTCTCATGTACAAGTACCTCTCCGCTCCATGTACAAGTACCTCTCCGCTCAATGTACAAGTACCTCTGCGCTCCATGTACAAGTACCTCTCCGCTCAATGTACAAGTACCTCTCCGCTCAATGTACAAGTGTCGACAGTACCTCTCCGCTCCATGTACAAGTACCTCTCCGCTCAATGTACAAGTGTCGACAGTACCTCTACGCTCAATGTACAAGTGTCGACAGTACCTCTCCGCTCTCATGTACAAGTACCTCTCCGATCCATGTACAAGTACATCTCCGCTCCATGTACAAGTACATCTCCGCTCAATGTACAAGTACCTCTCCGCTCCATGTACAAGTACCTCTCCGCTCCATGTACAAGTACCTCTCCGCTCCATGTACAAGTACCTCTCCGCTCCATGTACAAGTACCTCTCCGCTCAATGTACAAGTACCTCTCCGCTCCATGTACAAGTACCTCTCCGCTCAATGTACAAGTACCTCTCCGCTCCATGTACAAGTACCTCTCCGCTCCATGTACAAGTACCTCTCCGCTCCATGTACAAGTACCTCTCCGCTCAATGTCAAGTATCGACAGTACCTCTCCGCTCCATGTACAAGTACCTCTCCGCTGAATGTACAAGTGTCGACAGTACCTCTCCGCTCAATGTACAAGTACCTCTCCGCTCCATGTACAAGTACCTCTCCGCTCTCATGTACAAGTACCTCTCCGCTCCATGTACAAGTACCTCTCCGCTCAATGTACAAGTACCTCTGCGCTCCATGTACAAGTACCTCTCCGCTCAATGTACAAGTACCTCTCCGCTCAATGTACAAGTGTCGACAGTACCTCTCCGCTCCATGTACAAGTACCTCTCCGCTCAATGTACAAGTGTTGACAGTACCTCTACGCTCAATGTACAAGTGTCGACAGTACCTCTCCGCTCTCATGTACAAGTACCTCTCCGATCCATGTACAAGTACATCTCCGCTCCATGTACAAGTACATCTCCGCTCAATGTACAAGTACCTCTCCGCTCCATGTACAAGTACCTCTCCGCTCCATGTACAAGTACATCTCTGCTCCATGTACAAGTACCTCTCTGCTCAATGTACAAGTACATCTCCGCTCCATGTACAAGTACCTCTCCGCTCCATGTACAAGTACATCTCCGCTCCATGTACAAGTACCTCTCCGCTCCATGTACAAGTACCTCTCCGCTCAATGTACAAGTACATCTCCGCTCCATGTACAAGTACCTCTCCGCTCCATGTACAAGTACCTCTCCGCTCCATGTACAAGTACCTCTCCGCTCAATGTCAAGTATCGACAGTACCTCTCCGCTCCATGTACAAGTACCTCTCCGCTGAATGTACAAGTGTCGACAGTACCTCTCCGCTCAATGTACAAGTACCTCTCCGCTCCATGTACAAGTACCTCTCCGCTCTCATGTACAAGTACCTCTCCGCTCCATGTACAAGTACCTCTCCGCTCAATGTACAAGTACCTCTGCGCTCCATGTACAAGTACCTCTCCGCTCAATGTACAAGTGTCGACAGTACCTCTCCGCTCCATGTACAAGTACCTCTCCGCTCAATGTACAAGTGTCGACAGTACCTCTACGCTCAATGTACGAGTGTCGACAGTACCTCTCCGCTCTCATGTACAAGTACCTCTCCGATCCATGTACAAGTACATCTCCGCTCCATGTACCAGTACATCTCCGCTCAATGTACAAGTACCTCTCCGCTCCATGTACAAGTACCTCTCCGCTCCATGTACAAGTACATCTCTGCTCCATGTACAAGTACCTCTCCGCTCAATGTACAAGTACATCTCCGCTCCATGTACAAGTACCTCTCCGCTCCATGTACAAGTACATCTCCGCTCCATGTACAAGTACCTCTCCGCTCCATGTACAAGTACCTCTCCGCTCAATGTACAAGTACATCTCCGCTCCATGTACAAGTACCTCTCCGCTCCATGTACAAGTACATCTCCGCTCCATGTACAAGTACCTCTCCGCTCAATGTACAAGTACATCTCCGCTCCATGTACAAGTACATCTCCACTCCATGTACAAGTACCTCTCCGCTCAATGTACAAGTACATCTCCGCTCCATGTACCAGTACCTCTCCGCTCAATGTACAAGTACATCTCCACTCCATGTACAAGTACCTCTCCGCTCAATGTACAAGTACATCTCCGCTCCATGTACCAGTACCTCTCCGCTCAATGTACAAGTACATCTCCACTCCATGTACAAGTACCTCTCCGCTCAATGTACAAGTACATCTCCGCTCCATGTACCAGTACCTCTCCGCTCAATGTACAAGTACATCTCCGCTCCATGTACAAGTACCTCTCCGCTCAATGTACAAGTACCTCTCCGCTCAATGTACAAGTACATCTCCGCTCCATGTACCAGTACCTGTCCGCTCAATGTACAAGTACATCTGCGCTCCATGTAGGGCTGGGTATCGTTCAAAATTTTTCGATATCGATACCGTTTCGATACTTGGATTTCGATACCGGTTCCTGAACGATACTTTTTTCGATACCAATTTTTAGAAAAATCCATTTTAACAAAAATAAAACTGCATTACACATTGAAATTATTTTACAAATCTTTAGTTTCCCCCCATCTTAAGTTTTACAGCAGAAAAAAATAAAACCTACTGTATTTAACATAACTTTAAGTTCTCTAAACGTATTGCCGTCCCTACAAAAAATATTGGAGTACTACAAAGGAAAGAAATGTAGCTAAAACAAATAAATCAGTGGAATAGTTTTCAGTGCAAAACAGAGAGTTGCAAATCAGGGTTTAATGCTCACTGATGCAACAGAACTCTATTCTTGTACAAACTGATGAGATGGCTCCACTTCATGCATGGAAGACTAGTTGAGCATTGACTAGCCTATCAATATAGCCTTATATGCCACAAAGTGAATCGCATTTATATTCAACAAACTATCATGACATCAGCGTTTGTTAACGAGTTGCTAAAAATACATGGGCGATAACTGCCCGCTTGCACATAACGCTAATTAATTAAACATTAACGCTAGCGTTGCAGATCAGTGTGCTCACTGCTGCAACAGAACGTCATTCTTGTCAAATCTGACGAGACAGCTCAACTTCACTGACTAGCCAATCAATATAAATGAATCGCATTTACATTCAACAAACTATCATGACATCAGCGTTTGTTAACGAGTTGCTAAAAATACACAATGCCCGCTTGCGCATAACGTTACGGCGGCAATTAATTAAACGATCTAATGCTACAACTCACAGCCAGATGCATGGATTTGTCAGACTGAGGGATCTGATAACCGCTAACTTGCGGTAAGCTGAGCTGACCCACCTCTCAATTATTTCTCTTGTCTGTGGAAACCAGTCCGTGTTGTTTCTGTTTCTTTTCCTGCTTTTCATCATCTTCGCCATATGGTAATCCAGGATAGGAGTAGCTTGAGTGGCTAACTTCTTGTATACTATCCGCACCGCACGCCTGGCTCACAGTCACAACAAACACACCGGCTAAAGTGGGCGTAACGTTTCCTGCATGCCTCTACATGACAGCCAATCACCAGCCGTATTAGAGCGCGGCGTGCAAGCATGTCGCATGCTTATAGGCTCAATGACGCTGTTTTGTTTTGGTATCGAAAATTGGTATCGATTGACAAGGGAGGCTTCGATACCCCTTAGTATCGATGTTTCCATTTCGGTGCCAAGTAAGTATCGAAACTCGATACCCAGCCCTAGCTCCATGTACAAGTACCTCTCCGCTCAATGTACAAGTACCTCTCCGCTCAATGTACAAGTACCTCTCCGCTCCATGTACAAGTACCTCTCCGCTCCATGTACAAGTACCTCTCCGCTCCATGTACAAGTACATCTCTGCTCCATGTACAAGTACCTCTCCGCTCAATGTACAAGTACATCTCCGCTCCATGTACAAGTACCTCTCCGCTCCATGTACAAGTACATCTCCGCTCCATGTACAAGTACCTCTCCGCTCCATGTACAAGTACCTCTCCGCTCAATGTACAAGTACATCTCCGCTCCATGTACAAGTACATCTCTGCTCCATGTACAAGTACCTCTCCGCTCAATGTACAAGTACATCTCCGCTCCATGTACAAGTACCTCTCCGCTCCATGTACAAGTACCTCTCCGCTCCATGTACAAGTACCTCTCCGCTCCATGTACAAGTACCTCTCCGCTCCATGTACAAGTACCTCTCCGCTCAATGTCAAGTGTCGACAGTACCTCTCCGCTCCATGTACAAATACCTCTCCGCTCTCATGTACAAGTACCTCTCCGCTCCATGTACAAGTACCTCTCCGCTCAATGTCAAGTGTCGACAGTACCTCTCCGCTCCATGTACAAATACCTCTCCGCTCCATGTACAAGTACCTCTCCGCTCTCATGTACAAGTACCTCTCCGCTCCATGTACAAGTAGCTCTCCGCTCAATGTACAAGTGTCGACAGTACCTTTCCGCTCCATGTACAAATACCTCTCCGCTCTCATGTACAAGTACCTCTCCGCTCCATGTACAAGTACCTCTCCGCTCAATGTACAAATACCTCTCCGCTCCATGTATAAGTACCTCTCCGCTCTATGTACAAGTACCTCTCCGCTCCATGTACAAGTACCTCTCCGCTCAATGTACAAATACCTCTCCGCTCCATGTACAAGTAGCTCTCCGCTGAATGTACAAGTGTCGACAGTACCTCTCCGCTCAATGTACAAGTACCTCTCCGCTCAATGTACAAATACCTCTCCGCTCCATGTACAAGTACCTCTCCGCTCAATGTCAAGTATCGACAGTACCTCTCCGCTCCATGTACAAGTACCTCTCCGCTGAATGTACAAGTGTCGACAGTACCTCTCCGCTCAATGTACAAGTACCTCTCCGCTCCATGTACAAGTACCTCTCCGCTCTCATGTACAAGTACCTCTCCGCTCCATGTACAAGTACCTCTCCGCTCAATGTACAAGTACCTCTGCGCTCCATGTACAAGTACCTCTCCGCTCAATGTACAAGTACCTCTCCGCTCAATGTACAAGTGTCGACAGTACCTCTCCGCTCCATGTACAAGTACCTCTCCGCTCAATGTACAAGTGTCGACAGTACCTCTACGCTTAATGTACAAGTGTCGACAGTACCTCTCCGCTCTCATGTACAAGTACCTCTCCGATCCATGTACAAGTACATCTCCGCTCCATGTACAAGTACATCTCCGCTCAATGTACAAGTACCTCTCCGCTCCATGTACAAGTACCTCTCCGCTCCATGTACAAGTACCTCTCCGCTCCATGTACAAGTACCTCTCCGCTCCATGTACAAGTACCTCTCCGCTCAATGTACAAGTACCTCTCCGCTCCATGTACAAGTACCTCTCCGCTCAATGTACAAGTACCTCTCCGCTCCATGTACAAGTACCTCTCCGCTCCATGTACAAGTACCTCTCCGCTCCATGTACAAGTACCTCTCCGCTCAATGTCAAGTATCGACAGTACCTCTCCGCTCCATGTACAAGTACCTCTCCGCTGAATGTACAAGTGTCGACAGTACCTCTCCGCTCAATGTACAAGTACCTCTCCGCTCCATGTACAAGTACCTCTCCGCTCTCATGTACAAGTACCTCTCCGCTCCATGTACAAGTACCTCTCCGCTCAATGTGCAAGTACCTCTGCGCTCCATGTACAAGTACCTCTCCGCTCAATGTACAAGTACCTCTCCGCTCAATGTACAAGTGTCGACAGTACCTCTCCGCTCCATGTACAAGTACCTCTCCGCTCAATGTACAAGTGTCGACAGTACCTCTACGCTCAATGTACAAGTGTCGACAGTACCTCTCCGCTCTCATGTACAAGTACCTCTCCGATCCATGTACAAGTACATCTCCGCTCCATGTACAAGTACATCTCCGCTCAATGTACAAGTACCTCTCCGCTCCATGTACAAGTACCTCTCCGCTCCATGTACAAGTACCTCTCCGCTCCATGTACAAGTACCTCTCCGCTCCATGTACAAGTACCTCTCCGCTCAATGTACAAGTACCTCTCCGCTCCATGTACAAGTACCTCTCCGCTCCATGTACAAGTACCTCTCCGCTCCATGTACAAGTACCTCTCCGCTCAATGTACAAGTACCTCTCCGCTCCATGTACAAGTACCTCTCCGCTCCATGTACAAGTACCTCTCCGCTCCATGTACAAGTACCTCTCCGCTCAATGTACAAGTACCTCTCCGCTCCCTGTACAAGTACATCTCCGCTCCATGTACAAGTACCTCTCCGCTCCATGTACAAGTACCTCTCCGCTCAATGTACAAGTGTCGACAGTACCTCTCCGCTCCATGTACAAGTACCTCTCCGCTCCATGTACAAGTACCTCTCCGCTCAATGTACAAGTGTCGACAGTACCTCTCCGCTCCATCTACAAGTACCTCTCCGCTCAATGTACAAGTACCTCTCCGCTGAATGTACAAGTACCTCTCCGCTCCATGTACAAGTACCTCTCCGCTCCATGTACAAATACCTCTCCGCTCCATGTACAAGTACCTCTCCGCTCCATGTACAAGCACCTCTCCGCTACATGTACAAGTACCTCTCCGCTCCATGTACAAGTACCTCTCCGCTCCATGTACAAGTACCTCTCCGCTCAATGTACAAGTACCTCTCCGCTCCATGTACAAATACCTCTCCGCTCCATGTACAAATACCTCTCCGCTCCATGTACAAGTACCTCTCCGCTCCATGTACCAGTACCTCTCCGCTCAATATACAAGTACATCTCCGCTCAATGTACAAGTACATCTCCGCTCAATGTACAAGTACGTCTCCGCTCAATGTACAAGTACCTCTCCGCTCAATGTACAAGTACCTCTCCGCTCCATGTACAAGTACCTCTCCGCTCAATGTACAAGTACATCTCCGCTCCATGTACCAGTACCTCTCCGCTCAATGTACAAGTACCTCTCCGCTCAATGTACAAGTACATCTCCGCTCCATGTACAAGTACGTCTCCGCTCAATGTATAAGTACCTCTCCGCTCCATGTACAAGTACCTCTCCGCTCCATGTACAAGTACATCTCCGCTCCATGTACAAGTACATCTCCGCTCCATGTACAAGTACCTCTCCGCTCCATGTACAAGTACCTCTCCGCTCCATGTACAAGTACATCTCCGCTCCATGTACAAGTACCTCTCCGCTCAATGTACAAGTACATCTCCGCTCCATGTACAAGTACATCTCCACTCCATGTACAAGTACCTCTCCGCTCAATGTACAAGTACATCTCCGCTCCATGTACCAGTACCTCTCCGCTCAATGTACAAGTACATCTCCACTCCATGTACAAGTACCTCTCCGCTCAATGTACAAGTACATCTCCGCTCCATGTACCAGTACCTCTCCGCTCAATGTACAAGTACATCTCCACTCCATGTACAAGTACCTCTCCGCTCAATGTACAAGTACATCTCCGCTCCATGTACCAGTACCTCTCCGCTCAATGTACAAGTACATCTCCGCTCCATGTACAAGTACCTCTCCGCTCAATGTACAAGTACCTCTCCGCTCAATGTACAAGTACATCTCCGCTCCATGTACCAGTACCTCTCCGCTCAATGTACAAGTACATCTGCGCTCCATGTAGGGCTGGGTATCGTTCAAAATTTTTCGATATCGATACCGTTTCGATACTTGGATTTCGATACCGGTTCCTGAACGATACTTTTTTCGATACCAATTTTTAGAAAAATCCATTTTAACAAAAATAAAACTGCATTACACATTGAAATTATTTTACAAATCTTTAGTTTCCCCCCATCTTAAGTTTTACAGCAGAAAAAAATAAAACCTACTGTATTTAACATAACTTTAAGTTCTCTAAACGTATTGCCGTCCCTACAAAAAATATTGGAGTACTACAAAGGAAAGAAATGTAGCTAAAACAAATAAATCAGTGGAATAGTTTTCAGTGCAAAACAGAGAGTTGCAAATCAGGGTTTAATGCTCACTGATGCAACAGAACTCTATTCTTGTACAAACTGATGAGATGGCTCCACTTCATGCATGGAAGACTAGTTGAGCATTGACTAGCCTATCAATATAGCCTTATATGCCACAAAGTGAATCGCATTTATATTCAACAAACTATCATGACATCAGCGTTTGTTAACGAGTTGCTAAAAATACATGGGCGATAACTGCCCGCTTGCACATAACGCTAATTAATTAAACATTAACGCTAGCGTTGCAGATCAGTGTGCTCACTGCTGCAACAGAACGTCATTCTTGTCAAATCTGATGAGACAGCTCAACTTCACTGACTAGCCAATCAATATAAATGAATCGCATTTACATTCAACAAACTATCATGACATCAGCGTTTGTTAACGAGTTGCTAAAAATACACAATGCCCGCTTGCGCATAACGTTACGGCGGCAATTAATTAAACGATCTAATGCTACAACTCACAGCCAGATGCATGGATTTGTCAGACTGAGGGATCTGATAACCGCTAACTTGCGGTAAGCTGAGCTGACCCACCTCTCAATTATTTCTCTTGTCTGTGGAAACCAGTCCGTGTTGTTTCTGTTTCTTTTCCTGCTTTTCATCATCTTCGCCATATGGTAATCCAGGATAGGAGTAGCTTGAGTGGCTAACTTCTTGTATACTATCCGCACCGCACGCCTGGCTCACAGTCACAACAAACACACCGGCTAAAGTGGGCGTAACGTTTCCTGCATGCCTCTACATGACAGCCAATCACCAGCCGTATTAGAGCGCGGCGTGCAAGCATGTCGCATGCTTATAGGCTCAATGACGCTGTTTTGTTTTGGTATCGAAAATTGGTATCGATTGACAAGGGAGGCTTCGATACCCCTTAGTATCGATGTTTCCATTTCGGTGCCAAGTAAGTATCGAAACTCGATACCCAGCCCTAGCTCCATGTACAAGTACCTCTCCGCTCAATGTACAAGTACCTCTCCGCTCAATGTACAAGTACCTCTCCGCTCCATGTACAAGTACCTCTCCGCTCCATGTACAAGTACCTCTCCGCTCCATGTACAAGTACCTCTCCGCTCCATGTACAAGTACATCTCTGCTCCATGTACAAGTACCTCTCCGCTCAATGTACAAGTACATCTCCGCTCCATGTACAAGTACCTCTCCGCTCCATGTACAAGTACATCTCCGCTCCATGTACAAGTACCTCTCCGCTCCATGTACAAGTACCTCTCCGCTCAATGTACAAGTACCTCTCCGCTCCATGTACAAGTACATCTCCGCTCCATGTACAAGTACCTCTCCGCTCAATGTACAAGTACATCTCCGCTCCATGTACAAGTACATCTCCACTCCATGTACAAGTACCTCTCCGCTCAATGTACAAGTACATCTCCGCTCCATGTACCAGTACCTCTCCGCTCAATGTACAAGTACATCTCCACTCCATGTACAAGTACCTCTCCGCTCAATGTACAAGTACATCTCCGCTCCATGTACCAGTACCTCTCCGCTCAATGTACAAGTACATCTCCACTCCATGTACAAGTACCTCTCCGCTCAATGTACAAGTACATCTCCGCTCCATGTACCAGTACCTCTCCGCTCAATGTACAAGTACATCTCCGCTCCATGTACAAGTACCTCTCCGCTCAATGTACAAGTACCTCTCCGCTCAATGTACAAGTACATCTCCGCTCCATGTACCAGTACCTCTCCGCTCAATGTACAAGTACATCTGCGCTCCATGTAGGGCTGGGTATCGTTCAAAATTTTTCGATATCGATACCGTTTCGATACTTGGATTTCGATACCGGTTCCTGAACGATACTTTTTTCGATACCAATTTTTAGAAAAATCCATTTTAACAAAAATAAAACTGCATTACACATTGAAATTATTTTACAAATCTTTAGTTTCCCCCCATCTTAAGTTTTACAGCAGAAAAAAATAAAACCTACTGTATTTAACATAACTTTAAGTTCTCTAAACGTATTGCCGTCCCTACAAAAAATATTGGAGTACTACAAAGGAAAGAAATGTAGCTAAAACAAATAAATCAGTGGAATAGTTTTCAGTGCAAAACAGAGAGTTGCAAATCAGGGTTTAATGCTCACTGATGCAACAGAACTCTATTCTTGTACAAACTGATGAGATGGCTCCACTTCATGCATGGAAGACTAGTTGAGCATTGACTAGCCTATCAATATAGCCTTATATGCCACAAAGTGAATCGCATTTATATTCAACAAACTATCATGACATCAGCGTTTGTTAACGAGTTGCTAAAAATACATGGGCGATAACTGCCCGCTTGCACATAACGCTAATTAATTAAACATTAACGCTAGCGTTGCAGATCAGTGTGCTCACTGCTGCAACAGAACGTCATTCTTGTCAAATCTGACGAGACAGCTCAACTTCACTGACTAGCCAATCAATATAAATGAATCGCATTTACATTCAACAAACTATCATGACATCAGCGTTTGTTAACGAGTTGCTAAAAATACACAATGCCCGCTTGCGCATAACGTTACGGCGGCAATTAATTAAACGATCTAATGCTACAACTCACAGCCAGATGCATGGATTTGTCAGACTGAGGGATCTGATAACCGCTAACTTGCGGTAAGCTGAGCTGACCCACCTCTCAATTATTTATCTTGTCTGTGGAAACCAGTCCGTGTTGTTTCTGTTTCTTTTCCTGCTTTTCATCATCTTCGCCATATGGTAATCCAGGATAGGAGTAGCTTGAGTGGCTAACTTCTTGTATACTATCCGCACCGCACGCCTGGCTCACAGTCACAACAAACACACCGGCTAAAGTGGGCGTAACGTTTCCTGCATGCCTCTACATGACAGCCAATCACCAGCCGTATTAGAGCGCGGCGTGCAAGCATGTCGCATGCTTATAGGCTCAATGACGCTGTTTTGTTTTGGTATCGAAAATTGGTATCGATTGACAAGGGAGGCTTCGATACCCCTTAGTATCGATGTTTCCATTTCGGTGCCAAGTAAGTATCGAAACTCGATACCCAGCCCTAGCTCCATGTACAAGTACCTCTCCGCTCAATGTACAAGTACCTCTCCGCTCAATGTACAAGTACCTCTCCGCTCCATGTACAAGTACCTCTCCGCTCCATGTACAAGTACCTCTCCGCTCCATGTACAAGTACCTCTCCGCTCCATGTACAAGTACATCTCTGCTCCATGTACAAGTACCTCTCCGCTCAATGTACAAGTACATCTCCGCTCCATGTACAAGTACCTCTCCGCTCCATGTACAAGTACATCTCCGCTCCATGTACAAGTACCTCTCCGCTCCATGTACAAGTACCTCTCCGCTCAATGTACAAGTACCTCTCCGCTCCATGTACAAGTACATCTCCGCTCCATGTACAAGTACCTCTCCGCTCAATGTACAAGTACATCTCCGCTCCATGTACAAGTACATCTCCACTCCATGTACAAGTACCTCTCCGCTCAATGTACAAGTACATCTCCGCTCCATGTACCAGTACCTCTCCGCTCAATGTACAAGTACATCTCCACTCCATGTACAAGTACCTCTCCGCTCAATGTACAAGTACATCTCCGCTCCATGTACCAGTACCTCTCCGCTCAATGTACAAGTACATCTCCACTCCATGTACAAGTACCTCTCCGCTCAATGTACAAGTACATCTCCGCTCCATGTACCAGTACCTCTCCGCTCAATGTACAAGTACATCTCCGCTCCATGTACAAGTACCTCTCCGCTCAATGTACAAGTACCTCTCCGCTCAATGTACAAGTACATCTCCGCTCCATGTACCAGTACCTCTCCGCTCAATGTACAAGTACATCTGCGCTCCATGTAGGGCTGGGTATCGTTCAAAATTTTTCGATATCGATACCGTTTCGATACTTGGATTTCGATACCGGTTCCTGAACGATACTTTTTTCGATACCAATTTTTAGAAAAATCCATTTTAACAAAAATAAAACTGCATTACACATTGAAATTATTTTACAAATCTTTAGTTTCCCCCCATCTTAAGTTTTACAGCAGAAAAAAATAAAACCTACTGTATTTAACATAACTTTAAGTTCTCTAAACGTATTGCCGTCCCTACAAAAAATATTGGAGTACTACAAAGGAAAGAAATGTAGCTAAAACAAATAAATCAGTGGAATAGTTTTCAGTGCAAAACAGAGAGTTGCAAATCAGGGTTTAATGCTCACTGATGCAACAGAACTCTATTCTTGTACAAACTGATGAGATGGCTCCACTTCATGCATGGAAGACTAGTTGAGCATTGACTAGCCTATCAATATAGCCTTATATGCCACAAAGTGAATCGCATTTATATTCAACAAACTATCATGACATCAGCGTTTGTTAACGAGTTGCTAAAAATACATGGGCGATAACTGCCCGCTTGCACATAACGCTAATTAATTAAACATTAACGCTAGCGTTGCAGATCAGTGTGCTCACTGCTGCAACAGAACGTCATTCTTGTCAAATCTGATGAGACAGCTCAACTTCACTGACTAGCCAATCAATATAAATGAATCGCATTTACATTCAACAAACTATCATGACATCAGCGTTTGTTAACGAGTTGCTAAAAATACACAATGCCCGCTTGCGCATAACGTTACGGCGGCAATTAATTAAACGATCTAATGCTACAACTCACAGCCAGATGCATGGATTTGTCAGACTGAGGGATCTGATAACCGCTAACTTGCGGTAAGCTGAGCTGACCCACCTCTCAATTATTTATCTTGTCTGTGGAAACCAGTCCGTGTTGTTTCTGTTTCTTTTCCTGCTTTTCATCATCTTCGCCATATGGTAATCCAGGATAGGAGTAGCTTGAGTGGCTAACTTCTTGTATACTATCCGCACCGCACGCCTGGCTCACAGTCACAACAAACACACCGGCTAAAGTGGGCGTAACGTTTCCTGCATGCCTCTACATGACAGCCAATCACCAGCCGTATTAGAGCGCGGCGTGCAAGCATGTCGCATGCTTATAGGCTCAATGACGCTGTTTTGTTTTGGTATCGAAAATTGGTATCGATTGACAAGGGAGGCTTCGATACCCCTTAGTATCGATGTTTCCATTTCGGTGCCAAGTAAGTATCGAAACTCGATACCCAGCCCTAGCTCCATGTACAAGTACCTCTCCGCTCAATGTACAAGTACCTCTCCGCTCAATGTACAAGTACCTCTCCGCTCCATGTACAAGTACCTCTCCGCTCCATGTACAAGTACCTCTCCGCTCCATGTACAAGGACCTCTCCGCTCCATGTACAAGTACATCTCTGCTCCATGTACAAGTACCTATCCGCTCAATGTACAAGTACATATCCGCTCCATGTACAAGTACCTCTCCGCTCCATGTACAAGTACATCTCCGCTCCATGTACAAGTACCTCTCCGCTCCATGAACAAGTACCTCTCCGCTCAATGTACAAGTACATATCCGCTCCATGTACAAGTACATCTCTGCTCCATGTACAAGTACCTCTCCGCTCAATGTACAAGTACATCTCCGCTCCATGTACAAGTACCTCTCCGCTCCATGTACAAGTACCTCTCCGGTCCATGTACAAGTACCTCTCCGCTCCATGTACAAGTACCTCTCCGCTCCATGTACAAGTACCTCTCCGCTCAATGTCAAGTGTCGACAGTACCTCTCCGCTCCATGTACAAATACCTCTCCGCTCTCATGTACAAGTACCTCTCCGCTCCATGTACAAGTACCTCTCCGCTCAATGTCAAGTGTCGACAGTACCTCTCCGCTCCATGTACAAATACCTCTCCGCTCCATGTACAAGTACCTCTCCGCTCTCATGTACAAGTACCTCTCCGCTCCATGTACAAGTAGCTCTCCGCTCAATGTACAAGTGTCGACAGTACCTTTCCGCTCCATGTACAAATACCTCTCCGCTCTCATGTACAAGTACCTCTCCGCTCCATGTACAAGTACCTCTCCGCTCAATGTACAAATACCTCTCCGCTCCATGTATAAGTACCTCTCCGCTCTATGTACAAGTACCTCTCCGCTCCATGTACAAGTACCTCTCCGCTCAATGTACAAATACCTCTCCGCTCCATGTACAAGTAGCTCTCCGCTGAATGTACAAGTGTCGACAGTACCTCTCCGCTCAATGTACAAGTACCTCTCCGCTCAATGTACAAATACCTCCCCGCTCCATGTACAAGTACCTCTCCGCTCAATGTCAAGTATCGACAGTACCTCTCCGCTCCATGTACAAGTACCTCTCCGCTGAATGTACAAGTGTCGGCAGTACCTCTCCGCTCAATGTACAAGTACCTCTCCGCTCCATGTACAAGTACCTCTCCGCTCTCATGTACAAGTACCTCTCCGCTCCATGTACAAGTACCTCTCCGCTCAATGTACAAGTACCTCTGCGCTCCATGTACAAGTACCTCTCCGCTCAATGTACAAGTACCTCTCCGCTCAATGTACAAGTGTCGACAGTACCTCTCCGCTCCATGTACAAGTACCTCTCCGCTCCATGTACAAGTACCTCTCCGGTCCATGTACAAGTACCTCTCCGCTCCATGTACAAGTACCTCTCCGCTCCATGTACAAGTACCTCTCCGCTCAATGTCAAGTGTCGACAGTACCTCTCCGCTCCATGTACAAATACCTCTCCGCTCTCATGTACAAGTACCTCTCCGCTCCATGTACAAGTACCTCTCCGCTCAATGTCAAGTGTCGACAGTACCTCTCCGCTCCATGTACAAATACCTCTCCGCTCCATGTACAAGTACCTCTCCGCTCTCATGTACAAGTACCTCTCCGCTCCATGTACAAGTAGCTCTCCGCTCAATGTACAAGTGTCGACAGTACCTTTCCGCTCCATGTACAAATACCTCTCCGCTCTCATGTACAAGTACCTCTCCGCTCCATGTACAAGTACCTCTCCGCTCAATGTACAAATACCTCTCCGCTCCATGTATAAGTACCTCTCCGCTCTATGTACAAGTACCTCTCCGCTCCATGTACAAGTACCTCTCCGCTCAATGTACAAATACCTCTCCGCTCCATGTACAAGTAGCTCTCCGCTGAATGTACAAGTGTCGACAGTACCTCTCCGCTCAATGTACAAGTACCTCTCCGCTCAATGTACAAATACCTCTCCGCTCCATGTACAAGTACCTCTCCGCTCAATGTCAAGTATCGACAGTACCTCTCCGCTCCATGTACAAGTACCTCTCCGCTGAATGTACAAGTGTCGACAGTACCTCTCCGCTCAATGTACAAGTACCTCTCCGCTCCATGTACAAGTACCTCTCCGCTCTCATGTACAAGTACCTCTCCGCTCCATGTACAAGTACCTCTCCGCTCAATGTACAAGTACCTCTGCGCTCCATGTACAAGTACCTCTCCGCTCAATGTACAAGTACCTCTCCGCTCAATGTACAAGTGTCGACAGTACCTCTCCGCTCCATGTACAAGTACCTCTCCGCTCAATGTACAAGTGTCGACAGTACCTCTACGCTCAATGTACAAGTGTCGACAGTACCTCTCCGCTCTCATGTACAAGTACCTCTCCGATCCATGTACAAGTACATCTCCGCTCCATGTACAAGTACATCTCCGCTCAATGTACAAGTACCTCTCCGCTCCATGTACAAGTACCTCTCCGCTCCATGTACAAGTACCTCTCCGCTCCATGTACAAGTACCTCTCCGCTCCATGTACAAGTACCTCTCCGCTCAATGTACAAGTACCTCTCCGCTCCATGTACAAGTACCTCTCCGCTCAATGTACAAGTACCTCTCCGCTCCATGTACAAGTACCTCTCCGCTCCATGTACAAGTACCTCTCCGCTCCATGTACAAGTACCTCTCCGCTCCATGTACAAGTACATCTCTGCTCCATGTACAAGTACCTCTCCGCTCAATGTACAAGTACATCTCCGCTCCATGTACAAGTACATCTCCGCTCCATGTACAAGTACATCTCCGCTCCATGTACAAGTACCTCTCCGCTCCATGTACAAGTACCTCTCCGCTCAATGTACAAGTACATCTCCGCTCCATGTACAAGTACATCTCTGCTCCATGTACAAGTACCTCTCCGCTCAATGTACAAGTACATCTCCGCTCCATGTACAAGTACCTCTCCGCTCCATGTACAAGTACCTCTCCGGTCCATGTACAAGTACCTCTCCGCTCCATGTACAAGTACCTCTCCGCTCCATGTACAAGTACCTCTCCGCTCAATGTCAAGTGTCGACAGTACCTCTCCGCTCCATGTACAAATACCTCTCCGCTCTCATGTACAAGTACCTCTCCGCTCCATGTACAAGTACCTCTCCGCTCAATGTCAAGTGTCGACAGTACCTCTCCGCTCCATGTACAAATACCTCTCCGCTCCATGTACAAGTACCTCTCCGCTCTCATGTACAAGTACCTCTCCGCTCCATGTACAAGTAGCTCTCCGCTCAATGTACAAGTGTCGACAGTACCTTTCCGCTCCATGTACAAATACCTCTCCGCTCTCATGTACAAGTACCTCTCCGCTCCATGTACAAGTACCTCTCCGCTCAATGTACAAATACCTCTCCGCTCCATGTATAAGTACCTCTCCGCTCTATGTACAAGTACCTCTCCGCTCCATGTACAAGTACCTCTCCGCTCAATGTACAAATACCTCTCCGCTCCATGTACAAGTAGCTCTCCGCTGAATGTACAAGTGTCGACAGTACCTCTCCGCTCAATGTACAAGTACCTCTCCGCTCAATGTACAAATACCTCTCCGCTCCATGTACAAGTACCTCTCCGCTCAATGTCAAGTATCGACAGTACCTCTCCGCTCCATGTACAAGTACCTCTCCGCTGAATGTACAAGTGTCGACAGTACCTCTCCGCTCAATGTACAAGTACCTCTCCGCTCCATGTACAAGTACCTCTCCGCTCTCATGTACAAGTACCTCTCCGCTCCATGTACAAGTACCTCTCCGCTCAATGTACAAGTACCTCTGCGCTCCATGTACAAGTACCTCTCCGCTCAATGTACAAGTACCTCTCCGCTCAATGTACAAGTGTCGACAGTACCTCTCCGCTCCATGTACAACTACCTCTCCGCTCAATGTACAAGTGTCGACAGTACCTCTACGCTCAATGTACAAGTACCTCTCCGCTGAATGTACAAGTGTCGACAGTACCTCTCCGCTCTCATGTACAAGTACCTCTCCGATCCATGTACAAGTACATCTCCGCTCCATGTACAAGTACATCTCCGCTCAATGTACAAGTACCTCTCCGCTCCATGTACAAGTACCTCTCCGCTCCATGTACAAGTACCTCTCCGCTCCATGTACAAGTACCTCTCCGCTCCATGTACAAGTACCTCTCCGCTCAATGTACAAGTACCTCTCCGCTCCATGTACAAGTACCTCTCCGCTCAATGTACAAGTACCTCTCCGCTCCATGTACCAGTACCTCTCCGCTCAATATACAAGTACATCTCCGCTCAATGTACAAGTACATCTCCGCTCAATGTACAAGTACGTCTCCGCTCAATGTACAAGTACCTCTCCGCTCAATGTACAAGTACCTCTCCGCTCCATGTACAAGTACCTCTCCGCTCAATGTACAAGTACATCTCCGCTCCATGTACCAGTACCTCTCCGCTCAATGTACAAGTACCTCTCCGCTCAATGTACAAGTACATCTCCGCTCCATGTACAAGTACGTCTCCGCTCAATGTATAAGTACCTCTCCGCTCCATGTACAAGTACCTCTCCGCTCCATGTACAAGTACATCTCCGCTCCATGTACAAGTACATCTCCGCTCCATGTACAAGTACCTCTCCGCTCCATGTACAAGTACCTCTCCGCTCCATGTACAAGTGTCGACAGTACCTCTCCGCTCCATGTACAACTACCTCTCCGCTCAATGTACAAGTGTCGACAGTACCTCTACGCTCAATGTACAAGTACCTCTCCGCTGAATGTACAAGTGTCGACAGTACCTCTCCGCTCTCATGTACAAGTACCTCTCCGATCCATGTACAAGTACATCTCCGCTCCATGTACAAGTACATCTCCGCTCAATGTACAAGTACCTCTCCGCTCCATGTACAAGTACCTCTCCGCTCCATGTACAAGTACCTCTCCGCTCCATGTACAAGTACCTCTCCGCTCCATGTACAAGTACCTCTCCGCTCAATGTACAAGTACCTCTCCGCTCCATGTACAAGTACCTCTCCGCTCAATGTACAAGTACCTCTCCGCTCCATGTACCAGTACCTCTCCGCTCAATATACAAGTACATCTCCGCTCAATGTACAAGTACATCTCCGCTCAATGTACAAGTACGTCTCCGCTCAATGTACAAGTACCTCTCCGCTCAATGTACAAGTACCTCTCCGCTCCATGTACAAGTACCTCTCCGCTCAATGTACAAGTACATCTCCGCTCCATGTACCAGTACCTCTCCGCTCAATGTACAAGTACCTCTCCGCTCAATGTACAAGTACATCTCCGCTCCATGTACAAGTACGTCTCCGCTCAATGTATAAGTACCTCTCCGCTCCATGTACAAGTACCTCTCCGCTCCATGTACAAGTACATCTCCGCTCCATGTACAAGTACATCTCCGCTCCATGTACAAGTACCTCTCCGCTCCATGTACAAGTACCTCTCCGCTCCATGTACAAGTACATCTCCGCTCCATGTACAAGTACCTCTCCGCTCAATGTACAAGTACATCTCCGCTCCATGTACAAGTACATCTCCACTCCATGTACAAGTACCTCTCCGCTCAATGTACAAGTACATCTCCGCTCCATGTACCAGTACCTCTCCGCTCAATGTACAAGTACATCTCCACTCCATGTACAAGTACCTCTCCGCTCAATGTACAAGTACATCTCCGCTCCATGTACCAGTACCTCTCCGCTCAATGTACAAGTACATCTCCACTCCATGTACAAGTACCTCTCCGCTCAATGTACAAGTACATCTCCGCTCCATGTACCAGTACCTCTCCGCTCAATGTACAAGTACATCTCCGCTCCATGTACAAGTACCTCTCCGCTCAATGTACAAGTACCTCTCCGCTCAATGTACAAGTACATCTCCGCTCCATGTACCAGTACCTCTCCGCTCAATGTACAAGTACATCTGCGCTCCATGTAGGGCTGGGTATCGTTCAAAATTTTTCGATATCGATACCGTTTCGATACTTGGATTTCGATACCGGTTCCTGAACGATACTTTTTTCGATACCAATTTTTAGAAAAATCCATTTTAACAAAAATAAAACTGCATTACACATTGAAATTATTTTACAAATCTTTAGTTTCCCCCCATCTTAAGTTTTACAGCAGAAAAAAATAAAACCTACTGTATTTAACATAACTTTAAGTTCTCTAAACGTATTGCCGTCCCTACAAAAAATATTGGAGTACTACAAAGGAAAGAAATGTAGCTAAAACAAATAAATCAGTGGAATAGTTTTCAGTGCAAAACAGAGAGTTGCAAATCAGGGTTTAATGCTCACTGATGCAACAGAACTCTATTCTTGTACAAACTGATGAGATGGCTCCACTTCATGCATGGAAGACTAGTTGAGCATTGACTAGCCTATCAATATAGCCTTATATGCCACAAAGTGAATCGCATTTATATTCAACAAACTATCATGACATCAGCGTTTGTTAACGAGTTGCTAAAAATACATGGGCGATAACTGCCCGCTTGCACATAACGCTAATTAATTAAACATTAACGCTAGCGTTGCAGATCAGTGTGCTCACTGCTGCAACAGAACGTCATTCTTGTCAAATCTGATGAGACAGCTCAACTTCACTGACTAGCCAATCAATATAAATGAATCGCATTTACATTCAACAAACTATCATGACATCAGCGTTTGTTAACGAGTTGCTAAAAATACACAATGCCCGCTTGCGCATAACGTTACGGCGGCAATTAATTAAACAATCTAATGCTACAACTCACAGCCAGATGCATGGATTTGTCAGACTGAGGGATCTGATAACCGCTAACTTGCGGTAAGCTGAGCTGACCCACCTCTCAATTATTTATCTTGTCTGTGGAAACCAGTCCGTGTTGTTTCTGTTTCTTTTCCTGCTTTTCATCATCTTCGCCATATGGTAATCCAGGATAGGAGTAGCTTGAGTGGCTAACTTCTTGTATACTATCCGCACCGCACGCCTGGCTCACAGTCACAACAAACACACCGGCTAAAGTGGGCGTAACGTTTCCTGCATGCCTCTACATGACAGCCAATCACCAGCCGTATTAGAGCGCGGCGTGCAAGCATGTCGCATGCTTATAGGCTCAATGACGCTGTTTTGTTTTGGTATCGAAAATTGGTATCGATTGACAAGGGAGGCTTCGATACCCCTTAGTATCGATGTTTCCATTTCGGTGCCAAGTAAGTATCGAAACTCGATACCCAGCCCTAGCTCCATGTACAAGTACCTCTCCGCTCAATGTACAAGTACCTCTCCGCTCAATGTACAAGTACCTCTCCGCTCCATGTACAAGTACCTCTCCGCTCCATGTACAAGTACCTCTCCGCTCCATGTACAAGTACCTCTCCGCTCCATGTACAAGTACATCTCTGCTCCATGTACAAGTACCTCTCCGCTCAATGTACAAGTACATATCCGCTCCATGTACAAGTACCTCTCCGCTCCATGTACAAGTACATCTCCGCTCCATGTACAAGTACCTCTCCGCTCCATGAACAAGTACCTCTCCGCTCAATGTACAAGTACATATCCGCTCCATGTACAAGTACATCTCTGCTCCATGTACAAGTACCTCTCCGCTCAATGTACAAGTACATCTCCGCTCCATGTACAAGTACCTCTCCGCTCCATGTACAAGTACCTCTCCGGTCCATGTACAAGTACCTCTCCGCTCCATGTACAAGTACCTCTCCGCTCCATGTACAAGTACCTCTCCGCTCAATGTCAAGTGTCGACAGTACCTCTCCGCTCCATGTACAAATACCTCTCCGCTCTCATGTACAAGTACCTCTCCGCTCCATGTACAAGTACCTCTCCGCTCAATGTCAAGTGTCGACAGTACCTCTCCGCTCCATGTACAAATACCTCTCCGCTCCATGTACAAGTACCTCTCCGCTCTCATGTACAAGTACCTCTCCGCTCCATGTACAAGTAGCTCTCCGCTCAATGTACAAGTGTCGACAGTACCTTTCCGCTCCATGTACAAATACCTCTCCGCTCTCATGTACAAGTACCTCTCCGCTCCATGTACAAGTACCTCTCCGCTCAATGTACAAATACCTCTCCGCTCCATGTATAAGTACCTCTCCGCTCTATGTACAAGTACCTCTCCGCTCCATGTACAAGTACCTCTCCGCTCAATGTACAAATACCTCTCCGCTCCATGTACAAGTAGCTCTCCGCTGAATGTACAAGTGTCGACAGTACCTCTCCGCTCAATGTACAAGTACCTCTCCGCTCAATGTACAAATACCTCCCCGCTCCATGTACAAGTACCTCTCCGCTCAATGTCAAGTATTGACAGTACCTCTCCGCTCCATGTACAAGTACCTCTCCGCTGAATGTACAAGTGTCGGCAGTACCTCTCCGCTCAATGTACAAGTACCTCTCCGCTCCATGTACAAGTACCTCTCCGCTCTCATGTACAAGTACCTCTCCGCTCCATGTACAAGTACCTCTCCGCTCAATGTACAAGTACCTCTGCGCTCCATGTACAAGTACCTCTCCGCTCAATGTACAAGTACCTCTCCGCTCAATGTACAAGTGTCGACAGTACCTATCCGCTCCATGTACAAGTACCTCTCCGCTCCATGTACAAGTACCTCTCCGGTCCATGTACAAGTACCTCTCCGCTCCATGTACAAGTACCTCTCCGCTCCATGTACAAGTACCTCTCCGCTCAATGTCAAGTGTCGACAGTACCTCTCCGCTCCATGTACAAATACCTCTCCGCTCTCATGTACAAGTACCTCTCCGCTCCATGTACAAGTACCTCTCCGCTCAATGTCAAGTGTCGACAGTACCTCTCCGCTCCATGTACAAATACCTCTCCGCTCCATGTACAAGTACCTCTCCGCTCTCATGTACAAGTACCTCTCCGCTCCATGTACAAGTAGCTCTCCGCTCAATGTACAAGTGTCGACAGTACCTTTCCGCTCCATGTACAAATACCTCTCCGCTCTCATGTACAAGTACCTCTCCGCTCCATGTACAAGTACCTCTCCGCTCAATGTACAAATACCTCTCCGCTCCATGTATAAGTACCTCTCCGCTCTATGTACAAGTACCTCTCCGCTCCATGTACAAGTACCTCTCCGCTCAATGTACAAATACCTCTCCGCTCCATGTACAAGTAGCTCTCCGCTGAATGTACAAGTGTCGACAGTACCTCTCCGCTCAATGTACAAGTACCTCTCCGCTCAATGTACAAATACCTCTCCGCTCCATGTACAAGTACCTCTCCGCTCAATGTCAAGTATCGACAGTACCTCTCCGCTCCATGTACAAGTACCTCTCCGCTGAATGTACAAGTGTCGACAGTACCTCTCCGCTCAATGTACAAGTACCTCTCCGCTCCATGTACAAGTACCTCTCCGCTCTCATGTACAAGTACCTCTCCGCTCCATGTACAAGTACCTCTCCGCTCAATGTACAAGTACCTCTGCGCTCCATGTACAAGTACCTCTCCGCTCAATGTACAAGTACCTCTCCGCTCAATGTACAAGTGTCGACAGTACCTCTCCGCTCCATGTACAAGTACCTCTCCGCTCAATGTACAAGTGTCGACAGTACCTCTACGCTCAATGTACAAGTGTCGACAGTACCTCTCCGCTCTCATGTACAAGTACCTCTCCGATCCATGTACAAGTACATCTCCGCTCCATGTACAAGTACATCTCCGCTCAATGTACAAGTACCTCTCCGCTCCATGTACAAGTACCTCTCCGCTCCATGTACAAGTACCTCTCCGCTCCATGTACAAGTACCTCTCCGCTCCATGTACAAGTACCTCTCCGCTCAATGTACAAGTACCTCTCCGCTCCATGTACAAGTACCTCTCCGCTCAATGTACAAGTACCTCTCCGCTCCATGTACAAGTACCTCTCCGCTCCATGTACAAGTACCTCTCCGCTCCATGTACAAGTACCTCTCCGCTCCATGTACAAGTACATCTCTGCTCCATGTACAAGTACCTCTCCGCTCAATGTACAAGTACATCTCCGCTCCATGTACAAGTACATCTCCGCTCCATGTACAAGTACATCTCCGCTCCATGTACAAGTACCTCTCCGCTCCATGTACAAGTACCTCTCCGCTCAATGTACAAGTACATCTCCGCTCCATGTACAAGTACATCTCTGCTCCATGTACAAGTACCTCTCCGCTCAATGTACAAGTACATCTCCGCTCCATGTACAAGTACCTCTCCGCTCCATGTACAAGTACCTATCCGGTCCATGTACAAGTACCTCTCCGCTCCATGTACAAGTACCTCTCCGCTCCATGTACAAGTACCTCTCCGCTCAATGTCAAGTGTCGACAGTACCTCTCCGCTCCATGTACAAATACCTCTCCGCTCTCATGTACAAGTACCTCTCCGCTCCATGTACAAGTACCTCTCCGCTCAATGTCAAGTGTCGACAGTACCTCTCCGCTCCATGTACAAATACCTCTCCGCTCCATGTACAAGTACCTCTCCGCTCTCATGTACAAGTACCTCTCCGCTCCATGTACAAGTAGCTCTCCGCTCAATGTACAAGTGTCGACAGTACCTTTCCGCTCCATGTACAAATACCTCTCCGCTCTCATGTACAAGTACCTCTCCGCTCCATGTACAAGTACCTCTCCGCTCAATGTACAAATACCTCTCCGCTCCATGTATAAGTACCTCTCCGCTCTATGTACAAGTACCTCTCCGCTCCATGTACAAGTACCTCTCCGCTCAATGTACAAATACCTCTCCGCTCCATGTACAAGTAGCTCTCCGCTGAATGTACAAGTGTCGACAGTACCTCTCCGCTCAATGTACAAGTACCTCTCCGCTCAATGTACAAATACCTCTCCGCTCCATGTACAAGTACCTCTCCGCTCAATGTCAAGTATCGACAGTACCTCTCCGCTCTCATGTACAAGTACCTCTCCGCTCCATGTACAAGTACCTCTCCGCTCAATGTACAAGTACCTCTGCGCTCCATGTACAAGTACCTCTCCGCTCAATGTACAAGTACCTCTCCGCTCAATGTACAAGTGTCGACAGTACCTCTCCGCTCCATGTACAAGTACCTCTCCGCTCAATGTACAAGTGTCGACAGTACCTCTACGCTCAATGTACAAGTACCTCTCCGCTGAATGTACAAGTGTCGACAGTACCTCTCCGCTCTCATGTACAAGTACCTCTCCGATCCATGTACAAGTACATCTCCGCTCCATGTACAAGTACATCTCCGCTCAATGTACAAGTACCTCTCCGCTCCATGTACAAGTACCTCTCCGCTCCATGTACAAGTACCTCTCCGCTCCATGTACAAGTACCTCTCCGCTCCATGTACAAGTACCTCTCCGCTCAATGTACAAGTACCTCTCCGCTCCATGTACAAGTACCTCTCCGCTCAATGTACAAGTACCTCTCCGCTCCATGTACAAGTACCTCTCCGCTCCATGTACAAGTACCTCTCCGCTCAATGTCAAGTATCGACAGTACCTCTCCGCTCCATGTACAAGTACCTCTCCGCTGAATGTACAAGTGTCGACAGTACCTCTCCGCTCAATGTACAAGTACCTCTCCGCTCCATGTACAAGTACCTCTCCGCTCTCATGTACAAGTACCTCTCCGCTCCATGTACAAGTACCTCTCCGCTCAATGTACAAGTACCTCTGCGCTCCATGTACAAGTACCTCTCCGCTCAATGTACAAGTACCTCTCCGCTCAATGTACAAGTGTCGACAGTACCTCTCCGCTCCATGTACAAGTACCTCTCCGCTCAATGTACAAGTGTCGACAGTACCTCTACGCTCAATGTACAAGTGTCGACAGTACCTCTCCGCTATCATGTACAAGTACCTCTCCGATCCATGTACAAGTACATCTCCGCTCCATGTACAAGTACATCTCCGCTCAATGTACAAGTACCTCTCCGCTCCATGTACAAGTACCTCTCCGCTCCATGTACAAGTACCTCTCCGCTCCATGTACAAGTACCTCTCCGCTCCATGTACAAGTACCTCTCCGCTCAATGTACAAGTACCTCTCCGCTCCATGTACAAGTACCTCTCCGCTCCATGTACAAGTACCTCTCCGCTCCATGTACAAGTACCTCTCCGCTCAATGTACAAGTACCTCTCCGCTCCATGTACAAGTACCTCTCCGCTCCATGTACAAGTACCTCTCCGCTCCATGTACAAGTACCTCTCCGCTCAATGTACAAGTACCTCTCCGCTCCCTGTACAAGTACATCTCCGCTCCATGTACAAGTACATCTCCGCTCAATGTACAAGTACCTCTCCGCTCCATGTACAAGTACCTCTCCGCTCCATGTACAAGTACCTCTCCGCTCCATGTACAAGTACCTCTCCGCTCCATGTACAAGTACCTCTCCGCTCAATGTACAAGTACCTCTCCGCTCCATGTACAAGTACCTCTCCGCTCAATGTACAAGTACCTCTCCGCTCCATGTACAAGTACCTCTCCGCTCCATGTACAAGTACCTCTCCGCTCAATGTCAAGTATCGACAGTACCTCTCCGCTCCATGTACAAGTACCTCTCCGCTGAATGTACAAGTGTCGACAGTACCTCTCCGCTCAATGTACAAGTACCTCTCCGCTCCATGTACAAGTACCTCTCCGCTCTCATGTACAAGTACCTCTCCGCTCCATGTACAAGTACCTCTCCGCTCAATGTACAAGTACCTCTGCGCTCCATGTACAAGTACCTCTCCGCTCAATGTACAAGTACCTCTCCGCTCAATGTACAAGTGTCGACAGTACCTCTCCGCTCCATGTACAAGTACCTCTCCGCTCAATGTACAAGTGTCGACAGTACCTCTACGCTCAATGTACAAGTGTCGACAGTACCTCTCCGCTATCATGTACAAGTACCTCTCCGATCCATGTACAAGTACATCTCCGCTCCATGTACAAGTACATCTCCGCTCAATGTACAAGTACCTCTCCGCTCCATGTACAAGTACCTCTCCGCTCCATGTACAAGTACCTCTCCGCTCCATGTACAAGTACCTCTCCGCTCCATGTACAAGTACCTCTCCGCTCAATGTACAAGTACCTCTCCGCTCCATGTACAAGTACCTCTCCGCTCCATGTACAAGTACCTCTCCGCTCCATGTACAAGTACCTCTCCGCTCAATGTACAAGTACCTCTCCGCTCCATGTACAAGTACCTCTCCGCTCCATGTACAAGTACCTCTCCGCTCCATGTACAAGTACCTCTCCGCTCAATGTACAAGTACCTCTCCGCTCCCTGTACAAGTACATCTCCGCTCCATGTACAAGTACCTCTCCGCTCCATGTACAAGTACCTCTCCGCTCAATGTACAAGTGTCGACAGTACCTCTCCGCTCCATGTACAAGTACCTCTCCGCTCCATGTACAAGTACCTCTCCGCTCAATGTACAAGTGTCGACAGTACCTCTCCGCTCCATCTACAAGTACCTCTCCGCTCAATGTACAAGTACCTCTCCGCTGAATGTACAAGTACCTCTCCGCTCCATGTACAAGTACCTCTCCGCTCCATGTACAAATACCTCTCCGCTCCATGTACAAGTACCTCTCCGCTCCATGTACAAGCACCTCTCCGCTACATGTACAAGTACCTCTCCGCTCCATGTACAAGTACCTCTCCGCTCCATGTACAAGTACCTCTCCGCTCAATGTACAAGTACCTCTCCGCTCCATGTACAAATACCTCTCCGCTCCATGTACAAATACCTCTCCGCTCCATGTACAAGTACCTCTCCGCTCCATGTACCAGTACCTCTCCGCTCAATGTACAAGTACATCTCCGCTCAATGTACAAGTACATCTCCGCTCAATGTACAAGTACGTCTCCGCTCAATGTACAAGTACCTCTCCGCTCAATGTACAAGTACCTCTCCGCTCCATGTACAAGTACCTCTCCGCTCAATGTACAAGTACATCTCCGCTCCATGTACCAGTACCTCTCCGCTCAATGTACAAGTACCTCTCCGCTCAATGTACAAGTACATCTCCGCTCCATGTACAAGTACGTCTCCGCTCAATGTATAAGTACCTCTCCGCTCCATGTACAAGTACCTCTCCGCTCCATGTACAAGTACATCTCCGCTCCATGTACAAGTACATCTCCGCTCCATGTACAAGTACCTCTCCGCTCCATGTACAAGTACCTCTCCGCTCCATGTACAAGTACATCTCCGCTCCATGTACAAGTACCTCTCCGCTCAATGTACAAGTACATCTCCGCTCCATGTACAAGTACATCTCCACTCCATGTACAAGTACCTCTCCGCTCAATGTACAAGTACATCTCCGCTCCATGTACCAGTACCTCTCCGCTCAATGTACAAGTACATCTCCACTCCATGTACAAGTACCTCTCCGCTCAATGTACAAGTACATCTCCGCTCCATGTACCAGTACCTCTCCGCTCAATGTACAAGTACATCTCCACTCCATGTACAAGTACCTCTCCGCTCAATGTACAAGTACATCTCCGCTCCATGTACCAGTACCTCTCCGCTCAATGTACAAGTACATCTCCGCTCCATGTACAAGTACCTCTCCGCTCAATGTACAAGTACCTCTCCGCTCAATGTACAAGTACATCTCCGCTCCATGTACCAGTACCTCTCCGCTCAATGTACAAGTACATCTGCGCTCCATGTAGGGCTGGGTATCGTTCAAAATTTTTCGATATCGATACCGTTTCGATACTTGGATTTCGATACCGGTTCCTGAACGATACTTTTTTCGATACCAATTTTTAGAAAAATCCATTTTAACAAAAATAAAACTGCATTACACATTGAAATTATTTTACAAATCTTTAGTTTCCCCCCATCTTAAGTTTTACAGCAGAAAAAAATAAAACCTACTGTATTTAACATAACTTTAAGTTCTCTAAACGTATTGCCGTCCCTACAAAAAATATTGGAGTACTACAAAGGAAAGAAATGTAGCTAAAACAAATAAATCAGTGGAATAGTTTTCAGTGCAAAACAGAGAGTTGCAAATCAGGGTTTAATGCTCACTGATGCAACAGAACTCTATTCTTGTACAAACTGATGAGATGGCTCCACTTCATGCATGGAAGACTAGTTGAGCATTGACTAGCCTATCAATATAGCCTTATATGCCACAAAGTGAATCGCATTTATATTCAACAAACTATCATGACATCAGCGTTTGTTAACGAGTTGCTAAAAATACATGGGCGATAACTGCCCGCTTGCACATAACGCTAATTAATTAAACATTAACGCTAGCGTTGCAGATCAGTGTGCTCACTGCTGCAACAGAACGTCATTCTTGTCAAATCTGACGAGACAGCTCAACTTCACTGACTAGCCAATCAATATAAATTAATCGCATTTACATTCAACAAACTATCATGACATCAGCGTTTGTTAACGAGTTGCTAAAAATACACAATGCCCGCTTGCGCATAACGTTACGGCGGCAATTAATTAAACGATCTAATGCTACAACTCACAGCCAGATGCATGGATTTGTCAGACTGAGGGATCTGATAACCGCTAACTTGCGGTAAGCTGAGCTGACCCACCTCTCAATTATTTCTCTTGTCTGTGGAAACCAGTCCGTGTTGTTTCTGTTTCTTTTCCTGCTTTTCATCATCTTCGCCATATGGTAATTCAGGATAGGAGTAGCTTGAGTGGCTAACTTCTTGTATACTATCCGCACCGCACGCCTGGCTCACAGTCACAACAAACACACCGGCTAAAGTGGGCGTAACGTTTCCTGCATGCCTCTACATGACAGCCAATCACCAGCCGTATTAGAGCGCGGCGTGCAAGCATGTCGCATGCTTATAGGCTCAATGACGCTGTTTTGTTTTGGTATCGAAAATTGGTATCGATTGACAAGGGAGGCTTCGATACCCCTTAGTATCGATGTTTCCATTTCGGTGCCAAGTAAGTATCGAAACTTGATACCCAGCCCTAGCTCCATGTACAAGTACCTCTCCGCTCAATGTACAAGTACCTCTCCGCTCAATGTACAAGTACCTCTCCGCTCCATGTACAAGTACCTCTCCGCTCCATGTACAAGTACCTCTCCGCTCCATGTACAAGTACCTCTCCGCTCCATGTACAAGTACATCTCTGCTCCATGTACAAGTACCTCTCCGCTCAATGTACAAGTACATCTCCGCTCCATGTACAAGTACCTCTCCGCTCCATGTACAAGTACATCTCCGCTCCATGTACAAGTACCTCTCCGCTCCATGTACAAGTACCTCTCCGCTCAATGTACAAGTACATCTCCGCTCCATGTACAAGTACCTCTCCGCTCCATGTACAAGTACATCTCCGCTCCATGTACAAGTACCTCTCCGCTCAATGTACAAGTACATCTCCGCTCCATGTACAAGTACATCTCCACTCCATGTACAAGTACCTCTCCGCTCAATGTACAAGTACATCTCCGCTCCATGTACCAGTACCTCTCCGCTCAATGTACAAGTGCATCTCCACTCCATGTACAAGTACCTCTCCGCTCAATGTACAAGTACATCTCCGCTCCATGTACCAGTACCTCTCCGCTCAATGTACAAGTACATCTCCACTCCATGTACAAGTACCTCTCCGCTCAATGTACAAGTACATCTCCGCTCCATGTACCAGTACCTCTCCGCTCAATGTACAAGTACCTCTCCGCTCAATGTACAAGTACATCTCCGCTCCATGTACCAGTACCTCTCCGCTCAATGTACAAGTACATCTGCGCTCCATGTAGGGCTGGGTATCGTTCAAAATTTTTCGATATCGATACCGTTTCGATACTTGGATTTCGATACCGGTTCCTGAACGATACTTTTTTCGATACCAATTTTTAGAAAAATCCATTTTAACAAAAATAAAACTGCATTACACATTGAAATTATTTTACAAATCTTTAGTTTCCCCCCATCTTAAGTTTTACAGCAGAAAAAAATAAAACCTACTGTATTTAACATAACTTTAAGTTCTCTAAACGTATTGCCGTCCCTACAAAAAATATTGGAGTACTACAAAGGAAAGAAATGTAGCTAAAACAAATAAATCAGTGGAATAGTTTTCAGTGCAAAACAGAGAGTTGCAAATCAGGGTTTAATGCTCACTGATGCAACAGAACTCTATTCTTGTACAAACTGATGAGATGGCTCCACTTCATGCATGGAAGACTAGTTGAGCATTGACTAGCCTATCAATATAGCCTTATATGCCACAAAGTGAATCGCATTTATATTCAACAAACTATCATGACATCAGCGTTTGTTAACGAGTTGCTAAAAATACATGGGCGATAACTGCCCGCTTGCACATAACGCTAATTAATTAAACATTAACGCTAGCGTTGCAGATCAGTGTGCTCACTGCTGCAACAGAACGTCATTCTTGTCAAATCTGACGAGACAGCTCAACTTCACTGACTAGCCAATCAATATAAATGAATCGCATTTACATTCAACAAACTATCATGACATCAGCGTTTGTTAACGAGTTGCTAAAAATACACAATGCCCGCTTGCGCATAACGTTACGGCGGCAATTAATTAAACGATCTAATGCTACAACTCACAGCCAGATGCATGGATTTGTCAGACTGAGGGATCTGATAACCGCTAACTTGCGGTAAGCTGAGCTGACCCACCTCTCAATTATTTCTCTTGTCTGTGGAAACCAGTCCGTGTTGTTTCTGTTTCTTTTCCTGCTTTTCATCATCTTCGCCATATGGTAATCCAGGATAGGAGTACCTTGAGTGGCTAACTTCTTGTATACTATCCGCACCGCACGCCTGGCTCACAGTCACAACAAACACACCGGCTAAAGTGGGCGTAACGTTTCCTGCATGCCTCTACATGACAGCCAATCACCAGCCGTATTAGAGCGCGGCGTGCAAGCATGTCGCATGCTTATAGGCTCAATGACGCTGTTTTGTTTTGGTATCGAAAATTGGTATCGATTGACAAGGGAGGCTTCGATACCCCTTAGTATCGATGTTTCCATTTCGGTGCCAAGTAAGTATCGAAACTCGATACCCAGCCCTAGCTCCATGTACAAGTACCTCTCCGCTCAATGTACAAGTACCTCTCCGCTCAATGTACAAGTACCTCTCCGCTCCATGTACAAGTACCTCTCTGCTCCATGTACAAGTACCTCTCCGCTCCATGTACAAGTACCTCTCCGCTCCATGTACAAGTACATCTCTGCTCCATGTACAAGTACCTCTCCGCTCAATGTACAAGTACATCTCCGCTCCATGTACAAGTACCTCTCCGCTCCATGTACAAGTACCTCTCCGCTCCATGTACAAGTACCTCTCCGCTCCATGTACAAGTACCTCACCGCTCAATGTACAAGTACATCTCCGCTCCATGTACAAGTACATCTCTGCTCCATGTACAAGTACCTCTCCGCTCAATGTACAAGTACATCTCCGCTCCATGTACAAGTACCTCTCCGCTCCATGTACAAGTACCTCTCCGCTCCATGTACAAGTACCTCTCCGCTCCATGTACAAGTACCTCTCCGCTCCATGTACAAGTACCTCTCCGCTCAATGTCAAGTGTCGACAGTACCTCTCCGCTCCATGTACAAATACCTCTCCGCTCTCATGTACAAGTACCTCTCCGCTCCATGTACAAGTACCTCTCCGCTCAATGTCAAGTGTCGACAGTACCTCTCCGCTCCATGTACAAATACCTCTCCGCTCCATGTACAAGTACCTCTCCGCTCTCATGTACAAGTACCTCTCCGCTCCATGTACAAGTAGCTCTCCGCTCAATGTACAAGTGTCGACAGTACCTTTCCGCTCCATGTACAAATACCTCTCCGCTCTCATGTACAAGTACCTCTCCGCTCCATGTACAAGTACCTCTCCGCTCAATGTACAAATACCTCTCCGCTCCATGTATAAGTACCTCTCCGCTCTATGTACAAGTACCTCTCCGCTCCATGTACAAGTACCTCTCCGCTCAATGTACAAATACCTCTCCGCTCCATGTACAAGTAGCTCTCCGCTGAATGTACAAGTGTCGACAGTACCTCTCCGCTCAATGTACAAGTACCTCTCCGCTCAATGTACAAATACCTCTCCGCTCCATGTACAAGTACCTCTCCGCTCAATGTCAAGTATCGACAGTACCTCTCCGCTCCATGTACAAGTACCTCTCCGCTGAATGTACAAGTGTCGACAGTACCTCTCCGCTCAATGTACAAGTACCTCTCCGCTCCATGTACAAGTACCTCTCCGCTCTCATGTACAAGTACCTCTCCGCTCCATGTACAAGTACCTCTCCGCTCAATGTACAAGTACCTCTGCGCTCCATGTACAAGTACCTCTCCGCTCAACGTACAAGTACCTCTCCGCTCAATGTACAAGTGTCGACAGTACCTCTCCGCTCCATGTACAAGTACCTCTCCGCTCAATGTACAAGTGTCGACAGTACCTCTACGCTCAATGTACAAGTGTCGACAGTACCTCTCCGCTCTCATGTACAAGTACCTCTCCGATCCATGTACAAGTACATCTCCGCTCCATGTACAAGTACATCTCCGCTCAATGTACAAGTACCTCTCCGCTCCATGTACAAGTACCTCTCTGCTCCATGTACAAGTACCTCTCCGCTCCATGTACAAGTACCTCTCCGCTCCATGTACAAGTACCTCTCCGCTCAATGTACAAGTACCTCTCCGCTCCATGTACAAGTACCTCTCCGCTCAATGTACAAGTACCTCTCCGCTCCATGTACAAGTACCTCTCCGCTCCATGTACAAGTACCTCTCCGCTCAATGTACAAGTACCTCTCCGCTCCATGTACAAGTACCTCTCCGCTCCATGTACAAGTACCTCTCCGCTCCATGTACAAGTACCTCTCCGCTCAATGTACAAGTACCTCTCCGCTCCCTGTACAAGTACATCTCCGCTCCATGTACAAGTACCTCTCCGCTCCATGTACAAGTACCTCTCCGCTCAATGTACAAGTGTCGACAGTACCTCTCCGCTCCATGTACAAGTACCTCTCCGCTCCATGTACAAGTACCTCTCCGCTCAATGTACAAGTGTCGACAGTACCTCTCCGCTCCATCTACAAGTACCTCTCCGCTCAATGTACAAGTACCTCTCCGCTGAATGTACAAGTACCTCTCCGCTCCATGTACAAGTACCTCTCCGCTCCATGTACAAATACCTCTCCGCTCCATGTACAAGTACCTCTCCGCTCCATGTACAAGCACCTCTCCGCTACATGTACAAGTACCTCTCCGCTCCATGTACAAGTACCTCTCCGCTCCATGTACAAGTACCTCTCCGCTCAATGTACAAGTACCTCTCCGCTCCATGTACAAATACCTCTCCGCTCCATGTACAAATACCTCTCCGCTCCATGTACAAGTACCTCTCCGCTCCATGTACCAGTACCTCTCCGCTCAATGTACAAGTACATCTCCGCTCAATGTACAAGTACATCTCCGCTCAATGTACAAGTACGTCTCCGCTCAATGTACAAGTACCTCTCCGCTCAATGTACAAGTACCTCTCCGCTCCATGTACAAGTACCTCTCCGCTCAATGTACAAGTACATCTCCGCTCCATGTACCAGTACCTCTCCGCTCAATGTACAAGTACCTCTCCGCTCAATGTACAAGTACATCTCCGCTCCATGTACAAGTACGTCTCCGCTCAATGTATAAGTACCTCTCCGCTCCATGTACAAGTACCTCTCCGCTCCATGTACAAGTACATCTCCGCTCCATGTACAAGTACATCTCCGCTCCATGTACAAGTACCTATCTGCTCCATGTACAAGTACCTCTCCGCTCCATGTACAAGTACATCTCCGCTCCATGTACAAGTACCTCTCCGCTCAATGTACAAGTACATCTCCGCTCCATGTACAAGTACATCTCCACTCCATGTACAAGTACCTCTCCGCTCAATGTACAAGTACATCTCCGCTCCATGTACCAGTACCTCTCCGCTCAATGTACAAGTACATCTCCACTCCATGTACAAGTACCTCTCCGCTCAATGTACAAGTACATCTCCGCTCCATGTACCAGTACCTCTCCGCTCAATGTACAAGTACATCTCCACTCCATGTACAAGTACCTCTCCGCTCAATGTACAAGTACATCTCCGCTCCATGTACCAGTACCTCTCCGCTCAATGTACAAGTACATCTCCGCTCCATGTACAAGTACCTCTCCGCTCAATGTACAAGTACCTCTCCGCTCAATGTACAAGTACATCTCCGCTCCATGTACCAGTACCTCTCCGCTCAATGTACAAGTACATCTGCGCTCCATGTAGGGCTGGGTATCGTTCAAAATTTTTCGATATCGATACCGTTTCGATACTTGGATTTCGATACCGGTTCCTGAACGATACTTTTTTCGATACCAATTTTTAGAAAAATCCATTTTAACAAAAATAAAACTGCATTACACATTGAAATTATTTTACAAATCTTTAGTTTCCCCCCATCTTAAGTTTTACAGCAGAAAAAAATAAAACCTACTGTATTTAACATAACTTTAAGTTCTCTAAACGTATTGCCGTCCCTACAAAAAATATTGGAGTACTACAAAGGAAAGAAATGTAGCTAAAACAAATAAATCAGTGGAATAGTTTTCAGTGCAAAACAGAGAGTTGCAAATCAGGGTTTAATGCTCACTGATGCAACAGAACTCTATTCTTGTACAAACTGATGAGATGGCTCCACTTCATGCATGGAAGACTAGTTGAGCATTGACTAGCCTATCAATATAGCCTTATATGCCACAAAGTGAATCGCATTTATATTCAACAAACTATCATGACATCAGCGTTTGTTAACGAGTTGCTAAAAATACATGGGCGATAACTGCCCGCTTGCACATAACGCTAATTAATTAAACATTAACGCTAGCGTTGCAGATCAGTGTGCTCACTGCTGCAACAGAACGTCATTCTTGTCAAATCTGACGAGACAGCTCAACTTCACTGACTAGCCAATCAATATAAATGAATCGCATTTACATTCAACAAACTATCATGACATCAGCGTTTGTTAACGAGTTGCTAAAAATACACAATGCCCGCTTGCGCATAACGTTACGGCGGCAATTAATTAAACGATCTAATGCTACAACTCACAGCCAGATGCATGGATTTGTCAGACTGAGGGATCTGATAACCGCTAACTTGCGGTAAGCTGAGCTGACCCACCTCTCAATTATTTCTCTTGTCTGTGGAAACCAGTCCGTGTTGTTTCTGTTTCTTTTCCTGCTTTTCATCATCTTCGCCATATGGTAATCCAGGATAGGAGTAGCTTGAGTGGCTAACTTCTTGTATACTATCCGCACCGCACGCCTGGCTCACAGTCACAACAAACACACCGGCTAAAGTGGGCGTAACGTTTCCTGCATGCCTCTACATGACAGCCAATCACCAGCCGTATTAGAGCGCGGCGTGCAAGCATGTCGCATGCTTATAGGCTCAATGACGCTGTTTTGTTTTGGTATCGAAAATTGGTATCGATTGACAAGGGAGGCTTCGATACCCCTTAGTATCGATGTTTCCATTTCGGTGCCAAGTAAGTATCGAAACTCGATACCCAGCCCTAGCTCCATGTACAAGTACCTCTCCGCTCAATGTACAAGTACCTCTCCGCTCAATGTACAAGTACCTCTCCGCTCCATGTACAAGTACCTCTCCGCTCCATGTACAAGTACCTCTCCGCTCCATGTACAAGTACCTCTCCGCTCCATGTACAAGTACATCTCTGCTCCATGTACAAGTACCTCTCCGCTCAATGTACAAGTACATCTCCGCTCCATGTACAAGTACCTCTCCGCTCCATGTACAAGTACATCTCCGCTCCATGTACAAGTACCTCTCCGCTCCATGTACAAGTACCTCTCCGCTCAATGTACAAGTACATCTCCGCTCCATGTACAAGTACCTCTCCGCTCCATGTACAAGTACATCTCCGCTCCATGTACAAGTACCTCTCCGCTCAATGTACAAGTACATCTCCGCTCCATGTACAAGTACATCTCCACTCCATGTACAAGTACCTCTCCGCTCAATGTACAAGTACATCTCCGCTCCATGTACCAGTACCTCTCCGCTCAATGTACAAGTACATCTCCACTCCATGTACAAGTACCTCTCCGCTCAATGTACAAGTACATCTCCGCTCCATGTACCAGTACCTCTCCGCTCAATGTACAAGTACATCTCCACTCCATGTACAAGTACGTCTCCGCTCAATGTACAAGTACATCTCCGCTCCATGTACCAGTACCTCTCCGCTCAATGTACAAGTACCTCTCCGCTCAATGTACAAGTACATCTCCGCTCCATGTACCAGTACCTCTCCGCTCAATGTACAAGTACATCTGCGCTCCATGTAGGGCTGGGTATCGTTCAAAATTTTTCGATATCGATACCGTTTCGATACTTGGATTTCGATACCGGTTCCTGAACGATACTTTTTTCGATACCAATTTTTAGAAAAATCCATTTTAACAAAAATAAAACTGCATTACACATTGAAATTATTTTACAAATCTTTAGTTTCCCCCCATCTTAAGTTTTACAGCAGAAAAAAATAAAACCTACTGTATTTAACATAACTTTAAGTTCTCTAAACGTATTGCCGTCCCTACAAAAAATATTGGAGTACTACAAAGGAAAGAAATGTAGCTAAAACAAATAAATCAGTGGACTAGTTTTCAGTGCAAAACAGAGAGTTGCAAATCAGGGTTTAATGCTCACTGATGCAACAGAACTCTATTCTTGTACAAACTGATGAGATGGCTCCACTTCATGCATGGAAGACTAGTTGAGCATTGACTAGCCTATCAATATAGCCTTATATGCCACAAAGTGAATCGCATTTATATTCAACAAACTATCATGACATCAGCGTTTGTTAACGAGTTGCTAAAAATACATGGGCGATAACTGCCCGCTTGCACATAACGCTAATTAATTAAACATTAACGCTAGCGTTGCAGATCAGTGTGCTCACTGCTGCAACAGAACGTAATTCTTGTCAAATCTGACGAGACAGCTCAACTTCACTGACTAGCCAATCAATATAAATGAATCGCATTTACATTCAACAAACTATCATGACATCAGCGTTTGTTAACGAGTTGCTAAAAATACACAATGCCCGCTTGCGCATAACGTTACGGCGGCAATTAATTAAACGATCTAATGCTACAACTCACAGCCAGATGCATGGATTTGTCAGACTGAGGGATCTGATAACCGCTAACTTGCGGTAAGCTGAGCTGACCCACCTCTCAATTATTTCTCTTGTCTGTGGAAACCAGTCCGTGTTGTTTCTGTTTCTTTTCCTGCTTTTCATCATCTTCGCCATATGGTAATCCAGGATAGGAGTAGCTTGAGTGGCTAACTTCTTGTATACTATCCGCACCGCACGCCTGGCTCACAGTCACAACAAACACACCGGCTAAAGTGGGCGTAACGTTTCCTGCATGCCTCTACATGACAGCCAATCACCAGCCGTATTAGAGCGCGGCGTGCAAGCATGTCGCATGCTTATAGGCTCAATGACGCTGTTTTGTTTTGGTATCGAAAATTGGTATCGATTGACAAGGGAGGCTTCGATACCCCTTAGTATCGATGTTTCCATTTCGGTGCCAAGTAAGTATCGAAACTCGATACCCAGCCCTAGCTCCATGTACAAGTACCTCTCCGCTCAATGTACAAGTACCTCTCCGCTCAATGTACAAGTACCTCTCCGCTCCATGTACAAGTACCTCTCCGCTCCATGTACAAGTACCTCTCCGCTCCATGTACAAGTACCTCTCCGCTCCATGTACAAGTACATCTCTGCTCCATGTACAAGTACCTCTCCGCTCAATGTACAAGTACATCTCCGCTCCATGTACAAGTACCTCTCCGCTCCATGTACAAGTACATCTCCGCTCCATGTACAAGTACCTCTCCGCTCCATGTACAAGTACCTCTCCGCTCAATGTACAAGTACATCTCCGCTCCATGTACAAGTACCTCTCCGCTCCATGTACAAGTACATCTCCGCTCCATGTACAAGTACCTCTCCGCTCAATGTACAAGTACATCTCCGCTCCATGTACAAGTACATCTCCACTCCATGTACAAGTACCTCTCCGCTCAATGTACAAGTACATCTCCGCTCCATGTACCAGTACCTCTCCGCTCAATGTACAAGTACATCTCCACTCCATGTACAAGTACCTCTCCGCTCAATGTACAAGTACATCTCCGCTCCATGTACCAGTACCTCTCCGCTCAATGTACAAGTACATCTCCACTCCATGTACAAGTACCTCTCCGCTCAATGTACAAGTACATCTCCGCTCCATGTACCAGTACCTCTCCGCTCAATGTACAAGTACATCTCCGCTCCATGTACAAGTACCTCTCCGCTCAATGTACAAGTACCTCTCCGCTCAATGTACAAGTACATCTCCGCTCCATGTACCAGTACCTCTCCGCTCAATGTACAAGTACATCTGCGCTCCATGTAGGGCTGGGTATCGTTCAAAATTTTTCGATATCGATACCGTTTCGATACTTGGATTTCGATACCGGTTCCTGAACGATACTTTTTTCGATACCAATTTTTAGAAAAATCCATTTTAACAAAAATAAAACTGCATTACACATTGAAATTATTTTACAAATCTTTAGTTTCCCCCCATCTTAAGTTTTACAGCAGAAAAAAATAAAACCTACTGTATTTAACATAACTTTAAGTTCTCTAAACGTATTGCCGTCCCTACAAAAAATATTGGAGTACTACAAAGGAAAGAAATGTAGCTAAAACAAATAAATCAGTGGAATAGTTTTCAGTGCAAAACAGAGAGTTGCAAATCAGGGTTTAATGCTCACTGATGCAACAGAACTCTATTCTTGTACAAACTGATGAGATGGCTCCACTTCATGCATGGAAGACTAGTTGAGCATTGACTAGCCTATCAATATAGCCTTATATGCCACAAAGTGAATCGCATTTATATTCAACAAACTATCATGACATCAGCGTTTGTTAACGAGTTGCTAAAAATACATGGGCGATAACTGCCCGCTTGCACATAACGCTAATTAATTAAACATTAACGCTAGCGTTGCAGATCAGTGTGCTCACTGCTGCAACAGAACGTCATTCTTGTCAAATCTGACGAGACAGCTCAACTTCACTGACTAGCCAATCAATATAAATGAATCGCATTTACATTCAACAAACTATCATGACATCAGCGTTTGTTAACGAGTTGCTAAAAATACACAATGCCCGCTTGCGCATAACGTTACGGCGGCAATTAATTAAACGATCTAATGCTACAACTCACAGCCAGATGCATGGATTTGTCAGACTGAGGGATCTGATAACCGCTAACTTGCGGTAAGCTGAGCTGACCCACCTCTCAATTATTTCTCTTGTCTGTGGAAACCAGTCCGTGTTGTTTCTGTTTCTTTTCCTGCTTTTCATCATCTTCGCCATATGGTAATCCAGGATAGGAGTAGCTTGAGTGGCTAACTTCTTGTATACTATCCGCACCGCACGCCTGGCTCACAGTCACAACAAACACACCGGCTAAAGTGGGCGTAACGTTTCCTGCATGCCTCTACATGACAGCCAATCACCAGCCGTATTAGAGCGCGGCGTGCAAGCATGTCGCATGCTTATAGGCTCAATGACGCTGTTTTGTTTTGGTATCGAAAATTGGTATCGATTGACAAGGGAGGCTTTGATACCCCTTAGTATCGATGTTTCCATTTCGGTGCCAAGTAAGTATCGAAACTCAATACCCAGCCCTAGCTCCATGTACAAGTACCTCTCCGCTCAATGTACAAGTACCTCTCCGCTCAATGTACAAGTACCTCTCCGCTCCATGTACAAGTACCTCTCCGCTCCATGTACAAGTACCTCTCCGCTCCATGTACAAGTACCTCTCCGCTCCATGTACAAGTACCTCTCCGCTCAATGTACAAGTACCTCTCCGCTCCATGTACAAGTACCTCTCCGCTCCATGTACAAGTACATCTCCGCTCCATGTACAAGTACCTCTCCGCTCCATGTACAAGTACCTCTCCGCTCAATGTACAAGTACATCTCCGCTCCATGTACAAGTACCTCTCCGCTCCATGTACAAGTACATCTCCGCTCCATGTACAAGTACCTCTCCGCTCAATGTACAAGTACATCTCCGCTCCATGTACAAGTACATCTCCACTCCATGTACAAGTACCTCTCCGCTCAATGTACAAGTACATCTCCGCTCCATGTACCAGTACCTCTCCGCTCAATGTACAAGTACATCTCCACTCCATGTACAAGTACCTCTCCGCTCAATGTACAAGTACATCTCCGCTCCATGTACCAGTACCTCTCCGCTCAATGTACAAGTACATCTCCACTCCATGTACAAGTACCTCTCCGCTCAATGTACAAGTACATCTCCGCTCCATGTACCAGTACCTCTCCGCTCAATGTACAAGTACCTCTCCGCTCAATGTACAAGTACATCTCCGCTCCATGTACCAGTACCTCTCCGCTCAATGTACAAGTACATCTGCGCTCCATGTAGGGCTGGGTATCGTTCAAAATTTTTCGATATCGATACCGTTTCGATACTTGGATTTCGATACCGGTTCCTGAACGATACTTTTTTCGATACCAATTTTTAGAAAAATCCATTTTAACAAAAATAAAACTGCATTACACATTGAAATTATTTTACAAATCTTTAGTTTCCCCCCATCTTAAGTTTTACAGCAGAAAAAAATAAAACCTACTGTATTTAACATAACTTTAAGTTCTCTAAACGTATTGCCGTCCCTACAAAAAATATTGGAGTACTACAAAGGAAAGAAATGTAGCTAAAACAAATAAATCAGTGGACTAGTTTTCAGTGCAAAACAGAGAGTTGCAAATCAGGGTTTAATGCTCACTGATGCAACAGAACTCTATTCTTGTACAAACTGATGAGATGGCTCCACTTCATGCATGGAAGACTAGTTGAGCATTGACTAGCCTATCAATATAGCCTTATATGCCACAAAGTGAATCGCATTTATATTCAACAAACTATCATGACATCAGCGTTTGTTAACGAGTTGCTAAAAATACATGGGCGATAACTGCCCGCTTGCACATAACGCTAATTAATTAAACATTAACGCTAGCGTTGCAGATCAGTGTGCTCACTGCTGCAACAGAACGTCATTCTTGTCAAATCTGACGAGACAGCTCAACTTCACTGACTAGCCAATCAATATAAATGAATCGCATTTACATTCAACAAACTATCATGACATCAGCGTTTGTTAACGAGTTGCTAAAAATACACAATGCCCGCTTGCGCATAACGTTACGGCGGCAATTAATTAAACGATCTAATGCTACAACTCACAGCCAGATGCATGGATTTGTCAGACTGAGGGATCTGATAACCGCTAACTTGCGGTAAGCTGAGCTGACCCACCTCTCAATTATTTCTCTTGTCTGTGGAAACCAGTCCGTGTTGTTTCTGTTTCTTTTCCTGCTTTTCATCATCTTCGCCATATGGTAATCCAGGATAGGAGTAGCTTGAGTGGCTAACTTCTTGTATACTATCCGCACCGCACGCCTGGCTCACAGTCACAACAAACACACCGGCTAAAGTGGGCGTAACGTTTCCTGCATGCCTCTACATGACAGCCAATCACCAGCCGTATTAGAGCGCGGCGTGCAAGCATGTCGCATGCTTATAGGCTCAATGACGCTGTTTTGTTTTGGTATCGAAAATTGGTATCGATTGACAAGGGAGGCTTCGATACCCCTTAGTATCGATGTTTCCATTTCGGTGCCAAGTAAGTATCGAAACTCGATACCCAGCCCTAGCTCCATGTACAAGTACCTCTCCGCTCAATGTACAAGTACCTCTCCGCTCAATGTACAAGTACCTCTCCGCTCCATGTACAAGTACCTCTCCGCTCCATGTACAAGTACCTCTCCGCTCCATGTACAAGTACCTCTCCGCTCCATGTACAAGTACATCTCTGCTCCATGTACAAGTACCTCTCCGCTCAATGTACAAGTACATCTCCGCTCCATGTACAAGTACCTCTCCGCTCCATGTACAAGTACATCTCCGCTCCATGTACAAGTACCTCTCCGCTCCATGTACAAGTACCTCTCCGCTCAATGTACAAGTACATCTCCGCTCCATGTACAAGTACCTCTCCGCTCCATGTACAAGTACATCTCCGCTCCATGTACAAGTACCTCTCCGCTCAATGTACAAGTACATCTCCGCTCCATGTACAAGTACATCTCCACTCCATGTACAAGTACCTCTCCGCTCAATGTACAAGTACATCTCCGCTCCATGTACCAGTACCTCTCCGCTCAATGTACAAGTACATCTCCACTCCATGTACAAGTACCTCTCCGCTCAATGTACAAGTACATCTCCGCTCCATGTACCAGTACCTCTCCGCTCAATGTACAAGTACATCTCCACTCCATGTACAAGTACCTCTCCGCTCAATGTACAAGTACATCTCCGCTCCATGTACCAGTACCTCTCCGCTCAATGTACAAGTACATCTCCGCTCCATGTACAAGTACCTCTCCGCTCAATGTACAAGTACCTCTCCGCTCAATGTACAAGTACATCTCCGCTCCATGTACCAGTACCTCTCCGCTCAATGTACAAGTACATCTGCGCTCCATGTAGGGCTGGGTATCGTTCAAAATTTTTCGATATCGATACCGTTTCGATACTTGGATTTCGATACCGGTTCCTGAACGATACTTTTTTCGATACCAATTTTTAGAAAAATCCATTTTAACAAAAATAAAACTGCATTACACATTGAAATTATTTTACAAATCTTTAGTTTCCCCCCATCTTAAGTTTTACAGCAGAAAAAAATAAAACCTACTGTATTTAACATAACTTTAAGTTCTCTAAACGTATTGCCGTCCCTACAAAAAATATTGGAGTACTACAAAGGAAAGAAATGTAGCTAAAACAAATAAATCAGTGGAATAGTTTTCAGTGCAAAACAGAGAGTTGCAAATCAGGGTTTAATGCTCACTGATGCAACAGAACTCTATTCTTGTACAAACTGATGAGATGGCTCCACTTCATGCATGGAAGACTAGTTGAGCATTGACTAGCCTATCAATATAGCCTTATATGCCACAAAGTGAATCGCATTTATATTCAACAAACTATCATGACATCAGCGTTTGTTAACGAGTTGCTAAAAATACATGGGCGATAACTGCCCGCTTGCACATAACGCTAATTAATTAAACATTAACGCTAGCGTTGCAGATCAGTGTGCTCACTGCTGCAACAGAACGTCATTCTTGTCAAATCTGACGAGACAGCTCAACTTCACTGACTAGCCAATCAATATAAATGAATCGCATTTACATTCAACAAACTATCATGACATCAGCGTTTGTTAACGAGTTGCTAAAAATACACAATGCCCGCTTGCGCATAACGTTACGGCGGCAATTAATTAAACGATCTAATGCTACAACTCACAGCCAGATGCATGGATTTGTCAGACTGAGGGATCTGATAACCGCTAACTTGCGGTAAGCTGAGCTGACCCACCTCTCAATTATTTCTCTTGTCTGTGGAAACCAGTCCGTGTTGTTTCTGTTTCTTTTCCTGCTTTTCATCATCTTCGCCATATGGTAATCCAGGATAGGAGTAGCTTGAGTGGCTAACTTCTTGTATACTATCCGCACCGCACGCCTGGCTCACAGTCACAACAAACACACCGGCTAAAGTGGGCGTAACGTTTCCTGCATGCCTCTACATGACAGCCAATCACCAGCCGTATTAGAGCGCGGCGTGCAAGCATGTCGCATGCTTATAGGCTCAATGACGCTGTTTTGTTTTGGTATCGAAAATTGGTATCGATTGACAAGGGAGGCTTTGATACCCCTTAGTATCGATGTTTCCATTTCGGTGCCAAGTAAGTATCGAAACTCGATACCCAGCCCTAGCTCCATGTACAAGTACCTCTCCGCTCAATGTACAAGTACCTCTCCGCTCAATGTACAAGTACCTCTCCGCTCCATGTACAAGTACCTCTCCGCTCCATGTACAAGTACCTCTCCGCTCCATGTACAAGTACCTCTCCGCTCCATGTACAAGTACCTCTCCGCTCAATGTACAAGTACCTCTCCGCTCCATGTACAAGTACCTCTCCGCTCCATGTACAAGTACATCTCCGCTCCATGTACAAGTACCTCTCCGCTCCATGTACAAGTACCTCTCCGCTCAATGTACAAGTACATCTCCGCTCCATGTACAAGTACCTCTCCGCTCCATGTACAAGTACATCTCCGCTCCATGTACAAGTACCTCTCCGCTCAATGTACAAGTACATCTCCGCTCCATGTACAAGTACATCTCCACTCCATGTACAAGTACCTATCCGCTCAATGTACAAGTACATCTCCGCTCCATGTACCAGTACCTCTCCGCTCAATGTACAAGTACATCTCCACTCCATGTACAAGTACCTCTCCGCTCAATGTACAAGTACATCTCCGCTCCATGTACCAGTACCTCTCCGCTCAATGTACAAGTACATCTCCACTCCATGTACAAGTACCTCTCCGCTCAATGTACAAGTACATCTCCGCTCCATGTACCAGTACCTCTCCGCTCAATGTACAAGTACCTCTCCGCTCAATGTACAAGTACATCTCCGCTCCATGTACCAGTACCTCTCCGCTCAATGTACAAGTACATCTGCGCTCCATGTAGGGCTGGGTATCGTTCAAAATTTTTCGATATCGATACCGTTTCGATACTTGGATTTCGATACCGGTTCCTGAACGATACTTTTTTCGATACCAATTTTTAGAAAAATCCATTTTAACAAAAATAAAACTGCATTACACATTGAAATTATTTTACAAATCTTTAGTTTCCCCCCATCTTAAGTTTTACAGCAGAAAAAAATAAAACCTACTGTATTTAACATAACTTTAAGTTCTCTAAACGTATTGCCGTCCCTACAAAAAATATTGGAGTACTACAAAGGAAAGAAATGTAGCTAAAACAAATAAATCAGTGGACTAGTTTTCAGTGCAAAACAGAGAGTTGCAAATCAGGGTTTAATGCTCACTGATGCAACAGAACTCTATTCTTGTACAAACTGATGAGATGGCTCCACTTCATGCATGGAAGACTAGTTGAGCATTGACTAGCCTATCAATATAGCCTTATATGCCACAAAGTGAATCGCATTTATATTCAACAAACTATCATGACATCAGCGTTTGTTAACGAGTTGCTAAAAATACATGGGCGATAACTGCCCGCTTGCACATAACGCTAATTAATTAAACATTAACGCTAGCGTTGCAGATCAGTGTGCTCACTGCTGCAACAGAACGTCATTCTTGTCAAATCTGACGAGACAGCTCAACTTCACTGACTAGCCAATCAATATAAATGAATCGCATTTACATTCAACAAACTATCATGACATCAGCGTTTGTTAACGAGTTGCTAAAAATACACAATGCCCGCTTGCGCATAACGTTACGGCGGCAATTAATTAAACGATCTAATGCTACAACTCACAGCCAGATGCATGGATTTGTCAGACTGAGGGATCTGATAACCGCTAACTTGCGGTAAGCTGAGCTGACCCACCTCTCAATTATTTCTCTTGTCTGTGGAAACCAGTCCGTGTTGTTTCTGTTTCTTTTCCTGCTTTTCATCATCTTCGCCATATGGTAATCCAGGATAGGAGTAGCTTGAGTGGCTAACTTCTTGTATACTATCCGCACCGCACGCCTGGCTCACAGTCACAACAAACACACCGGCTAAAGTGGGCGTAACGTTTCCTGCATGCCTCTACATGACAGCCAATCACCAGCCGTATTAGAGCGCGGCGTGCAAGCATGTCGCATGCTTATAGGCTCAATGACGCTGTTTTGTTTTGGTATCGAAAATTGGTATCGATTGACAAGGGAGGCTTCGATACCCCTTAGTATCGATGTTTCCATTTCGGTGCCAAGTAAGTATCGAAACTCGATACCCAGCCCTAGCTCCATGTACAAGTACCTCTCCGCTCAATGTACAAGTACCTCTCCGCTCAATGTACAAGTACCTCTCCGCTCCATGTACAAGTACCTCTCCGCTCCATGTACAAGTACCTCTCCGCTCCATGTACAAGTACCTCTCCGCTCCATGTACAAGTACATCTCTGCTCCATGTACAAGTACCTCTCCGCTCAATGTACAAGTACATCTCCGCTCCATGTACAAGTACCTCTCCGCTCCATGTACAAGTACATCTCCGCTCCATGTACAAGTACCTCTCCGCTCCATGTACAAGTACCTCTCCGCTCAATGTACAAGTACATCTCCGCTCCATGTACAAGTACCTCTCCGCTCCATGTACAAGTACATCTCCGCTCCATGTACAAGTACCTCTCCGCTCAATGTACAAGTACATCTCCGCTCCATGTACAAGTACATCTCCACTCCATGTACAAGTACCTCTCCGCTCAATGTACAAGTACATCTCCGCTCCATGTACCAGTACCTCTCCGCTCAATGTACAAGTACATCTCCACTCCATGTACAAGTACCTCTCCGCTCAATGTACAAGTACATCTCCGCTCCATGTACCAGTACCTCTCCGCTCAATGTACAAGTACATCTCCACTCCATGTACAAGTACCTCTCCGCTCAATGTACAAGTACATCTCCGCTCCATGTACCAGTACCTCTCCGCTCAATGTACAAGTACATCTCCGCTCCATGTACAAGTACCTCTCCGCTCAATGTACAAGTACCTCTCCGCTCAATGTACAAGTACATCTCCGCTCCATGTACCAGTACCTCTCCGCTCAATGTACAAGTACATCTGCGCTCCATGTAGGGCTGGGTATCGTTCAAAATTTTTCGATATCGATACCGTTTCGATACTTGGATTTCGATACCGGTTCCTGAACGATACTTTTTTCGATACCAATTTTTAGAAAAATCCATTTTAACAAAAATAAAACTGCATTACACATTGAAATTATTTTACAAATCTTTAGTTTCCCCCCATCTTAAGTTTTACAGCAGAAAAAAATAAAACCTACTGTATTTAACATAACTTTAAGTTCTCTAAACGTATTGCCGTCCCTACAAAAAATATTGGAGTACTACAAAGGAAAGAAATGTAGCTAAAACAAATAAATCAGTGGAATAGTTTTCAGTGCAAAACAGAGAGTTGCAAATCAGGGTTTAATGCTCACTGATGCAACAGAACTCTATTCTTGTACAAACTGATGAGATGGCTCCACTTCATGCATGGAAGACTAGTTGAGCATTGACTAGCCTATCAATATAGCCTTATATGCCACAAAGTGAATCGCATTTATATTCAACAAACTATCATGACATCAGCGTTTGTTAACGAGTTGCTAAAAATACATGGGCGATAACTGCCCGCTTGCACATAACGCTAATTAATTAAACATTAACGCTAGCGTTGCAGATCAGTGTGCTCACTGCTGCAACAGAACGTCATTCTTGTCAAATCTGACGAGACAGCTCAACTTCACTGACTAGCCAATCAATATAAATGAATCGCATTTACATTCAACAAACTATCATGACATCAGCGTTTGTTAACGAGTTGCTAAAAATACACAATGCCCGCTTGCGCATAACGTTACGGCGGCAATTAATTAAACGATCTAATGCTACAACTCACAGCCAGATGCATGGATTTGTCAGACTGAGGGATCTGATAACCGCTAACTTGCGGTAAGCTGAGCTGACCCACCTCTCAATTATTTCTCTTGTCTGTGGAAACCAGTCCGTGTTGTTTCTGTTTCTTTTCCTGCTTTTCATCATCTTCGCCATATGGTAATCCAGGATAGGAGTAGCTTGAGTGGCTAACTTCTTGTATACTATCCGCACCGCACGCCTGGCTCACAGTCACAACAAACACACCGGCTAAAGTGGGCGTAACGTTTCCTGCATGCCTCTACATGACAGCCAATCACCAGCCGTATTAGAGCGCGGCGTGCAAGCATGTCGCATGCTTATAGGCTCAATGACGCTGTTTTGTTTTGGTATCGAAAATTGGTATCGATTGACAAGGGAGGCTTTGATACCCCTTAGTATCGATGTTTCCATTTCGGTGCCAAGTAAGTATCGAAACTCGATACCCAGCCCTAGCTCCATGTACAAGTACCTCTCCGCTCAATGTACAAGTACCTCTCCGCTCAATGTACAAGTACCTCTCCGCTCCATGTACAAGTACCTCTCCGCTCCATGTACAAGTACCTCTCCGCTCCATGTACAAGTACCTCTCCGCTCCATGTACAAGTACCTCTCCGCTCAATGTACAAGTACCTCTCCGCTCCATGTACAAGTACCTCTCCGCTCCATGTACAAGTACATCTCCGCTCCATGTACAAGTACCTCTCCGCTCCATGTACAAGTACCTCTCCGCTCAATGTACAAGTACATCTCCGCTCCATGTACAAGTACCTCTCCGCTCCATGTACAAGTACATCTCCGCTCCATGTACAAGTACCTCTCCGCTCAATGTACAAGTACATCTCCGCTCCATGTACAAGTACATCTCCACTCCATGTACAAGTACCTCTCCGCTCAATGTACAAGTACATCTCCGCTCCATGTACCAGTACCTCTCCGCTCAATGTACAAGTACATCTCCACTCCATGTACAAGTACCTCTCCGCTCAATGTACAAGTACATCTCCGCTCCATGTACCAGTACCTCTCCGCTCAATGTACAAGTACATCTCCACTCCATGTACAAGTACCTCTCCGCTCAATGTACAAGTACATCTCCGCTCCATGTACCAGTACCTCTCCGCTCAATGTACAAGTACCTCTCCGCTCAATGTACAAGTACATCTCCGCTCCATGTACCAGTACCTCTCCGCTCAATGTACAAGTACATCTGCGCTCCATGTAGGGCTGGGTATCGTTCAAAATTTTTCGATATCGATACCGTTTCGATACTTGGATTTCGATACCGGTTCCTGAACGATACTTTTTTCGATACCAATTTTTAGAAAAATCCATTTTAACAAAAATAAAACTGCATTACACATTGAAATTATTTTACAAATCTTTAGTTTCCCCCCATCTTAAGTTTTACAGCAGAAAAAAATAAAACCTACTGTATTTAACATAACTTTAAGTTCTCTAAACGTATTGCCATCCCTACAAAAAATATTGGAGTACTACAAAGGAAAGAAATGTAGCTAAAACAAATAAATCAGTGGACTAGTTTTCAGTGCAAAACAGAGAGTTGCAAATCAGGGTTTAATGCTCACTGATGCAACAGAACTCTATTCTTGTACAAACTGATGAGATGGCTCCACTTCATGCATGGAAGACTAGTTGAGCATTGACTAGCCTATCAATATAGCCTTATATGCCACAAAGTGAATCGCATTTATATTCAACAAACTATCATGACATCAGCGTTTGTTAACGAGTTGCTAAAAATACATGGGCGATAACTGCCCGCTTGCACATAACGCTAATTAATTAAACATTAACGCTAGCGTTGCAGATCAGTGTGCTCACTGCTGCAACAGAACGTCATTCTTGTCAAATCTGACGAGACAGCTCAACTTCACTGACTAGCCAATCAATATAAATGAATCGCATTTACATTCAACAAACTATCATGACATCAGCGTTTGTTAACGAGTTGCTAAAAATACACAATGCCCGCTTGCGCATAACGTTACGGCGGCAATTAATTAAACGATCTAATGCTACAACTCACAGCCAGATGCATGGATTTGTCAGACTGAGGGATCTGATAACCGCTAACTTGCGGTAAGCTGAGCTGACCCACCTCTCAATTATTTCTCTTGTCTGTGGAAACCAGTCCGTGTTGTTTCTGTTTCTTTTCCTGCTTTTCATCATCTTCGCCATATGGTAATCCAGGATAGGAGTAGCTTGAGTGGCTAACTTCTTGTATACTATCCGCACCGCACGCCTGGCTCACAGTCACAACAAACACACCGGCTAAAGTGGGCGTAACGTTTCCTGCATGCCTCTACATGACAGCCAATCACCAGCCGTATTAGAGCGCGGCGTGCAAGCATGTCGCATGCTTATAGGCTCAATGACGCTGTTTTGTTTTGGTATCGAAAATTGGTATCGATTGACAAGGGAGGCTTCGATACCCCTTAGTATCGATGTTTCCATTTCGGTGCCAAGTAAGTATCGAAACTCGATACCCAGCCCTAGCTCCATGTACAAGTACCTCTCCGCTCAATGTACAAGTACCTCTCCGCTCAATGTACAAGTACCTCTCCGCTCCATGTACAAGTACCTCTCCGCTCCATGTACAAGTACCTCTCCGCTCCATGTACAAGTACCTCTCCGCTCCATGTACAAGTACATCTCTGCTCCATGTACAAGTACCTCTCCGCTCAATGTACAAGTACATCTCCGCTCCATGTACAAGTACCTCTCCGCTCCATGTACAAGTACATCTCCGCTCCATGTACAAGTACCTCTCCGCTCCATGTACAAGTACCTCTCCGCTCAATGTACAAGTACATCTCCGCTCCATGTACAAGTACCTCTCCGCTCCATGTACAAGTACATCTCCGCTCCATGTACAAGTACCTCTCCGCTCAATGTACAAGTACATCTCCGCTCCATGTACAAGTACATCTCCACTCCATGTACAAGTACCTCTCCGCTCAATGTACAAGTACATCTCCGCTCCATGTACCAGTACCTCTCCGCTCAATGTACAAGTACATCTCCACTCCATGTACAAGTACCTCTCCGCTCAATGTACAAGTACATCTCCGCTCCATGTACCAGTACCTCTCCGCTCAATGTACAAGTACATCTCCACTCCATGTACAAGTACCTCTCCGCTCAATGTACAAGTACATCTCCGCTCCATGTACCAGTACCTCTCCGCTCAATGTACAAGTACATCTCCGCTCCATGTACAAGTACCTCTCCGCTCAATGTACAAGTACCTCTCCGCTCAATGTACAAGTACATCTCCGCTCCATGTACCAGTACCTCTCCGCTCAATGTACAAGTACATCTGCGCTCCATGTAGGGCTGGGTATCGTTCAAAATTTTTCGATATCGATACCGTTTCGATACTTGGATTTCGATACCGGTTCCTGAACGATACTTTTTTCGATACCAATTTTTAGAAAAATCCATTTTAACAAAAATAAAACTGCATTACACATTGAAATTATTTTACAAATCTTTAGTTTCCCCCCATCTTAAGTTTTACAGCAGAAAAAAATAAAACCTACTGTATTTAACATAACTTTAAGTTCTCTAAACGTATTGCCGTCCCTACAAAAAATATTGGAGTACTACAAAGGAAAGAAATGTAGCTAAAACAAATAAATCAGTGGAATAGTTTTCAGTGCAAAACAGAGAGTTGCAAATCAGGGTTTAATGCTCACTGATGCAACAGAACTCTATTCTTGTACAAACTGATGAGATGGCTCCACTTCATGCATGGAAGACTAGTTGAGCATTGACTAGCCTATCAATATAGCCTTATATGCCACAAAGTGAATCGCATTTATATTCAACAAACTATCATGACATCAGCGTTTGTTAACGAGTTGCTAAAAATACATGGGCGATAACTGCCCGCTTGCACATAACGCTAATTAATTAAACATTAACGCTAGCGTTGCAGATCAGTGTGCTCACTGCTGCAACAGAACGTCATTCTTGTCAAATCTGACGAGACAGCTCAACTTCACTGACTAGCCAATCAATATAAATGAATCGCATTTACATTCAACAAACTATCATGACATCAGCGTTTGTTAACGAGTTGCTAAAAATACACAATGCCCGCTTGCGCATAACGTTACGGCGGCAATTAATTAAACGATCTAATGCTACAACTCACAGCCAGATGCATGGATTTGTCAGACTGAGGGATCTGATAACCGCTAACTTGCGGTAAGCTGAGCTGACCCACCTCTCAATTATTTCTCTTGTCTGTGGAAACCAGTCCGTGTTGTTTCTGTTTCTTTTCCTGCTTTTCATCATCTTCGCCATATGGTAATCCAGGATAGGAGTAGCTTGAGTGGCTAACTTCTTGTATACTATCCGCACCGCACGCCTGGCTCACAGTCACAACAAACACACCGGCTAAAGTGGGCGTAACGTTTCCTGCATGCCTCTACATGACAGCCAATCACCAGCCGTATTAGAGCGCGGCGTGCAAGCATGTCGCATGCTTATAGGCTCAATGACGCTGTTTTGTTTTGGTATCGAAAATTGGTATCGATTGACAAGGGAGGCTTCGATACCCCTTAGTATCGATGTTTCCATTTCGGTGCCAAGTAAGTATCGAAACTCGATACCCAGCCCTAGCTCCATGTACAAGTACCTCTCCGCTCAATGTACAAGTACCTCTCCGCTCAATGTACAAGTACCTCTCCGCTCCATGTACAAGTACCTCTCCGCTCCATGTACAAGTACCTCTCCGCTCCATGTACAAGTACCTCTCCGCTCCATGTACAAGTACATCTCTGCTCCATGTACAAGTACCTCTCCGCTCAATGTACAAGTACATCTCCGCTCCATGTACAAGTACCTCTCCGCTCCATGTACAAGTACCTCTCCGCTCCATGTACAAGTACCTCTCCGCTCAATGTACAAGTACATCTCCGCTCCATGTACAAGTACCTCTCCGCTCAATGTACAAGTACATCTCCGCTCCATGTACCAGTACCTCTCCGCTCAATGTACAAGTACCTCTCCGCTCAATGTACAAGTACATCTCCGCTCCATGTACAAGTACGTCTCCGCTCAATGTATAAGTACCTCTCCGCTCCATGTACAAGTACCTCTCCGCTCAATGTACAAGTACATCTCCGCTCCATGTACAAGTACATCTCCGCTCCATGTACAAGTACCTCTCCGCTCCATGTACAAGTACCTCTCCGCTCCATGTACAAGTACCTCTCCGCTCCATGTACAAGTACATCTCCGCTCCATGTACAAGTACCTCTCCGCTCAATGTACAAGTACATCTCCGCTCCATGTACAAGTACATCTCCACTCCATGTACAAGTACCTCTCCGCTCAATGTACAAGTACATCTCCGCTCCATGTACCAGTACCTCTCCGCTCAATGTACAAGTACATCTCCACTCCATGTACAAGTACCTCTCCGCTCAATGTACAAGTACATCTCCGCTCCATGTACCAGTACCTCTCCGCTCAATGTACAAGTACATCTCCACTCCATGTACAAGTACCTCTCCGCTCAATGTACAAGTACATCTCCGCTCCATGTACCAGTACCTCTCCGCTCAATGTACAAGTACATCTCCGCTCCATGTACAAGTACCTCTCCGCTCAATGTACAAGTACCTCTCCGCTCAATGTACAAGTACATCTCCGCTCCATGTACCAGTACCTCTCCGCTCAATGTACAAGTACATCTGCGCTCCATGTAGGGCTGGGTATCGTTCAAAATTTTTCGATATCGATACCGTTTCGATACTTGGATTTCGATACCGGTTCCTGAACGATACTTTTTTCGATACCAATTTTTAGAAAAATCCATTTTAACAAAAATAAAACTGCATTACACATTGAAATTATTTTACAAATCTTTAGTTTCCCCCCATCTTAAGTTTTACAGCAGAAAAAAATAAAACCTACTGTATTTAACATAACTTTAAGTTCTCTAAACGTATTGCCGTCCCTACAAAAAATATTGGAGTACTACAAAGGAAAGAAATGTAGCTAAAACAAATAAATCAGTGGAATAGTTTTCAGTGCAAAACAGAGAGTTGCAAATCAGGGTTTAATGCTCACTGATGCAACAGAACTCTATTCTTGTACAAACTGATGAGATGGCTCCACTTCATGCATGGAAGACTAGTTGAGCATTGACTAGCCTATCAATATAGCCTTATATGCCACAAAGTGAATCGCATTTATATTCAACAAACTATCATGACATCAGCGTTTGTTAACGAGTTGCTAAAAATACATGGGCGATAACTGCCCGCTTGCACATAACGCTAATTAATTAAACATTAACGCTAGCGTTGCAGATCAGTGTGCTCACTGCTGCAACAGAACGTCATTCTTGTCAAATCTGACGAGACAGCTCAACTTCACTGACTAGCCAATCAATATAAATGAATCGCATTTACATTCAACAAACTATCATGACATCAGCGTTTGTTAACGAGTTGCTAAAAATACACAATGCCCGCTTGCGCATAACGTTACGGCGGCAATTAATTAAACGATCTAATGCTACAACTCACAGCCAGATGCATGGATTTGTCAGACTGAGGGATCTGATAACCGCTAACTTGCGGTAAGCTGAGCTGACCCACCTCTCAATTATTTCTCTTGTCTGTGGAAACCAGTCCGTGTTGTTTCTGTTTCTTTTCCTGCTTTTCATCATCTTCGCCATATGGTAATCCAGGATAGGAGTAGCTTGAGTGGCTAACTTCTTGTATACTATCCGCACCGCACGCCTGGCTCACAGTCACAACAAACACACCGGCTAAAGTGGGCGTAACGTTTCCTGCATGCCTCTACATGACAGCCAATCACCAGCCGTATTAGAGCGCGGCGTGCAAGCATGTCGCATGCTTATAGGCTCAATGACGCTGTTTTGTTTTGGTATCGAAAATTGGTATCGATTGACAAGGGAGGCTTTGATACCCCTTAGTATCGATGTTTCCATTTCGGTGCCAAGTAAGTATCGAAACTCGATACCCAGCCCTAGCTCCATGTACAAGTACCTCTCCGCTCAATGTACAAGTACCTCTCCGCTCAATGTACAAGTACCTCTCCGCTCCATGTACAAGTACCTCTCCGCTCCATGTACAAGTACCTCTCCGCTCCATGTACAAGTACCTCTCCGCTCCATGTACAAGTACATCTCTGCTCCATGTACAAGTACCTCTCCGCTCAATGTACAAGTACATCTCCGCTCCATGTACAAGTACCTCTCCGCTCCATGTACAAGTACATCTCCGCTCCATGTACAAGTACCTCTCCGCTCCATGTACAAGTACCTCTCCGCTCAATGTACAAGTACATCTCCGCTCCATGTACAAGTACCTCTCCGCTCCATGTACAAGTACATCTCCGCTCCATGTACAAGTACCTCTCCGCTCAATGTACAAGTACATCTCCGCTCCATGTACAAGTACATCTCCACTCCATGTACAAGTACCTCTCCGCTCAATGTACAAGTACATCTCCGCTCCATGTACCAGTACCTCTCCGCTCAATGTACAAGTACATCTCCACTCCATGTACAAGTACCTCTCCGCTCAATGTACAAGTACATCTCCGCTCCATGTACCAGTACCTCTCCGCTCAATGTACAAGTACATCTCCACTCCATGTACAAGTACCTCTCCGCTCAATGTACAAGTACATCTCCGCTCCATGTACCAGTACCTCTCCGCTCAATGTACAAGTACATCTCCGCTCCATGTACAAGTACCTCTCCGCTCAATGTACAAGTACCTCTCCGCTCAATGTACAAGTGCATCTCCGCTCCATGTACCAGTACCTCTCCGCTCAATGTACAAGTACATCTGCGCTCCATGTAGGGCTGGGTATCGTTCAAAATTTTTCGATATCGATACCGTTTCGATACTTGGATTTCGATACCGGTTCCTGAACGATACTTTTTTCGATACCAATTTTTAGAAAAATCCATTTTAACAAAAATAAAACTGCATTACACATTGAAATTATTTTACAAATCTTTAGTTTCCCCCCATCTTAAGTTTTACAGCAGAAAAAAATAAAACCTACTCTATTTAACATAACTTTAAGTTCTCTAAACGTATTGCCGTCCCTACAAAAAATATTGGAGTACTACAAAGGAAAGAAATGTAGCTAAAACAAATAAATCAGTGGAATAGTTTTCAGTGCAAAACAGAGAGTTGCAAATCAGGGTTTAATGCTCACTGATGCAACAGAACTCTATTCTTGTACAAACTGATGAGATGGCTCCACTTCATGCATGGAAGACTAGTTGAGCATTGACTAGCCTATCAATATAGCCTTATATGCCACAAAGTGAATCGCATTTATATTCAACAAACTATCATGACATCAGCGTTTGTTAACGAGTTGCTAAAAATACATGGGCGATAACTGCCCGCTTGCACATAACGCTAATTAATTAAACATTAACGCTAGCGTTGCAGATCAGTGTGCTCACTGCTGCAACAGAACGTCATTCTTGTCAAATCTGACGAGACAGCTCAACTTCACTGACTAGCCAATCAATATAAATGAATCGCATTTACATTCAACAAACTATCATGACATCAGCGTTTGTTAACGAGTTGCTAAAAATACACAATGCCCGCTTGCGCATAACGTTACGGCGGCAATTAATTAAACGATCTAATGCTACAACTCACAGCCAGATGCATGGATTTGTCAGACTGAGGGATCTGATAACCGCTAACTTGCGGTAAGCTGAGCTGACCCACCTCTCAATTATTTCTCTTGTCTGTGGAAACCAGTCCGTGTTGTTTCTGTTTCTTTTCCTGCTTTTCATCATCTTCGCCATATGGTAATCCAGGATAGGAGTAGCTTGAGTGGCTAACTTCTTGTATACTATCCGCACCGCACGCCTGGCTCACAGTCACAACAAACACACCGGCTAAAGTGGGCGTAACGTTTCCTGCATGCCTCTACATGACAGCCAATCACCAGCCGTATTAGAGCGCGGCGTGCAAGCATGTCGCATGCTTATAGGCTCAATGACGCTGTTTTGTTTTGGTATCGAAAATTGGTATCGATTGACAAGGGAGGCTTCGATACCCCTTAGTATCGATGTTTCCATTTCGGTGCCAAGTAAGTATCGAAACTCGATACCCAGCCCTAGCTCCATGTACAAGTACCTCTCCGCTCAATGTACAAGTACCTCTCCGCTCAATGTACAAGTACCTCTCCGCTCCATGTACAAGTACCTCTCCGCTCCATGTACAAGTACCTCTCCGCTCCATGTACAAGTACCTCTCCGCTCCATGTACAAGTACATCTCTGCTCCATGTACAAGTACCTCTCCGCTCAATGTACAAGTACATCTCCGCTCCATGTACAAGTACCTCTCCGCTCCATGTACAAGTACATCTCCGCTCCATGTACAAGTACCTCTCCGCTCCATGTACAAGTACCTCTCCGCTCAATGTACAAGTACATCTCCGCTCCATGTACAAGTACCTCTCCGCTCCATGTACAAGTACATCTCCGCTCCATGTACAAGTACCTCTCCGCTCAATGTACAAGTACATCTCCGCTCCATGTACAAGTACATCTCCACTCCATGTACAAGTACCTCTCCGCTCAATGTACAAGTACATCTCCGCTCCATGTACCAGTACCTCTCCGCTCAATGTACAAGTACATCTCCACTCCATGTACAAGTACCTCTCCGCTCAATGTACAAGTACATATCCGCTCCATGTACCAGTACCTCTCCGCTCAATGTACAAGTACATCTCCACTCCATGTACAAGTACCTCTCCGCTCAATGTACAAGTACATCTCCGCTCCATGTACCAGTACCTCTCCGCTCAATGTACAAGTACATCTCCGCTCCATGTACAAGTACCTCTCCGCTCAATGTACAAGTACCTCTCCGCTCAATGTACAAGTACATCTCCGCTCCATGTACCAGTACCTCTCCGCTCAATGTACAAGTACATCTGCGCTCCATGTAGGGCTGGGTATCGTTCAAAATTTTTCGATATCGATACCGTTTCGATACTTGGATTTCGATACCGGTTCCTGAACGATACTTTTTTCGATACCAATTTTTAGAAAAATCCATTTTAACAAAAATAAAACTGCATTACACATTGAAATTATTTTACAAATCTTTAGTTTCCCCCCATCTTAAGTTTTACAGCAGAAAAAAATAAAACCTACTGTATTTAACATAACTTTAAGTTCTCTAAACGTATTGCCGTCCCTACAAAAAATATTGGAGTACTACAAAGGAAAGAAATGTAGCTAAAACAAATAAATCAGTGGAATAGTTTTCAGTGCAAAACAGAGAGTTGCAAATCAGGGTTTAATGCTCACTGATGCAACAGAACTCTATTCTTGTACAAACTGATGAGATGGCTCCACTTCATGCATGGAAGACTAGTTGAGCATTGACTAGCCTATCAATATAGCCTTATATGCCACAAAGTGAATCGCATTTATATTCAACAAACTATCATGACATCAGCGTTTGTTAACGAGTTGCTAAAAATACATGGGCGATAACTGCCCGCTTGCACATAACGCTAATTAATTAAACATTAACGCTAGCGTTGCAGATCAGTGTGCTCACTGCTGCAACAGAACGTCATTCTTGTCAAATCTGACGAGACAGCTCAACTTCACTGACTAGCCAATCAATATAAATGAATCGCATTTACATTCAACAAACTATCATGACATCAGCGTTTGTTAACGAGTTGCTAAAAATACACAATGCCCGCTTGCGCATAACGTTACGGCGGCAATTAATTAAACGATCTAATGCTACAACTCACAGCCAGATGCATGGATTTGTCAGACTGAGGGATCTGATAACCGCTAACTTGCGGTAAGCTGAGCTGACCCACCTCTCAATTATTTCTCTTGTCTGTGGAAACCAGTCCGTGTTGTTTCTGTTTCTTTTCCTGCTTTTCATCATCTTCGCCATATGGTAATCCAGGATAGGAGTAGCTTGAGTGGCTAACTTCTTGTATACTATCCGCACCGCACGCCTGGCTCACAGTCACAACAAACACACCGGCTAAAGTGGGCGTAACGTTTCCTGCATGCCTCTACATGACAGCCAATCACCAGCCGTATTAGAGCGCGGCGTGCAAGCATGTCGCATGCTTATAGGCTCAATGACGCTGTTTTGTTTTGGTATCGAAAATTGGTATCGATTGACAAGGGAGGCTTCGATACCCCTTAGTATCGATGTTTCCATTTCGGTGCCAAGTAAGTATCGAAACTCGATACCCAGCCCTAGCTCCATGTACAAGTACCTCTCCGCTCAATGTACAAGTACCTCTCCGCTCAATGTACAAGTACCTCTCCGCTCCATGTACAAGTACCTCTCCGCTCCATGTACAAGTACCTCTCCGCTCCATGTACAAGTACCTCTCCGCTCCATGTACAAGTACATCTCTGCTCCATGTACAAGTACCTCTCCGCTCAATGTACAAGTACATCTCCGCTCCATGTACAAGTACCTCTCCGCTCCATGTACAAGTACATCTCCGCTCCATGTACAAGTACCTCTCCGCTCCATGTACAAGTACCTCTCCGCTCAATGTACAAGTACATCTCCGCTCCATGTACAAGTACCTCTCCGCTCCATGTACAAGTACATCTCCGCTCCATGTACAAGTACCTCTCCGCTCAATGTACAAGTACATCTCCGCTCCATGTACAAGTACATCTCCACTCCATGTACAAGTACCTCTCCGCTCAATGTACAAGTACATCTCCGCTCCATGTACCAGTACCTCTCCGCTCAATGTACAAGTACATCTCCACTCCATGTACAAGTACCTCTCCGCTCAATGTACAAGTACATCTCCGCTCCATGTACCAGTACCTCTCCGCTCAATGTACAAGTACATCTCCACTCCATGTACAAGTACCTCTCCGCTCAATGTACAAGTACATCTCCGCTCCATGTACCAGTACCTCTCCGCTCAATGTACAAGTACATCTCCGCTCCATGTACAAGTACCTCTCCGCTCAATGTACAAGTACCTCTCCGCTCAATGTACAAGTACATCTCCGCTCCATGTACCAGTACCTCTCCGCTCAATGTACAAGTACATCTGCGCTCCATGTAGGGCTGGGTATCGTTCAAAATTTTTCGATATCGATACCGTTTCGATACTTGGATTTCGATACCGGTTCCTGAACGATACTTTTTTCGATACCAATTTTTAGAAAAATCCATTTTAACAAAAATAAAACTGCATTACACATTGAAATTATTTTACAAATCTTTAGTTTCCCCCCATCTTAAGTTTTACAGCAGAAAAAAATAAAACCTACTGTATTTAACATAACTTTAAGTTCTCTAAACGTATTGCCGTCCCTACAAAAAATATTGGAGTACTACAAAGGAAAGAAATGTAGCTAAAACAAATAAATCAGTGGAATAGTTTTCAGTGCAAAACAGAGAGTTGCAAATCAGGGTTTAATGCTCACTGATGCAACAGAACTCTATTCTTGTACAAACTGATGAGATGGCTCCACTTCATGCATGGAAGACTAGTTGAGCATTGACTAGCCTATCAATATAGCCTTATATGCCACAAAGTGAATCGCATTTATATTCAACAAACTATCATGACATCAGCGTTTGTTAACGAGTTGCTAAAAATACATGGGCGATAACTGCCCGCTTGCACATAACGCTAATTAATTAAACATTAACGCTAGCGTTGCAGATCAGTGTGCTCACTGCTGCAACAGAACGTCATTCTTGTCAAATCTGACGAGACAGCTCAACTTCACTGACTAGCCAATCAATATAAATGAATCGCATTTACATTCAACAAACTATCATGACATCAGCGTTTGTTAACGAGTTGCTAAAAATACACAATGCCCGCTTGCGCATAACGTTACGGCGGCAATTAATTAAACGATCTAATGCTACAACTCACAGCCAGATGCATGGATTTGTCAGACTGAGGGATCTGATAACCGCTAACTTGCGGTAAGCTGAGCTGACCCACCTCTCAATTATTTCTCTTGTCTGTGGAAACCAGTCCGTGTTGTTTCTGTTTCTTTTCCTGCTTTTCATCATCTTCGCCATATGGTAATCCAGGATAGGAGTAGCTTGAGTGGCTAACTTCTTGTATACTATCCGCACCGCACGCCTGGCTCACAGTCACAACAAACACACCGGCTAAAGTGGGCGTAACGTTTCCTGCATGCCTCTACATGACAGCCAATCACCAGCCGTATTAGAGCGCGGCGTGCAAGCATGTCGCATGCTTATAGGCTCAATGACGCTGTTTTGTTTTGGTATCGAAAATTGGTATCGATTGACAAGGGAGGCTTTGATACCCCTTAGTATCGATGTTTCCATTTCGGTGCCAAGTAAGTATCGAAACTCGATACCCAGCCCTAGCTCCATGTACAAGTACCTCTCCGCTCAATGTACAAGTACCTCTCCGCTCAATGTACAAGTACCTCTCCGCTCCATGTACAAGTACCTCTCCGCTCCATGTACAAGTACCTCTCCGCTCCATGTACAAGTACCTCTCCGCTCCATGTACAAGTACATCTCTGCTCCATGTACAAGTACCTCTCCGCTCAATGTACAAGTACATCTCCGCTCCATGTACAAGTACCTCTCCGCTCCATGTACAAGTACATCTCCGCTCCATGTACAAGTACCTCTCCGCTCCATGTACAAGTACCTCTCCGCTCAATGTACAAGTACATCTCCGCTCCATGTACAAGTACCTCTCCGCTCCATGTACAAGTACATCTCCGCTCCATGTACAAGTACCTCTCCGCTCAATGTACAAGTACATCTCCGCTCCATGTACAAGTACATCTCCACTCCATGTACAAGTACCTCTCCGCTCAATGTACAAGTACATCTCCGCTCCATGTACCAGTACCTCTCCGCTCAATGTACAAGTACATCTCCACTCCATGTACAAGTACCTCTCCGCTCAATGTACAAGTACATCTCCGCTCCATGTACCAGTACCTCTCCGCTCAATGTACAAGTACATCTCCACTCCATGTACAAGTACCTCTCCGCTCAATGTACAAGTACATCTCCGCTCCATGTACCAGTACCTCTCCGCTCAATGTACAAGTACATCTCCGCTCCATGTACAAGTACCTCTCCGCTCAATGTACAAGTACCTCTCCGCTCAATGTACAAGTACATCTCCGCTCCATGTACCAGTACCTCTCCGCTCAATGTACAAGTACATCTGCGCTCCATGTAGGGCTGGGTATCGTTCAAAATTTTTCGATATCGATACCGTTTCGATACTTGGATTTCGATACCGGTTCCTGAACGATACTTTTTTCGATACCAATTTTTAGAAAAATCCATTTTAACAAAAATAAAACTGCATTACACATTGAAATTATTTTACAAATCTTTAGTTTCCCCCCATCTTAAGTTTTACAGCAGAAAAAAATAAAACCTACTCTATTTAACATAACTTTAAGTTCTCTAAACGTATTGCCGTCCCTACAAAAAATATTGGAGTACTACAAAGGAAAGAAATGTAGCTAAAACAAATAAATCAGTGGAATAGTTTTCAGTGCAAAACAGAGAGTTGCAAATCAGGGTTTAATGCTCACTGATGCAACAGAACTCTATTCTTGTACAAACTGATGAGATGGCTCCACTTCATGCATGGAAGACTAGTTGAGCATTGACTAGCCTATCAATATAGCCTTATATGCCACAAAGTGAATCGCATTTATATTCAACAAACTATCATGACATCAGCGTTTGTTAACGAGTTGCTAAAAATACATGGGCGATAACTGCCCGCTTGCACATAACGCTAATTAATTAAACATTAACGCTAGCGTTGCAGATCAGTGTGCTCACTGCTGCAACAGAACGTCATTCTTGTCAAATCTGACGAGACAGCTCAACTTCACTGACTAGCCAATCAATATAAATGAATCGCATTTACATTCAACAAACTATCATGACATCAGCGTTTGTTAACGAGTTGCTAAAAATACACAATGCCCGCTTGCGCATAACGTTACGGCGGCAATTAATTAAACGATCTAATGCTACAACTCACAGCCAGATGCATGGATTTGTCAGACTGAGGGATCTGATAACCGCTAACTTGCGGTAAGCTGAGCTGACCCACCTCTCAATTATTTATCTTGTCTGTGGAAACCAGTCCGTGTTGTTTCTGTTTCTTTTCCTGCTTTTCATCATCTTCGCCATATGGTAATCCAGGATAGGAGTAGCTTGAGTGGCTAACTTCTTGTATACTATCCGCACCGCACGCCTGGCTCACAGTCACAACAAACACACCGGCTAAAGTGGGCGTAACGTTTCCTGCATGCCTCTACATGACAGCCAATCACCAGCCGTATTAGAGCGCGGCGTGCAAGCATGTCGCATGCTTATAGGCTCAATGACGCTGTTTTGTTTTGGTATCGAAAATTGGTATCGATTGACAAGGGAGGCTTCGATACCCCTTAGTATCGATGTTTCCATTTCGGTGCCAAGTAAGTATCGAAACTCGATACCCAGCCCTAGCTCCATGTACAAGTACCTCTCCGCTCAATGTACAAGTACCTCTCCGCTCCATGTACAAGTACCTCTCCGCTCCATGTACAAGTACCTCTCCGCTCCATGTACAAGTACCTCTCCGCTCCATGTACAAGTACATATCTGCTCCATGTACAAGTACCTCTCCGCTCAATGTACAAGTACATCTCCGCTCCATGTACAAGTACCTCTCCGCTCCATGTACAAGTACATCTCCGCTCCATGTACAAGTACCTCTCCGCTCCATGTACAAGTACCTCACCGCTCAATGTACAAGTACATCTCCGCTCCATGTACAAGTACATCTCTGCTCCATGTACAAGTACCTCTCCGCTCAATGTACAAGTACATCTCCGCTCCATGTACAAGTACCTCTCCGCTCCATGTACAAGTACCTCTCCGCTCCATGTACAAGTACCTCTCCGCTCCATGTACAAGTACCTCTCCGCTCCATGTACAAGTACCTCTCCGCTCAATGTCAAGTGTCGACAGTACCTCTCCGCTCCATGTACAAATACCTCTCCGCTCCATGTACAAGTACCTCTCCGCTCAATGTACAAATACCTCTCCACTCCATGTACAAGTAGCTCTCCGCTGAATGTACAAGTGTCGACAGTACCTCTCCGCTCAATGTACAAGTACCTCTCCGCTCAATGTACAAATACCTCTCCGCTCCATGTACAAGTACCTCTCCGCTCAATGTCAAGTATCGACAGTACCTCTCCGCTCCATGTACAAGTACCTCTCCGCTGAATGTACAAGTGTCGACAGTACCTCTCCGCTCAATGTACAAGTACCTCTCCGCTCCATGTACAAGTACCTCTCCGCTCTCATGTACAAGTACCTCTCCGCTCCATGTACAAGTACCTCTCCGCTCAATGTACAAGTACCTCTGCGCTCCATGTACAAGTACCTCTCCGCTCAATGTACAAGTACCTCTCCGCTCAATGTACAAGTACCTCTCCGCTCAATGTACAAGTACATCTCCGCTCCATGTACCAGTACCTCTCCGCTCAATGTACAAGTACATCTGCGCTCCATGTAGGGCTGGGTATCGTTCAAAATTTTTCGATATCGATACCGTTTCGATACTTGGATTTCGATACCGGTTCCTGAACGATACTTTTTTCGATACCAATTTTTAGAAAAATCCATTTTAACAAAAATAAAACTGCATTACACATTGAAATTATTTTACAAATCTTTAGTTTCCCCCCATCTTAAGTTTTACAGCAGAAAAAAATAAAACCTACTGTATTTAACATAACTTTAAGTTCTCTAAACGTATTGCCGTCCCTACAAAAAATATTGGAGTACTACAAAGGAAAGAAATGTAGCTAAAACAAATAAATCAGTGGAATAGTTTTCAGTGCAAAACAGAGAGTTGCAAATCAGGGTTTAATGCTCACTGATGCAACAGAACTCTATTCTTGTACAAACTGATGAGATGGCTCCACTTCATGCATGGAAGACTAGTTGAGCATTGACTAGCCTATCAATATAGCCTTATATGCCACAAAGTGAATCGCATTTATATTCAACAAACTATCATGACATCAGCGTTTGTTAACGAGTTGCTAAAAATACATGGGCGATAACTGCCCGCTTGCACATAACGCTAATTAATTAAACATTAACGCTAGCGTTGCAGATCAGTGTGCTCACTGCTGCAACAGAACGTCATTCTTGTCAAATCTGACGAGACAGCTCAACTTCACTGACTAGCCAATCAATATAAATGAATCGCATTTACATTCAACAAACTATCATGACATCAGCGTTTGTTAACGAGTTGCTAAAAATACACAATGCCCGCTTGCGCATAACGTTACGGCGGCAATTAATTAAACGATCTAATGCTACAACTCACAGCCAGATGCATGGATTTGTCAGACTGAGGGATCTGATAACCGCTAACTTGCGGTAAGCTGAGCTGACCCACCTCTCAATTATTTCTCTTGTCTGTGGAAACCAGTCCGTGTTGTTTCTGTTTCTTTTCCTGCTTTTCATCATCTTCGCCATATGGTAATCCAGGATAGGAGTAGCTTGAGTGGCTAACTTCTTGTATACTATCCGCACCGCACGCCTGGCTCACAGTCACAACAAACACACCGGCTAAAGTGGGCGTAACGTTTCCTGCATGCCTCTACATGACAGCCAATCACCAGCCGTATTAGAGCGCGGCGTGCAAGCATGTCGCATGCTTATAGGCTCAATGACGCTGTTTTGTTTTGGTATCGAAAATTGGTATCGATTGACAAGGGAGGCTTCGATACCCCTTAGTATCGATGTTTCCATTTCGGTGCCAAGTAAGTATCGAAACTCGATACCCAGCCCTAGCTCCATGTACAAGTACCTCTCCGCTCAATGTACAAGTACCTCTCCGCTCAATGTACAAGTACCTCTCCGCTCCATGTACAAGTACCTCTCCGCTCCATGTACAAGTACCTCTCCGCTCCATGTACAAGTACATCTCTGCTCCATGTACAAGTACCTCTCCGCTCAATGTACAAGTACATCTCCGCTCCATGTACAAGTACCTCTCCGCTCCATGTACAAGTACATCTCCGCTCCATGTACAAGTACCTCTCCGCTCCATGTACAAGTACCTCTCCGCTCAATGTACAAGTACATCTCCGCTCCATGTACAAGTACATCTCTGCTCCATGTACAAGTACCTCTCCGCTCAATGTACAAGTACATCTCCGCTCCATGTACAAGTACCTCTCCGCTCCATGTACAAGTACCTCTCCGCTCCATGTACAAGTACCTCTCCGCTCCATGTACAAGTACCTCTCCGCTCAATGTCAAGTGTCGACAGTACCTCTCCGCTCCATGTACAAATACCTCTCCGCTCTCATGTACAAGTACCTCTCCGCTCCATGTACAAGTACCTCTCCGCTCAATGTCAAGTGTCGACAGTACCTCTCCGCTCCATGTACAAATACCTCTCCGCTCCATGTACAAGTACCTCTCCGCTCTCATGTACAAGTACCTCTCCGCTCCATGTACAAGTAGCTCTCCGCTCAATGTACAAGTGTCGACAGTACCTTTCCGCTCCATGTACAAATACCTCTCCGCTCTCATGTACAAGTACCTCTCCGCTCCATGTACAAGTACCTCTCCGCTCAATGTACAAATACCTCTCCGCTCCATGTATAAGTACCTCTCCGCTCTATGTACAAGTACCTCTCCGCTCCATGTACAAGTACCTCTCCGCTCAATGTACAAATACCTCTCCGCTCCATGTACAAGTAGCTCTCCGCTGAATGTACAAGTGTCGACAGTACCTCTCCGCTCAATGTACAAGTATCTCTCCGCTCAATGTACAAATACCTCTCCGCTCCATGTACAAGTACCTCTCCGCTCAATGTCAAGTATCGACAGTACCTCTCCGCTCCATGTACAAGTACCTCTCCGCTGAATGTACAAGTGTCGACAGTACCTCTCCGCTCAATGTACAAGTACCTCTCCGCTCCATGTACAAGTACCTCTCCGCTCTCATGTACAAGTACCTCTCCGCTCCATGTACAAGTACCTCTCCGCTCAATGTACAAGTACCTCTGCGCTCCATGTACAAGTACCTCTCCGCTCAATGTACAAGTACCTCTCCGCTCAATGTACAAGTGTCGACAGTACCTCTCCGCTCCATGTACAAGTACCTCTCCGCTCAATGTACAAGTGTCGACAGTACCTCTACGCTCAATGTACAAGTGTCGACAGTACCTCTCCGCTCTCATGTACAAGTACCTCTCCGATCCATGTACAAGTACATCTCCGCTCCATGTACAAGTACATCTCCGCTCAATGTACAAGTACCTCTCCGCTCCATGTACAAGTACCTCTCCGCTCCATGTACAAGTACCTCTCCGCTCCATGTACAAGTACCTCTCCGCTCCATGTACAAGTACCTCTCCGCTCAATGCACAAGTACCTCTCCGCTCCATGTACAAGTACCTCTCCGCTCAATGTACAAGTACCTCTCCGCTCCATGTACAAGTACCTCTCCGCTCCATGTACAAGTACCTCTCCGCTCCATGTACAAGTACCTCTCCGCTCAATGTCAAGTATCGACAGTACCTCTCCGCTCCATGTACAAGTACCTCTCCGCTGAATGTACAAGTGTCGACAGTACCTCTCCGCTCAATGTACAAGTACCTCTCCGCTCCATGTACAAGTACCTCTCCGCTCTCATGTACAAGTACCTCTCCGCTCCATGTACAAGTACCTCTCCGCTCAATGTACAAGTACCTCTGCGCTCCATGTACAAGTACCTCTCCGCTCAATGTACAAGTACCTCTCCGCTCAATGTACAAGTGTCGACAGTACCTCTCCGCTCCATGTACAAGTACCTCTCCGCTCAATGTACAAGTGTCGACAGTACCTCTACGCTCAATGTACAAGTGTCGACAGTACCTCTCCGCTCTCATGTACAAGTACCTCTCCGATCCATGTACAAGTACATCTCCGCTCCATGTACAAGTACATCTCCGCTCAATGTACAAGTACCTCTCCGCTCCATGTACAAGTACCTCTCCGCTCCATGTACAAGTACATCTCTGCTCCATGTACAAGTACCTCTCCGCTCAATGTACAAGTACATCTCCGCTCCATGTACAAGTACCTCTCCGCTCCATGTACAAGTACATCTCCGCTCCATGTACAAGTACCTCTCCGCTCCATGTACAAGTACCTCTCCGCTCAATGTACAAGTACATCTCCGCTCCATGTACAAGTACCTCTCCGCTCCATGTACAAGTACCTCTCCGCTCCATGTACAAGTACCTCTCCGCTCAATGTCAAGTATCGACAGTACCTCTCCGCTCCATGTACAAGTACCTCTCCGCTGAATGTACAAGTGTCGACAGTACCTCTCCGCTCAATGTACAAGTACCTCTCCGCTCCATGTACAAGTACCTCTCCGCTCTCATGTACAAGTACCTCTCCGCTCCATGTACAAGTACCTCTCCGCTCAATGTACAAGTACCTCTGCGCTCCATGTACAAGTACCTCTCCGCTCAATGTACAAGTACCTCTCCGCTCAATGTACAAGTGTCGACAGTACCTCTCCGCTCCATGTACAAGTACCTCTCCGCTCAATGTACAAGTGTCGACAGTACCTCTACGCTCAATGTACAAGTGTCGACAGTACCTCTCCGCTCTCATGTACAAGTACCTCTCCGATCCATGTACAAGTACATCTCCGCTCCATGTACAAGTACATCTCCGCTCAATGTACAAGTACCTCTCCGCTCCATGTACAAGTACCTCTCCGCTCCATGTACAAGTACATCTCTGCTCCATGTACAAGTACCTCTCCGCTCAATGTACAAGTACATCTCCGCTCCATGTACAAGTACCTCTCCGCTCCATGTACAAGTACATCTCCGCTCCATGTACAAGTACCTCTCCGCTCCATGTACAAGTACCTCTCCGCTCAATGTACAAGTACATCTCCGCTCCATGTACAAGTACCTCTCCGCTCCATGTACAAGTACATCTCCGCTCCATGTACAAGTACCTCTCCGCTCAATGTACAAGTACATCTCCGCTCCATGTACAAGTACATCTCCACTCCATGTACAAGTACCTCTCCGCTCAATGTACAAGTACATCTCCGCTCCATGTACCAGTACCTCTCCGCTCAATGTACAAGTACATCTCCACTCCATGTACAAGTACCTCTCCGCTCAATGTACAAGTACATCTCCGCTCCATGTACCAGTACCTCTCCGCTCAATGTACAAGTACATCTCCACTCCATGTACAAGTACCTCTCCGCTCAATGTACAAGTACATCTCCGCTCCATGTACCAGTACCTCTCCGCTCAATGTACAAGTACATCTCCGCTCCATGTACAAGTACCTCTCCGCTCAATGTACAAGTACCTCTCCGCTCAATGTACAAGTACATCTCCGCTCCATGTACCAGTACCTCTCCGCTCAATGTACAAGTACATCTGCGCTCCATGTAGGGCTGGGTATCGTTCAAAATTTTTCGATATCGATACCGTTTCGATACTTGGATTTCGATACCGGTTCCTGAACGATACTTTTTTCGATACCAATTTTTAGAAAAATCCATTTTAACAAAAATAAAACTGCATTACACATTGAAATTATTTTACAAATCTTTAGTTTCCCCCCATCTTAAGTTTTACAGCAGAAAAAAATAAAACCTACTGTATTTAACATAACTTTAAGTTCTCTAAACGTATTGCCGTCCCTACAAAAAATATTGGAGTACTACAAAGGAAAGAAATGTAGCTAAAACAAATAAATCAGTGGAATAGTTTTCAGTGCAAAACAGAGAGTTGCAAATCAGGGTTTAATGCTCACTGATGCAACAGAACTCTATTCTTGTACAAACTGATGAGATGGCTCCACTTCATGCATGGAAGACTAGTTGAGCATTGACTAGCCTATCAATATAGCCTTATATGCCACAAAGTGAATCGCATTTATATTCAACAAACTATCATGACATCAGCGTTTGTTAACGAGTTGCTAAAAATACATGGGCGATAACTGCCCGCTTGCACATAACGCTAATTAATTAAACATTAACGCTAGCGTTGCAGATCAGTGTGCTCACTGCTGCAACAGAACGTCATTCTTGTCAAATCTGACGAGACAGCTCAACTTCACTGACTAGCCAATCAATATAAATGAATCGCATTTACATTCAACAAACTATCATGACATCAGCGTTTGTTAACGAGTTGCTAAAAATACACAATGCCCGCTTGCGCATAACGTTACGGCGGCAATTAATTAAATGATCTAATGCTACAACTCACAGCCAGATGCATGGATTTGTCAGACTGAGGGATCTGATAACCGCTAACTTGCGGTAAGCTGAGCTGACCCACCTCTCAATTATTTCTCTTGTCTGTGGAAACCAGTCCGTGTTGTTTCTGTTTCTTTTCCTGCTTTTCATCATCTTCGCCATATGGTAATCCAGGATAGGAGTAGCTTGAGTGGCTAACTTCTTGTATACTATCCGCACCGCACGCCTGGCTCACAGTCACAACAAACACACCGGCTAAAGTGGGCGTAACGTTTCCTGCATGCCTCTACATGACAGCCAATCACCAGCCGTATTAGAGCGCGGCGTGCAAGCATGTCGCATGCTTATAGGCTCAATGACGCTGTTTTGTTTTGGTATCGAAAATTGGTATCGATTGACAAGGGAGGCTTCGATACCCCTTAGTATCGATGTTTCCATTTCGGTGCCAAGTAAGTATCGAAACTCGATACCCAGCCCTAGCTCCATGTACAAGTACCTCTCCGCTCAATGTACAAGTACCTCTCCGCTCAATGTACAAGTACCTCTCCGCTCCATGTACAAGTACCTCTCCGCTCCATGTACAAGTACCTCTCCGCTCCATGTACAAGTACATCTCTGCTCCATGTACAAGTACCTCTCCGCTCAATGTACAAGTACATCTCCGCTCCATGTACAAGTACCTCTCCGCTCCATGTACAAGTACATCTCCGCTCCATGTACAAGTACCTCTCCGCTCCATGTACAAGTACCTCTCCGCTCAATGTACAAGTACATCTCCGCTCCATGTACAAGTACATCTCTGCTCCATGTACAAGTACCTCTCCGCTCAATGTACAAGTACATCTCCGCTCCATGTACAAGTACCTCTCCGCTCCATGTACAAGTACCTCTCCGCTCCATGTACAAGTACCTCTCCGCTCCATGTACAAGTACCTCTCCGCTCCATGTACAAGTACCTCTCCGCTCAATGTCAAGTGTCGACAGTACCTCTCCGCTCCATGTACAAATACCTCTCCGCTCTCATGTACAAGTACCTCTCCGCTCCATGTACAAGTACCTCTCCGCTCAATGTCAAGTGTCGACAGTACCTCTCCGCTCCATGTACAAATACCTCTCCGCTCCATGTACAAGTACCTCTCCGCTCTCATGTACAAGTACCTCTCCGCTCCATGTACAAGTAGCTCTCCGCTCAATGTACAAGTGTCGACAGTACCTTTCCGCTCCATGTACAAATACCTCTCCGCTCTCATGTACAAGTACCTCTCCGCTCCATGTACAAGTACCTCTCCGCTCAATGTACAAATACCTCTCCGCTCCATGTATAAGTACCTCTCCGCTCTATGTACAAGTACCTCTCCGCTCCATGTACAAGTACCTCTCCGCTCAATGTACAAATACCTCTCCGCTCCATGTACAAGTAGCTCTCCGCTGAATGTACAAGTGTCGACAGTACCTCTCCGCTCAATGTACAAGTACCTCTCCGCTCAATGTACAAATACCTCTCCGCTCCATGTACAAGTACCTCTCCGCTCAATGTCAAGTATCGACAGTACCTCTCCGCTCCATGTACAAGTACCTCTCCGCTGAATGTACAAGTGTCGACAGTACCTCTCCGCTCAATGTACAAGTACCTCTCCGCTCCATGTACAAGTACCTCTCCGCTCTCATGTACAAGTACCTCTCCGCTCCATGTACAAGTACCTCTCCGCTCAATGTACAAGTACCTCTGCGCTCCATGTACAAGTACCTCTCCGCTCAATGTACAAGTACCTCTCCGCTCAATGTACAAGTGTCGACAGTACCTCTCCGCTCCATGTACAAGTACCTCTCCGCTCAATGTACAAGTGTCGACAGTACCTCTACGCTCAATGTACAAGTGTCGACAGTACCTCTCCGCTCTCATGTACAAGTACCTCTCCGATCCATGTACAAGTACATCTCCGCTCCATGTACAAGTACATCTCCGCTCAATGTACAAGTACCTCTCCGCTCCATGTACAAGTACCTCTCCGCTCCATGTACAAGTACCTCTCCGCTCCATGTACAAGTACCTCTCCGCTCCATGTACAAGTACCTCTCCGCTCAATGTACAAGTACCTCTCCGCTCCATGTACAAGTACCTCTCCGCTCAATGTACAAGTACCTCTCCGCTCCATGTACAAGTACCTCTCCGCTCCATGTACAAGTACCTCTCCGCTCCATGTACAAGTACCTCTCCGCTCAATGTCAAGTATCGACAGTACCTCTCCGCTCCATGTACAAGTACCTCTCCGCTGAATGTACAAGTGTCGACAGTACCTCTCCGCTCAATGTACAAGTACCTCTCCGCTCCATGTACAAGTACCTCTCCGCTCTCATGTACAAGTACCTCTCCGCTCCATGTACAAGTACCTCTCCGCTCAATGTACAAGTACCTCTGCGCTCCATGTACAAGTACCTCTCCGCTCAATGTACAAGTACCTCTCCGCTCAATGTACAAGTGTCGACAGTACCTCTCCGCTCCATGTACAAGTACCTCTCCGCTCAATGTACAAGTGTCGACAGTACCTCTACGCTCAATGTACAAGTGTCGACAGTACCTCTCCGCTCTCATGTACAAGTACCTCTCCGATCCATGTACAAGTACATCTCCGCTCCATGTACAAGTACATCTCCGCTCAATGTACAAGTACCTCTCCGCTCCATGTACAAGTACCTCTCCGCTCCATGTACAAGTACATCTCTGCTCCATGTACAAGTACCTCTCCGCTCAATGTACAAGTACATCTCCGCTCCATGTACAAGTACCTCTCCGCTCCATGTACAAGTACATCTCCGCTCCATGTACAAGTACCTCTCCGCTCCATGTACAAGTACCTCTCCGCTCCATGTACAAGTACCTCTCCGCTCAATGTCAAGTATCGACAGTACCTCTCCGCTCCATGTACAAGTACCTCTCTGCTCAATGTACAAATACCTCTCCGCTCCATGTACAAGTAGCTCTCCGCTGAATGTACAAGTGTCGACAGTACCTCTCCGCTCAATGTACAAGTACCTCTCCGCTCAATGTACAAATACCTCTCCGCTCCATGTACAAGTACCTCTCCGCTCAATGTCAAGTATCGACAGTACCTCTCCGCTCCATGTACAAGTACCTCTCCGCTGAATGTACAAGTGTCGACAGTACCTCTCCGCTCAATGTACAAGTACCTCTCCGCTCCATGTACAAGTACCTCTCCGCTCTCATGTACAAGTACCTCTCCGCTCCATGTACAAGTACCTCTCCGCTCAATGTACAAGTACCTCTGCGCTCCATGTACAAGTACCTCTCCGCTCAATGTACAAGTACCTCTCCGCTCAATGTACAAGTGTCGACAGTACCTCTCCGCTCCATGTACAAGTACCTCTCCGCTCAATGTACAAGTGTCGACAGTACCTCTACGCTCAATGTACAAGTACCTCTCCGCTGAATGTACAAGTGTCGACAGTACCTCTCCGCTCTCATGTACAAGTACCTCTCCGATCCATGTACAAGTACATCTCCGCTCCATGTACAAGTACATCTCCGCTCCATGTACAAGTACATCTCCGCTCAATGTACAAGTACCTCTCCGCTCCATGTACAAGTACCTCTCCGCTCCATGTACAAGTACCTCTCCGCTCAATGTACAAGTGTCGACAGTACCTCTCCGCTCCATGTACAAGTACCTCTCCGCTCAATGTACAAGTGTCGACAGTACCTCTACGCTCAATGTACAAGTGTCGACAGTACCTCTCCGCTCTCATGTACAAGTACCTCTCCGATCCATGTACAAGTACATCTCCGCTCCATGTACAAGTACATCTCCGCTCAATGTACAAGTACCTCTCCGCTCCATGTACAAGTACCTCTCCGCTCCATGTACAAGTACCTCTCCGCTCCATGTACAAGTACCTCTCCGCTCCATGTACAAGTACCTCTCCGCTCAATGTACAAGTACCTCTCCGCTCCATGTACAAGTACCTCTCCGCTCAATGTACAAGTACCTCTCCGCTCCATGTACAAGTACCTCTCCGCTCCATGTACAAGTACCTCTCCGCTCCATGTACAAGTACCTCTCCGCTCAATGTCAAGCATCGACAGTACCTCTCCGCTCCATGTACAAGTACCTCTCCGCTGAATGTACAAGTGTCGACAGTACCTCTCCGCTCAATGTACAAGTACCTCTCCGCTCCATGTACAAGTACCTCTCCGCTCTCATGTACAAGTACCTCTCCGCTCCATGTACAAGTACCTCTCCGCTCAATGTACAAGTACCTCTGCGCTCCATGTACAAGTACCTCTCCGCTCAATGTACAAGTACCTCTCCGCTCAATGTACAAGTGTCGACAGTACCTCTCCGCTCCATGTACAAGTACCTCTCCGCTCAATGTACAAGTGTCGACAGTACCTCTACGCTCAATGTACAAGTGTCGACAGTACCTCTCCGCTCTCATGTACAAGTACCTCTCCGATCCATGTACAAGTACATCTCCGCTCCATGTACAAGTACATCTCCGCTCAATGTACAAGTACCTCTCCGCTCCATGTACAAGTACCTCTCCGCTCCATGTACAAGTACATCTCTGCTCCATGTACAAGTACCTCTCCGCTCAATGTACAAGTACATCTCCGCTCCATGTACAAGTACCTCTCCGCTCCATGTACAAGTACATCTCCGCTCCATGTACAAGTACCTCTCCGCTCCATGTACAAGTACCTCTCCGCTCCATGTACAAGTACCTCTCCGCTCAATGTCAAGTATCGACAGTACCTCTCCGCTCCATGTACAAGTACCTCTCTGCTCAATGTACAAATACCTCTCCGCTCCATGTACAAGTAGCTCTCCGCTGAATGTACAAGTGTCGACAGTACCTCTCCGCTCAATGTACAAGTACCTCTCCGCTCAATGTACAAATACCTCTCCGCTCCATGTACAAGTACCTCTCCGCTCAATGTCAAGTATCGACAGTACCTCTCCGCTCCATGTACAAGTACCTCTCCGCTGAATGTACAAGTGTCGACAGTAGCTCTCCGCTCAATGTACAAGTACCTCTCCGCTCCATGTACAAGTACCTCTCCGCTCTCATGTACAAGTACCTCTCCGCTCCATGTACAAGTACCTCTCCGCTCAATGTACAAGTACCTCTGCGCTCCATGTACAAGTACCTCTCCGCTCAATGTACAAGTACCTCTCCGCTCAATGTACAAGTGTCGACAGTACCTCTCCGCTCCATGTACAAGTACCTCTCCGCTCAATGTACAAGTGTCGACAGTACCTCTACGCTCAATGTACAAGTACCTCTCCGCTGAATGTACAAGTGTCGACAGTACCTCTCCGCTCTCATGTACAAGTACCTCTCCGATCCATGTACAAGTACATCTCCGCTCCATGTACAAGTACATCTCCGCTCAATGTACAAGTACCTCTCCGCTCCATGTACAAGTACCTCTCCGCTCAATGTACAAGTACCTCTCCGCTCCATGTACAAGTACCTCTCCGCTCCATGTACAAGTACCTCTCCGCTCCATGTACAAGTACCTCTCCGCTCAATGTCAAGTATCGACAGTACCTCTCCGCTCCATGTACAAGTACCTCTCCGCTGAATGTACAAGTGTCGACAGTACCTCTCCGCTCAATGTACAAGTACCTCTCCGCTCCATGTACAAGTACCTCTCCGCTCTCATGTACAAGTACCTATCCGCTCCATGTACAAGTACCTCTCCGCTCAATGTACAAGTACCTCTGCGCTCCATGTACAAGTACCTCTCCGCTCAATGTACAAGTACCTCTCCGCTCAATGTACAAGTGTCAACAGTACCTCTCCGCTCCATGTACAAGTACCTCTCCGCTCAATGTACAAGTGTCGACAGTACCTCTACGCTCAATGTACAAGTGTCGACAGTACCTCTCCGCTCTCATGTACAAGTACCTCTCCGATCCATGTACAAGTACATCTCCGCTCCATGTACAAGTACATCTCCGCTCAATGTACAAGTACCTCTCCGCTCCATGTACAAGTACCTCTCCGCTCCATGTACAAGTACATCTCTGCTCCATGTACAAGTACCTCTCCGCTCAATGTACAAGTACATCTCCGCTCCATGTACAAGTACCTCTCCGCTCCATGTACAAGTACATCTCCGCTCCATGTACAAGTACCTCTCCGCTCCATGTACAAGTACCTCTCCGCTCAATGTACAAGTACATCTCCGCTCCATGTACAAGTACCTCTCCGCTCCATGTACAAGTACCTCTCCGCTCCATGTACAAGTACCTCTCCGCTCAATGTCAAGTATCGACAGTACCTCTCCGCTCCATGTACAAGTACCTCTCCGCTGAATGTACAAGTGTCGACAGTACCTCTCCGCTCAATGTACAAGTACCTCTCCGCTCCATGTACAAGTACCTCTCCGCTCTCATGTACAAGTACCTCTCCGCTCCATGTACAAGTACCTCTCCGCTCAATGTACAAGTACCTCTGCGCTCCATGTACAAGTACCTCTCCGCTCAATGTACAAGTACCTCTCCGCTCAATGTACAAGTGTCGACAGTACCTCTCCGCTCCATGTACAAGTACCTCTCCGCTCAATGTACAAGTGTCGACAGTACCTCTACGCTCAATGTACAAGTGTCGACAGTACCTCTCCGCTCTCATGTACAAGTACCTCTCCGATCCATGTACAAGTACATCTCCGCTCCATGTACAAGTACATCTCCGCTCAATGTACAAGTACCTCTCCGCTCCATGTACAAGTACCTCTCCGCTCCATGTACAAGTACATCTCTGCTCCATGTACAAGTACCTCTCCGCTCAATGTACAAGTACATCTCCGCTCCATGTACAAGTACCTCTCCGCTCCATGTACAAGTACATCTCCGCTCCATGTACAAGTACCTCTCCGCTCCATGTACAAGTACCTCTCCGCTCAATGTACAAGTACATCTCTGCTCCATGTACAAGTACCTCTCCGCTCCATGTACAAGTACATCTCCGCTCCATGTACAAGTACCTCTCCGCTCAATGTACAAGTACATCTCCGCTCCATGTACAAGTACATCTCCACTCCATGTACAAGTACCTCTCCGCTCAATGTACAAGTACATCTCCGCTCCATGTACCAGTACCTCTCCGCTCAATGTACAAGTACATCTCCACTCCATGTACAAGTACCTCTCCGCTCAATGTACAAGTACATCTCCGCTCCATGTACCAGTACCTCTCCGCTCAATGTACAAGTACATCTCCACTCCATGTACAAGTACCTCTCCGCTCAATGTACAAGTACATCTCCGCTCCATGTACCAGTACCTCTCCGCTCAATGTACAAGTACATCTCCGCTCCATGTACAAGTACCTCTCCGCTCAATGTACAAGTACCTCTCCGCTCAATGTACAAGTACATCTCCGCTCCATGTACCAGTACCTCTCCGCTCAATGTACAAGTACATCTGCGCTCCATGTAGGGCTGGGTATCGTTCAAAATTTTTCGATATCGATACCGTTTCGATACTTGGATTTCGATACCGGTTCCTGAACGATACTTTTTTCGATACCAATTTTTAGAAAAATCCATTTTAACAAAAATAAAACTGCATTACACATTGAAATTATTTTACAAATCTTTAGTTTCCCCCCATCTTAAGTTTTACAGCAGAAAAAAATAAAACCTACTGTATTTAACATAACTTTAAGTTCTCTAAACGTATTGCCGTCCCTACAAAAAATATTGGAGTACTACAAAGGAAAGAAATGTAGCTAAAACAAATAAATCAGTGGAATAGTTTTCAGTGCAAAACAGAGAGTTGCAAATCAGGGTTTAATGCTCACTGATGCAACAGAACTCTATTCTTGTACAAACTGATGAGATGGCTCCACTTCATGCATGGAAGACTAGTTGAGCATTGACTAGCCTATCAATATAGCCTTATATGCCACAAAGTGAATCGCATTTATATTCAACAAACTATCATGACATCAGCGTTTGTTAACGAGTTGCTAAAAATACATGGGCGATAACTGCCCGCTTGCACATAACGCTAATTAATTAAACATTAACGCTAGCGTTGCAGATCAGTGTGCTCACTGCTGCAACAGAACGTCATTCTTGTCAAATCTGACGAGACAGCTCAACTTCACTGACTAGCCAATCAATATAAATGAATCGCATTTACATTCAACAAACTATCATGACATCAGCGTTTGTTAACGAGTTGCTAAAAATACACAATGCCCGCTTGCGCATAACGTTACGGCGGCAATTAATTAAACGATCTAATGCTACAACTCACAGCCAGATGCATGGATTTGTCAGACTGAGGGATCTGATAACCGCTAACTTGCGGTAAGCTGAGCTGACCCACCTCTCAATTATTTCTCTTGTCTGTGGAAACCAGTCCGTGTTGTTTATGTTTCTTTTCCTGCTTTTCATCATCTTCGCCATATGGTAATCCAGGATAGGAGTAGCTTGAGTGGCTAACTTCTTGTATACTATCCGCACCGCACGCCTGGCTCACAGTCACAACAAACACACCGGCTAAAGTGGGCGTAACGTTTCCTGCATGCCTCTACATGACAGCCAATCACCAGCCGTATTAGAGCGTGGCGTGCAAGCATGTCGCATGCTTATAGGCTCAATGACGCTGTTTTGTTTTGGTATCGAAAATTGGTATCGATTGACAAGGGAGGCTTCGATACCCCTTAGTATCGATGTTTCCATTTCGGTGCCAAGTAAGTATCGAAACTCGATACCCAGCCCTAGCTCCATGTACAAGTACCTCTCCGCTCAATGTACAAGTACCTCTCCGCTCAATGTACAAGTACCTCTCCGCTCCATGTACAAGTACCTCTCCGCTCCATGTACAAGTACCTCTCCGCTCCATGTACAAGTACATCTCTGCTCCATGTACAAGTACCTCTCCGCTCAATGTACAAGTACATCTCCGCTCCATGTACAAGTACCTCTCCGCTCCATGTACAAGTACATCTCCGCTCCATGTACAAGTACCTCTCCGCTCCATGTACAAGTACCTCTCCGCTCAATGTACAAGTACATCTCCGCTCCATGTACAAGTACATCTCTGCTCCATGTACAAGTACCTCTCCGCTCAATGTACAAGTACATCTCCGCTCCATGTACAAGTACCTCTCCGCTCCATGTACAAGTACCTCTCCGCTCCATGTACAAGTACCTCTCCGCTCCATGTACAAGTACCTCTCCGCTCCATGTACAAGTACCTCTCCGCTCAATGTCAAGTGTCGACAGTACCTCTCCGCTCCATGTACAAATACCTCTCCGCTCTCATGTACAAGTACCTCTCCGCTCCATGTACAAGTACCTCTCCGCTCAATGTCAAGTGTCGACAGTACCTCTCCGCTCCATGTACAAATACCTCTCCGCTCCATGTACAAGTACCTCTCCGCTCTCATGTACAAGTACCTCTCCGCTCCATGTACAAGTAGCTCTCCGCTCAATGTACAAGTGTCGACAGTACCTTTCCGCTCCATGTACAAATACCTCTCCGCTCTCATGTACAAGTACCTCTCCGCTCCATGTACAAGTACCTCTCCGCTCAATGTACAAATACCTCTCCGCTCCATGTATAAGTACCTCTCCGCTCTATGTACAAGTACCTCTCCGCTCCATGTACAAGTACCTCTCCGCTCAATGTACAAATACCTCTCCGCTCCATGTACAAGTAGCTCTCCGCTGAATGTACAAGTGTCGACAGTACCTCTCCGCTCAATGTACAAGTACCTCTCCGCTCAATGTACAAATACCTCTCCGCTCCATGTACAAGTACCTCTCCGCTCAATGTCAAGTATCGACAGTACCTCTCCGCTCCATGTACAAGTACCTCTCCGCTGAATGTACAAGTGTCGACAGTACCTCTCCGCTCAATGTACAAGTACCTCTCCGCTCCATGTACAAGTACCTCTCCGCTCTCATGTACAAGTACCTCTCCGCTCCATGTACAAGTACCTCTCCGCTCAATGTACAAGTACCTCTGCGCTCCATGTACAAGTACCTCTCCGCTCAATGTACAAGTACCTCTCCGCTCAATGTACAAGTGTCGACAGTACCTCTCCGCTCCATGTACAAGTACCTCTCCGCTCAATGTACAAGTGTCGACAGTACCTCTACGCTCAATGTACAAGTGTCGACAGTACCTCTCCGCTCTCATGTACAAGTACCTCTCCGATCCATGTACAAGTACATCTCCGCTCCATGTACAAGTACATCTCCGCTCAATGTACAAGTACCTCTCCGCTCCATGTACAAGTACCTCTCCGCTCCATGTACAAGTACCTCTCCGCTCCATGTACAAGTACCTCTCCGCTCCATGTACAAGTACCTCTCCGCTCAATGTACAAGTACCTCTCCGCTCCATGTACAAGTACCTCTCCGCTCAATGTACAAGTACCTCTCCGCTCCATGTACAAGTACCTCTCCGCTCCTTGTACAAGTACCTCTCCGCTCCATGTACAAGTACCTCTCCGCTCAATGTCAAGTATCGACAGTACCTCTCCGCTCCATGTACAAGTACCTCTCCGCTGAATGTACAAGTGTCGACAGTACCTCTCCGCTCAATGTACAAGTACCTCTCCGCTCCATGTACAAGTACCTCTCCGCTCTCATGTACAAGTACCTCTCCGCTCCATGTACAAGTACCTCTCCGCTCAATGTACAAGTACCTCTGCGCTCCATGTACAAGTACCTCTCCGCTCAATGTACAAGTACCTCTCCGCTCAATGTACAAGTGTCGACAGTACCTCTCCGCTCCATGTACAAGTACCTCTCCGCTCAATGTACAAGTGTCGACAGTACCTCTACGCTCAATGTACAAGTGTCGACAGTACCTCTCCGCTCTCATGTACAAGTACCTCTCCGATCCATGTACAAGTACATCTCCGCTCCATGTACAAGTACATCTCCGCTCAATGTACAAGTACCTCTCCGCTCCATGTACAAGTACCTCTCCGCTCCATGTACAAGTACATCTCTGCTCCATGTACAAGTACCTCTCCGCTCAATGTACAAGTACATCTCCGCTCCATGTACAAGTACCTCTCCGCTCCATGTACAAGTACATCTCCGCTCCATGTACAAGTACCTCTCCGCTCCATGTACAAGTACCTCTCCGCTCCATGTACAAGTACCTCTCCGCTCAATGTCAAGTATCGACAGTACCTCTCCGCTCCATGTACAAGTACCTCTCCGCTCAATGTACAAATACCTCTCCGCTCCATGTACAAGTAGCTCTCCGCTGAATGTACAAGTGTCGACAGTACCTCTCCGCTCAATGTACAAGTACCTCTCCGCTCAATGTACAAATACCTCTCCGCTCCATGTACAAGTACCTCTCCGCTCAATGTCAAGTATCGACAGTACCTCTCCGCTCCATGTACAAGTACCTCTCCGCTGAATGTACAAGTGTCGACAGTACCTCTCCGCTCAATGTACAAGTACCTCTCCGCTCCATGTACAAGTACCTCTCCGCTCTCATGTACAAGTACCTCTCCGCTCCATGTACAAGTACCTCTCCGCTCAATGTACAAGTACCTCTGCGCTCCATGTACAAGTACCTCTCCGCTCAATGTACAAGTACCTCTCCGCTCAATGTACAAGTGTCGACAGTACCTGTCCGCTCCATGTACAAGTACCTCTCCGCTCAATGTACAAGTGTCGACAGTACCTCTACGCTCAATGTACAAGTACCTCTCCGCTGAATGTACAAGTGTCGACAGTACCTCTCCGCTCTCATGTACAAGTACCTCTCCGATCCATGTACAAGTACATCTCCGCTCCATGTACAAGTACATCTCCGCTCAATGTACAAGTACCTCTCCGCTCCATGTACAAGTACCTCTCCGCTCCATGTACAAGTACCTCTCCGCTCCATGTACAAGTACCTCTCCGCTCCATGTACAAGTACCTCTCCGCTCAATGTACAAGTACCTCTCCGCTCCATGTACAAGTACCTCTCCGCTCAATGTACAAGTACCTCTCCGCTCCATGTACAAGTACCTCTCCGCTCCATGTACAAGTACCTCTCCGCTCCATGTACAAGTACCTCTCCGCTCAATGTCAAGTATCGACAGTACCTCTCCGCTCCATGTACAAGTACCTCTCCGCTGAATGTACAAGTGTCGACAGTACCTCTCCGCTCAATGTACAAGTACCTCTCCGCTCCATGTACAAGTACCTCTCCGCTCTCATGTACAAGTACCTCTCCGCTCCATGTACAAGTACCTCTCCGCTCAATGTACAAGTACCTCTGCGCTCCATGTACAAGTACCTCTCCGCTCAATGTACAAGTACCTCTCCGCTCAATGTACAAGTGTCGACAGTACCTCTCCGCTCCATGTACAAGTACCTCTCCGCTCAATGTACAAGTGTCGACAGTACCTCTACGCTCAATGTACAAGTGTCGACAGTACCTCTCCGCTCTCATGTACAAGTACCTCTCCGATCCATGTACAAGTACATCTCCGCTCCATGTACAAGTACATCTCCGCTCAATGTACAAGTACCTCTCCGCTCCATGTACAAGTACCTCTCCGCTCCATGTACAAGTACCTCTCCGCTCCATGTACAAGTACCTCTCCGCTCCATGTACAAGTACCTCTCCGCTCAATGTACAAGTACCTCTCCGCTCCATGTACAAGTACCTCTCCGCTCCATGTACAAGTACCTCTCCGCTCCATGTACAAGTACCTCTCCGCTCAATGTACAAGTACCTCTCCGCTCCATGTACAAGTACCTCTCCGCTCCATGTACAAGTACCTCTCCGCTCCATGTACAAGTACCTCTCCGCTCAATGTACAAGTACCTCTCCGCTCCCTGTACAAGTACATCTCCGCTCCATGTACAAGTACCTCTCCGCTCCATGTACAAGTACCTCTCCGCTCAATGTACAAGTGTCGACAGTACCTCTCCGCTCCATGTACAAGTACCTCTCCGCTCCATGTACAAGTACCTCTCCGCTCAATGTACAAGTGTCGACAGTACCTCTCCGCTCCATCTACAAGTACCTCTCCGCTCAATGTACAAGTACCTCTCCGCTGAATGTACAAGTACCTCTCCGCTCCATGTACAAGTACCTCTCCGCTCCATGTACAAATACCTCTCCGCTCCATGTACAAGTACCTCTCCGCTCCATGTACAAGCACCTCTCCGCTACATGTACAAGTACCTCTCCGCTCCATGTACAAGTACCTCTCCGCTCAATGTACAAGTACCTCTCCGCTCCATGTACAAATACCTCTCCGCTCCATGTACAAATACCTCTCCGCTCCATGTACAAGTACCTCTCCGCTCCATGTACCAGTACCTCTCCGCTCAATGTACAAGTACATCTCCGCTCAATGTACAAGTACATCTCCGCTCAATGTACAAGTACGTCTCCGCTCAATGTACAAGTACCTCTCCGCTCAATGTACAAGTACCTCTCCGCTCCATGTACAAGTACCTCTCCGCTCAATGTACAAGTACATCTCCGCTCCATGTACCAGTACCTCTCCGCTCAATGTACAAGTACCTCTCCGCTCAATGTACAAGTACATCTCCGCTCCATGTACAAGTACGTCTCCGCTCAATGTATAAGTACCTCTCCGCTCCATGTACAAGTACCTCTCCGCTCCATGTACAAGTACATCTCCGCTCCATGTACAAGTACATCTCCGCTCCATGTACAAGTACCTCTCCGCTCCATGTACAAGTACCTCTCCGCTCCATGTACAAGTACATCTCCGCTCCATGTACAAGTACCTCTCCGCTCCATGTACAAGTACCTCTCCGCTCCATGTACAAGTACCTCTGCGCTCCATGTACAAGTACCTCTCCGCTCAATGTACAAGTACCTCTCCGCTCAATGTACAAGTGTCGACAGTACCTCTCCGCTCCATGTACAAGTACCTCTCCGCTCAATGTACAAGTGTCGACAGTACCTCTACGCTCAATGTACAAGTACCTCTCCGCTGAATGTACAAGTGTCGACAGTACCTCTCCGCTCTCATGTACAAGTACCTCTCCGATCCATGTACAAGTACATCTCCGCTCCATGTACAAGTACATCTCCGCTCAATGTACAAGTACCTCTCCGCTCCATGTACAAGTACCTCTCCGCTCAATGTACAAGTACCTCTCCGCTCCATGTACAAGTACCTCTCCGCTCCATGTACAAGTACCTCTCCGCTCCATGTACAAGTACCTCTCCGCTCAATGTCAAGTATCGACAGTACCTCTCCGCTCCATGTACAAGTACCTCTCCGCTGAATGTACAAGTGTCGACAGTACCTCTCCGCTCAATGTACAAGTACCTCTCCGCTCCATGTACAAGTACCTCTCCGCTCTCATGTACAAGTACCTATCCGCTCCATGTACAAGTACCTCTCCGCTCAATGTACAAGTACCTCTGCGCTCCATGTACAAGTACCTCTCCGCTCAATGTACAAGTACCTCTCCGCTCAATGTACAAGTGTCAACAGTACCTCTCCGCTCCATGTACAAGTACCTCTCCGCTCAATGTACAAGTGTCGACAGTACCTCTACGCTCAATGTACAAGTGTCGACAGTACCTCTCCGCTCTCATGTACAAGTACCTCTCCGATCCATGTACAAGTACATCTCCGCTCCATGTACAAGTACATCTCCGCTCAATGTACAAGTACCTCTCCGCTCCATGTACAAGTACCTCTCCGCTCCATGTACAAGTACATCTCTGCTCCATGTACAAGTACCTCTCCGCTCAATGTACAAGTACATCTCCGCTCCATGTACAAGTACCTCTCCGCTCCATGTACAAGTACATCTCCGCTCCATGTACAAGTACCTCTCCGCTCCATGTACAAGTACCTCTCCGCTCAATGTACAAGTACATCTCCGCTCCATGTACAAGTACCTCTCCGCTCCATGTACAAGTACCTCTCCGCTCCATGTACAAGTACCTCTCCGCTCAATGTCAAGTATCGACAGTACCTCTCCGCTCCATGTACAAGTACCTCTCCGCTGAATGTACAAGTGTCGACAGTACCTCTCCGCTCAATGTACAAGTACCTCTCCGCTCCATGTACAAGTACCTCTCCGCTCTCATGTACAAGTACCTCTCCGCTCCATGTACAAGTACCTCTCCGCTCAATGTACAAGTACCTCTGCGCTCCATGTACAAGTACCTCTCCGCTCAATGTACAAGTACCTCTCCGCTCAATGTACAAGTGTCGACAGTACCTCTCCGCTCCATGTACAAGTACCTCTCCGCTCAATGTACAAGTGTCGACAGTACCTCTACGCTCAATGTACAAGTGTCGACAGTACCTCTCCGCTCTCATGTACAAGTACCTCTCCGATCCATGTACAAGTACATCTCCGCTCCATGTACAAGTACATCTCCGCTCAATGTACAAGTACCTCTCCGCTCCATGTACAAGTACCTCTCCGCTCCATGTACAAGTACATCTCTGCTCCATGTACAAGTACCTCTCCGCTCAATGTACAAGTACATCTCCGCTCCATGTACAAGTACCTCTCCGCTCCATGTACAAGTACATCTCCGCTCCATGTACAAGTACCTCTCCGCTCCATGTACAAGTACCTCTCCGCTCAATGTACAAGTACATCTCTGCTCCATGTACAAGTACCTCTCCGCTCCATGTACAAGTACATCTCCGCTCCATGTACAAGTACCTCTCCGCTCAATGTACAAGTACATCTCCGCTCCATGTACAAGTACATCTCCACTCCATGTACAAGTACCTCTCCGCTCAATGTACAAGTACATCTCCGCTCCATGTACCAGTACCTCTCCGCTCAATGTACAAGTACATCTCCACTCCATGTACAAGTACCTCTCCGCTCAATGTACAAGTACATCTCCGCTCCATGTACCAGTACCTCTCCGCTCAATGTACAAGTACATCTCCACTCCATGTACAAGTACCTCTCCGCTCAATGTACAAGTACATCTCCGCTCCATGTACCAGTACCTCTCCGCTCAATGTACAAGTACATCTCCGCTCCATGTACAAGTACCTCTCCGCTCAATGTACAAGTACCTCTCCGCTCAATGTACAAGTACATCTCCGCTCCATGTACCAGTACCTCTCCGCTCAATGTACAAGTACATCTGCGCTCCATGTAGGGCTGGGTATCGTTCAAAATTTTTCGATATCGATACCGTTTCGATACTTGGATTTCGATACCGGTTCCTGAACGATACTTTTTTCGATACCAATTTTTAGAAAAATCCATTTTAACAAAAATAAAACTGCATTACACATTGAAATTATTTTACAAATCTTTAGTTTCCCCCCATCTTAAGTTTTACAGCAGAAAAAAATAAAACCTACTGTATTTAACATAACTTTAAGTTCTCTAAACGTATTGCCGTCCCTACAAAAAATATTGGAGTACTACAAAGGAAAGAAATGTAGCTAAAACAAATAAATCAGTGGAATAGTTTTCAGTGCAAAACAGAGAGTTGCAAATCAGGGTTTAATGCTCACTGATGCAACAGAACTCTATTCTTGTACAAACTGATGAGATGGCTCCACTTCATGCATGGAAGACTAGTTGAGCATTGACTAGCCTATCAATATAGCCTTATATGCCACAAAGTGAATCGCATTTATATTCAACAAACTATCATGACATCAGCGTTTGTTAACGAGTTGCTAAAAATACATGGGCGATAACTGCCCGCTTGCACATAACGCTAATTAATTAAACATTAACGCTAGCGTTGCAGATCAGTGTGCTCACTGCTGCAACAGAACGTCATTCTTGTCAAATCTGACGAGACAGCTCAACTTCACTGACTAGCCAATCAATATAAATGAATCGCATTTACATTCAACAAACTATCATGACATCAGCGTTTGTTAACGAGTTGCTAAAAATACACAATGCCCGCTTGCGCATAACGTTACGGCGGCAATTAATTAAACGATCTAATGCTACAACTCACAGCCAGATGCATGGATTTGTCAGACTGAGGGATCTGATAACCGCTAACTTGCGGTAAGCTGAGCTGACCCACCTCTCAATTATTTCTCTTGTCTGTGGAAACCAGTCCGTGTTGTTTATGTTTCTTTTCCTGCTTTTCATCATCTTCGCCATATGGTAATCCAGGATAGGAGTAGCTTGAGTGGCTAACTTCTTGTATACTATCCGCACCGCACGCCTGGCTCACAGTCACAACAAACACACCGGCTAAAGTGGGCGTAACGTTTCCTGCATGCCTCTACATGACAGCCAATCACCAGCCGTATTAGAGCGTGGCGTGCAAGCATGTCGCATGCTTATAGGCTCAATGACGCTGTTTTGTTTTGGTATCGAAAATTGGTATCGATTGACAAGGGAGGCTTCGATACCCCTTAGTATCGATGTTTCCATTTCGGTGCCAAGTAAGTATCGAAACTCGATACCCAGCCCTAGCTCCATGTACAAGTACCTCTCCGCTCAATGTACAAGTACCTCTCCGCTCAATGTACAAGTACCTCTCCGCTCCATGTACAAGTACCTCTCCGCTCCATGTACAAGTACCTCTCCGCTCCATGTACAAGTACATCTCTGCTCCATGTACAAGTACCTCTCCGCTCAATGTACAAGTACATCTCCGCTCCATGTACAAGTACCTCTCCGCTCCATGTACAAGTACATCTCCGCTCCATGTACAAGTACCTCTCCGCTCCATGTACAAGTACCTCTCCGCTCAATGTACAAGTACATCTCCGCTCCATGTACAAGTACATCTCTGCTCCATGTACAAGTACCTCTCCGCTCAATGTACAAGTACATCTCCGCTCCATGTACAAGTACCTCTCCGCTCCATGTACAAGTACCTCTCCGCTCCATGTACAAGTACCTCTCCGCTCCATGTACAAGTACCTCTCCGCTCCATGTACAAGTACCTCTCCGCTCAATGTCAAGTGTCGACAGTACCTCTCCGCTCCATGTACAAATACCTCTCCGCTCTCATGTACAAGTACCTCTCCGCTCCATGTACAAGTACCTCTCCGCTCAATGTCAAGTGTCGACAGTACCTCTCCGCTCCATGTACAAATACCTCTCCGCTCCATGTACAAGTACCTCTCCGCTCTCATGTACAAGTACCTCTCCGCTCCATGTACAAGTAGCTCTCCGCTCAATGTACAAGTGTCGACAGTACCTTTCCGCTCCATGTACAAATACCTCTCCGCTCTCATGTACAAGTACCTCTCCGCTCCATGTACAAGTACCTCTCCGCTCAATGTACAAATACCTCTCCGCTCCATGTATAAGTACCTCTCCGCTCTATGTACAAGTACCTCTCCGCTCCATGTACAAGTACCTCTCCGCTCAATGTACAAATACCTCTCCGCTCCATGTACAAGTAGCTCTCCGCTGAATGTACAAGTGTCGACAGTACCTCTCCGCTCAATGTACAAGTACCTCTCCGCTCAATGTACAAATACCTCTCCGCTCCATGTACAAGTACCTCTCCGCTCAATGTCAAGTATCGACAGTACCTCTCCGCTCCATGTACAAGTACCTCTCCGCTGAATGTACAAGTGTCGACAGTACCTCTCCGCTCAATGTACAAGTACCTCTCCGCTCCATGTACAAGTACCTCTCCGCTCTCATGTACAAGTACCTCTCCGCTCCATGTACAAGTACCTCTCCGCTCAATGTACAAGTACCTCTGCGCTCCATGTACAAGTACCTCTCCGCTCAATGTACAAGTACCTCTCCGCTCAATGTACAAGTGTCGACAGTACCTCTCCGCTCCATGTACAAGTACCTCTCCGCTCAATGTACAAGTGTCGACAGTACCTCTACGCTCAATGTACAAGTGTCGACAGTACCTCTCCGCTCTCATGTACAAGTACCTCTCCGATCCATGTACAAGTACATCTCCGCTCCATGTACAAGTACATCTCCGCTCAATGTACAAGTACCTCTCCGCTCCATGTACAAGTACCTCTCCGCTCCATGTACAAGTACCTCTCCGCTCCATGTACAAGTACCTCTCCGCTCCATGTACAAGTACCTCTCCGCTCAATGTACAAGTACCTCTCCGCTCCATGTACAAGTACCTCTCCGCTCAATGTACAAGTACCTCTCCGCTCCATGTACAAGTACCTCTCCGCTCCTTGTACAAGTACCTCTCCGCTCCATGTACAAGTACCTCTCCGCTCAATGTCAAGTATCGACAGTACCTCTCCGCTCCATGTACAAGTACCTCTCCGCTGAATGTACAAGTGTCGACAGTACCTCTCCGCTCAATGTACAAGTACCTCTCCGCTCCATGTACAAGTACCTCTCCGCTCTCATGTACAAGTACCTCTCCGCTCCATGTACAAGTACCTCTCCGCTCAATGTACAAGTACCTCTGCGCTCCATGTACAAGTACCTCTCCGCTCAATGTACAAGTACCTCTCCGCTCAATGTACAAGTGTCGACAGTACCTCTCCGCTCCATGTACAAGTACCTCTCCGCTCAATGTACAAGTGTCGACAGTACCTCTACGCTCAATGTACAAGTGTCGACAGTACCTCTCCGCTCTCATGTACAAGTACCTCTCCGATCCATGTACAAGTACATCTCCGCTCCATGTACAAGTACATCTCCGCTCAATGTACAAGTACCTCTCCGCTCCATGTACAAGTACCTCTCCGCTCCATGTACAAGTACATCTCTGCTCCATGTACAAGTACCTCTCCGCTCAATGTACAAGTACATCTCCGCTCCATGTACAAGTACCTCTCCGCTCCATGTACAAGTACATCTCCGCTCCATGTACAAGTACCTCTCCGCTCCATGTACAAGTACCTCTCCGCTCCATGTACAAGTACCTCTCCGCTCAATGTCAAGTATCGACAGTACCTCTCCGCTCCATGTACAAGTACCTCTCCGCTCAATGTACAAATACCTCTCCGCTCCATGTACAAGTAGCTCTCCGCTGAATGTACAAGTGTCGACAGTACCTCTCCGCTCAATGTACAAGTACCTCTCCGCTCAATGTACAAATACCTCTCCGCTCCATGTACAAGTACCTCTCCGCTCAATGTCAAGTATCGACAGTACCTCTCCGCTCCATGTACAAGTACCTCTCCGCTGAATGTACAAGTGTCGACAGTACCTCTCCGCTCAATGTACAAGTACCTCTCCGCTCCATGTACAAGTACCTCTCCGCTCTCATGTACAAGTACCTCTCCGCTCCATGTACAAGTACCTCTCCGCTCAATGTACAAGTACCTCTGCGCTCCATGTACAAGTACCTCTCCGCTCAATGTACAAGTACCTCTCCGCTCAATGTACAAGTGTCGACAGTACCTCTCCGCTCCATGTACAAGTACCTCTCCGCTCAATGTACAAGTGTCGACAGTACCTCTACGCTCAATGTACAAGTACCTCTCCGCTGAATGTACAAGTGTCGACAGTACCTCTCCGCTCTCATGTACAAGTACCTCTCCGATCCATGTACAAGTACATCTCCGCTCCATGTACAAGTACATCTCCGCTCAATGTACAAGTACCTCTCCGCTCCATGTACAAGTACCTCTCCGCTCCATGTACAAGTACCTCTCCGCTCCATGTACAAGTACCTCTCCGCTCCATGTACAAGTACCTCTCCGCTCAATGTACAAGTACCTCTCCGCTCCATGTACAAGTACCTCTCCGCTCAATGTACAAGTACCTCTCCGCTCCATGTACAAGTACCTCTCCGCTCCATGTACAAGTACCTCTCCGCTCCATGTACAAGTACCTCTCCGCTCAATGTCAAGTATCGACAGTACCTCTCCGCTCCATGTACAAGTACCTCTCCGCTGAATGTACAAGTGTCGACAGTACCTCTCCGCTCAATGTACAAGTACCTCTCCGCTCCATGTACAAGTACCTCTCCGCTCTCATGTACAAGTACCTCTCCGCTCCATGTACAAGTACCTCTCCGCTCAATGTACAAGTACCTCTGCGCTCCATGTACAAGTACCTCTCCGCTCAATGTACAAGTACCTCTCCGCTCAATGTACAAGTGTCGACAGTACCTCTCCGCTCCATGTACAAGTACCTCTCCGCTCAATGTACAAGTGTCGACAGTACCTCTACGCTCAATGTACAAGTGTCGACAGTACCTCTCCGCTCTCATGTACAAGTACCTCTCCGATCCATGTACAAGTACATCTCCGCTCCATGTACAAGTACATCTCCGCTCAATGTACAAGTACCTCTCCGCTCCATGTACAAGTACCTCTCCGCTCCATGTACAAGTACCTCTCCGCTCCATGTACAAGTACCTCTCCGCTCCATGTACAAGTACCTCTCCGCTCAATGTACAAGTACCTCTCCGCTCCATGTACAAGTACCTCTCCGCTCCATGTACAAGTACCTCTCCGCTCCATGTACAAGTACCTCTCCGCTCAATGTACAAGTACCTCTCCGCTCCATGTACAAGTACCTCTCCGCTCCATGTACAAGTACCTCTCCGCTCCATGTACAAGTACCTCTCCGCTCAATGTACAAGTACCTCTCCGCTCCCTGTACAAGTACATCTCCGCTCCATGTACAAGTACCTCTCCGCTCCATGTACAAGTACCTCTCCGCTCAATGTACAAGTGTCGACAGTACCTCTCCGCTCCATGTACAAGTACCTCTCCGCTCCATGTACAAGTACCTCTCCGCTCAATGTACAAGTGTCGACAGTACCTCTCCGCTCCATCTACAAGTACCTCTCCGCTCAATGTACAAGTACCTCTCCGCTGAATGTACAAGTACCTCTCCGCTCCATGTACAAGTACCTCTCCGCTCCATGTACAAATACCTCTCCGCTCCATGTACAAGTACCTCTCCGCTCCATGTACAAGCACCTCTCCGCTACATGTACAAGTACCTCTCCGCTCCATGTACAAGTACCTCTCCGCTCAATGTACAAGTACCTCTCCGCTCCATGTACAAATACCTCTCCGCTCCATGTACAAATACCTCTCCGCTCCATGTACAAGTACCTCTCCGCTCCATGTACCAGTACCTCTCCGCTCAATGTACAAGTACATCTCCGCTCAATGTACAAGTACATCTCCGCTCAATGTACAAGTACGTCTCCGCTCAATGTACAAGTACCTCTCCGCTCAATGTACAAGTACCTCTCCGCTCCATGTACAAGTACCTCTCCGCTCAATGTACAAGTACATCTCCGCTCCATGTACCAGTACCTCTCCGCTCAATGTACAAGTACCTCTCCGCTCAATGTACAAGTACATCTCCGCTCCATGTACAAGTACGTCTCCGCTCAATGTATAAGTACCTCTCCGCTCCATGTACAAGTACCTCTCCGCTCCATGTACAAGTACATCTCCGCTCCATGTACAAGTACATCTCCGCTCCATGTACAAGTACCTCTCCGCTCCATGTACAAGTACCTCTCCGCTCCATGTACAAGTACATCTCCGCTCCATGTACAAGTACCTCTCCGCTCAATGTACAAGTACATCTCCGCTCCATGTACAAGTACATCTCCACTCCATGTACAAGTACCTCTCCGCTCAATGTACAAGTGTCGACAGTACCTCTCCGCTCCATGTACAAGTACCTCTCCGCTCAATGTACAAGTGTCGACAGTACCTCTCCGCTCCATCTACAAGTACCTCTCCGCTCAATGTACAAGTACCTCTCCGCTGAATGTACAAGTACCTCTCCGCTCCATGTACAAGTACCTCTCCGCTCCATGTACAAGTACCTCTCCGCTCCATGTACAAGTACCTCTCCGCTCAATGTACAAGTACCTCTCCGCTCCATGTACAAGTACCTCTCCGCTCAATGTACAAGTACCTCTCCGCTCCATGTACAAGTACCTCTCCGCTCCATGTACAAGTACCTCTCCGCTCCATGTACAAGTACCTCTCCGCTCAATGTCAAGTATCGACAGTACCTCTCCGCTCCATGTACAAGTACCTCTCCGCTGAATGTACAAGTGTCGACAGTACCTCTCCGCTCAATGTACAAGTACCTCTCCGCTCCATGTACAAGTACCTCTCCGCTCTCATGTACAAGTACCTCTCCGCTCCATGTACAAGTACCTCTCCGCTCAATGTACAAGTACCTCTGCGCTCAATGTACAAGTGTCGACAGTACCTCTCCGCTCCATGTACAAGTACCTCTCCGCTCAATGTACAAGTGTCGACAGTACCTCTACGCTCAATGTACAAGTGTCGACAGTACCTCTCCGCTCTCATGTACAAGTACATCTCCGCTCCATGTACAAGTACATCTCCGCTCAATGTACAAGTACCTCTCCGCTCCATGTACAAGTACCTCTCCGCTCCATGTACAAGTACCTCTCCGCTCCATGTACAAGTACCTCTCCGCTCCATGTACAAGTACCTCTCCGCTCAATGTACAAGTACCTCTCCGCTCCATGTACAAGTACCTCTCCGCTCCATGTACAAGTACCTCTCCGCTCCATGTACAAGTACCTCTCCGCTCAATGTACAAGTACCTCTCCGCTCCCTGTACAAGTACATCTCCGCTCCATGTACAAGTACCTCTCCGCTCCATGTACAAGTACCTCTCCGCTCAATGTACAAGTGTCGACAGTACCTCTCCGCTCCATGTACAAGTACCTCTCCGCTCCATGTACAAGTACCTCTCCGCTCAATGTACAAGTGTCGACAGTACCTCTCCGCTCCATCTACAAGTACCTCTCCGCTCAATGTACAAGTACCTCTCCGCTGAATGTACAAGTACCTCTCCGCTCCATGTACAAGTACCTCTCCGCTCCATGTACAAATACCTCTCCGCTCCATGTACAAGTACCTCTCCGCTCCATGTACAAGCACCTCTCCGCTACATGTACAAGTACCTCTCCGCTCCATGTACAAGTACCTCTCCGCTCAATGTACAAGTACCTCTCCGCTCCATGTACAAGTACCTCTCCGCTCCATGTACAAGTACCTCTCCGCTCCATGTACAAGTACCTCTCCGCTCAATGTCAAGTATCGACAGTACCTCTCCGCTCCATGTACAAGTACCTCTCCGCTGAATGTACAAGTGTCGACAGTACCTCTCCGCTCAATGTACAAGTACCTCTCCGCTCCATGTACAAGTACCTCTCCGCTCTCATGTACAAGTACCTCTCCGCTCCATGTACAAGTACCTCTCCGCTCAATGTACAAGTACCTCTGCGCTCCATGTACAAGTACCTCTCCGCTCAATGTACAAGTACCTCTCCGCTCAATGTACAAGTGTCGACAGTACCTCTCCGCTCCATGTACAAGTACCTCTCCGCTCAATGTACAAGTGTCGACAGTACCTCTACGCTCAATGTACAAGTGTCGACAGTACCTCTCCGCTCTCATGTACAAGTACCTCTCCGATCCATGTACAAGTACATCTCCGCTCCATGTACAAGTACATCTCCGCTCAATGTACAAGTACCTCTCCGCTCCATGTACAAGTACCTCTCCGCTCCATGTACAAGTACCTCTCCGCTCCATGTACAAGTACCTCTCCGCTCCATGTACAAGTACCTCTCCGCTCAATGTACAAGTACCTCTCCGCTCCATGTACAAGTACCTCTCCGCTCCATGTACAAGTACCTCTCCGCTCCATGTACAAGTACCTCTCCGCTCAATGTACAAGTACCTCTCCGCTCCATGTACAAGTACCTCTCCGCTCCATGTACAAGTACCTCTCCGCTCCATGTACAAGTACCTCTCCGCTCAATGTACAAGTACCTCTCCGCTCCCTGTACAAGTACATCTCCGCTCCATGTACAAGTACCTCTCCGCTCCATGTACAAGTACCTCTCCGCTCAATGTACAAGTGTCGACAGTACCTCTCCGCTCCATGTACAAGTACCTCTCCGCTCCATGTACAAGTACCTCTCCGCTCAATGTACAAGTGTCGACAGTACCTCTCCGCTCCATCTACAAGTACCTCTCCGCTCAATGTACAAGTACCTCTCCGCTGAATGTACAAGTACCTCTCCGCTCCATGTACAAGTACCTCTCCGCTCCATGTACAAATACCTCTCCGCTCCATGTACAAGTACCTCTCCGCTCCATGTACAAGCACCTCTCCGCTACATGTACAAGTACCTCTCCGCTCCATGTACAAGTACCTCTCCGCTCAATGTACAAGTACCTCTCCGCTCCATGTACAAATACCTCTCCGCTCCATGTACAAATACCTCTCCGCTCCATGTACAAGTACCTCTCCGCTCCATGTACCAGTACCTCTCCGCTCAATGTACAAGTACATCTCCGCTCAATGTACAAGTACATCTCCGCTCAATGTACAAGTACGTCTCCGCTCAATGTACAAGTACCTCTCCGCTCAATGTACAAGTACCTCTCCGCTCCATGTACAAGTACCTCTCCGCTCAATGTACAAGTACATCTCCGCTCCATGTACCAGTACCTCTCCGCTCAATGTACAAGTACCTCTCCGCTCAATGTACAAGTACATCTCCGCTCCATGTACAAGTACGTCTCCGCTCAATGTATAAGTACCTCTCCGCTCCATGTACAAGTACCTCTCCGCTCCATGTACAAGTACATCTCCGCTCCATGTACAAGTACATCTCCGCTCCATGTACAAGTACCTCTCCGCTCCATGTACAAGTACCTCTCCGCTCCATGTACAAGTACATCTCCGCTCCATGTACAAGTACCTCTCCGCTCAATGTACAAGTACATCTCCGCTCCATGTACAAGTACATCTCCACTCCATGTACAAGTACCTCTCCGCTCAATGTACAAGTGTCGACAGTACCTCTCCGCTCCATGTACAAGTACCTCTCCGCTCAATGTACAAGTGTCGACAGTACCTCTCCGCTCCATCTACAAGTACCTCTCCGCTCAATGTACAAGTACCTCTCCGCTGAATGTACAAGTACCTCTCCGCTCCATGTACAAGTACCTCTCCGCTCCATGTACAAGTACCTCTCCGCTCCATGTACAAGTACCTCTCCGCTCAATGTACAAGTACCTCTCCGCTCCATGTACAAGTACCTCTCCGCTCAATGTACAAGTACCTCTCCGCTCCATGTACAAGTACCTCTCCGCTCCATGTACAAGTACCTCTCCGCTCCATGTACAAGTACCTCTCCGCTCAATGTCAAGTATCGACAGTACCTCTCCGCTCCATGTACAAGTACCTCTCCGCTGAATGTACAAGTGTCGACAGTACCTCTCCGCTCAATGTACAAGTACCTCTCCGCTCCATGTACAAGTACCTCTCCGCTCTCATGTACAAGTACCTCTCCGCTCCATGTACAAGTACCTCTCCGCTCAATGTACAAGTACCTCTGCGCTCAATGTACAAGTGTCGACAGTACCTCTCCGCTCCATGTACAAGTACCTCTCCGCTCAATGTACAAGTGTCGACAGTACCTCTACGCTCAATGTACAAGTGTCGACAGTACCTCTCCGCTCTCATGTACAAGTACCTCTCCGATCCATGTACAAGTACATCTCCGCTCCATGTACAAGTACATCTCCGCTCAATGTACAAGTACCTCTCCGCTCCATGTACAAGTACCTCTCCGCTCCATGTACAAGTACCTCTCCGCTCCATGTACAAGTACCTCTCCGCTCCATGTACAAGTACCTCTCCGCTCAATGTACAAGTACCTCTCCGCTCCATGTACAAGTACCTCTCCGCTCCATGTACAAGTACCTCTCCGCTCCATGTACAAGTACCTCTCCGCTCAATGTACAAGTACCTCTCCGCTCCCTGTACAAGTACATCTCCGCTCCATGTACAAGTACCTCTCCGCTCCATGTACAAGTACCTCTCCGCTCAATGTACAAGTGTCGACAGTACCTCTCCGCTCCATGTACAAGTACCTCTCCGCTCCATGTACAAGTACCTCTCCGCTCAATGTACAAGTGTCGACAGTACCTCTCCGCTCCATCTACAAGTACCTCTCCGCTCAATGTACAAGTACCTCTCCGCTGAATGTACAAGTACCTCTCCGCTCCATGTACAAGTACCTCTCCGCTCCATGTACAAATACCTCTCCGCTCCATGTACAAGTACCTCTCCGCTCCATGTACAAGCACCTCTCCGCTACATGTACAAGTACCTCTCCGCTCCATGTACAAGTACCTCTCCGCTCAATGTACAAGTACCTCTCCGCTCCATGTACAAGTACCTCTCCGCTCCATGTACAAGTACCTCTCCGCTCCATGTACAATTACCTCTCCGCTCAATGTCAAGTATCGACAGTACCTCTCCGCTCCATGTACAAGTACCTCTCCGCTGAATGTACAAGTGTCGACAGTACCTCTCCGCTCAATGTACAAGTACCTCTCCGCTCCATGTACAAGTACCTCTCCGCTCTCATGTACAAGTACCTCTCCGCTCCATGTACAAGTACCTCTCCGCTCAATGTACAAGTACCTCTGCGCTCCATGTACAAGTACCTCTCCGCTCAATGTACAAGTACCTCTCCGCTCAATGTACAAGTGTCGACAGTACCTCTCCGCTCCATGTACAAGTACCTCTCCGCTCAATGTACAAGTGTCGACAGTACCTCTACGCTCAATGTACAAGTGTCGACAGTACCTCTCCGCTCTCATGTACAAGTACCTCTCCGATCCATGTACAAGTACATCTCCGCTCCATGTACAAGTACATCTCCGCTCAATGTACAAGTACCTCTCCGCTCCATGTACAAGTACCTCTCCGCTCCATGTACAAGTACATCTCTGCTCCATGTACAAGTACCTCTCCGCTCAATGTACAAGTACATCTCCGCTCCATGTACAAGTACCTCTCCGCTCCATGTACAAGTACATCTCCGCTCCATGTACAAGTACCTCTCCGCTCCATGTACAAGTACCTCTCCGCTCCATGTACAAGTACCTCTCCGCTCAATGTCAAGTATCGACAGTACCTCTCCGCTCCATGTACAAGTACCTCTCCGCTCAATGTACAAATACCTCTCCGCTCCATGTACAAGTAGCTCTCCGCTGAATGTACAAGTGTCGACAGTACCTCTCCGCTCAATGTACAAGTACCTCTCCGCTCAATGTACAAATACCTCTCCGCTCCATGTACAAGTACCTCTCCGCTCAATGTCAAGTATCGACAGTACCTCTCCGCTCCATGTACAAGTACCTCTCCGCTGAATGTACAAGTGTCGACAGTACCTCTCCGCTCAATGTACAAGTACCTCTCCTCTCCATGTACAAGTACCTCTCCGCTCTCATGTACAAGTACCTCTCCGCTCCATGTACAAGTACCTCTCCGCTCAATGTACAAGTACCTCTGCGCTCCATGTACAAGTACCTCTCCGCTCAATGTACAAGTACCTCTCCGCTCAATGTACAAGTGTCGACAGTACCTCTCCGCTCCATGTACAAGTACCTCTCCGCTCAATGTACAAGTGTCGACAGTACCTCTACGCTCAATGTACAAGTACCTCTCCGCTGAATGTACAAGTGTCGACAGTACCTCTCCGCTCTCATGTACAAGTACCTCTCCGATCCATGTACAAGTACATCTCCGCTCCATGTACAAGTACATCTCCGCTCAATGTACAAGTACCTCTCCGCTCCATGTACAAGTACCTCTCCGCTCCATGTACAAGTACCTCTCCGCTCCATGTACAAGTACCTCTCCGCTCCATGTACAAGTACCTCTCCGCTCAATGTACAAGTACCTCTCCGCTCCATGTACAAGTACCTCTCCGCTCAATGTACAAGTACCTCTCCGCTCCATGTACAAGTACCTCTCCGCTCCATGTACAAGTACCTCTCCGCTCCATGTACAAGTACCTCTCCGCTCAATGTCAAGTATCGACAGTACCTCTCCGCTCCATGTACAAGTACCTCTCCGCTGAATGTACAAGTGTCGACAGTACCTCTCCGCTCAATGTACAAGTACCTCTCCGCTCCATGTACAAGTACCTCTCCGCTCTCATGTACAAGTACCTCTCCGCTCCATGTACAAGTACCTCTCCGCTCAATGTACAAGTACCTCTGCGCTCCATGTACAAGTACCTCTCCGCTCAATGTACAAGTACCTCTCCGCTCAATGTACAAGTGTCGACAGTACCTCTCCGCTCCATGTACAAGTACCTCTCCGCTCAATGTACAAGTGTCGACAGTACCTCTACGCTCAATGTACAAGTGTCGACAGTACCTCTCCGCTCTCATGTACAAGTACCTCTCCGATCCATGTACAAGTACATCTCCGCTCCATGTACAAGTACATCTCCGCTCAATGTACAAGTACCTCTCCGCTCCATGTACAAGTACCTCTCCGCTCCATGTACAAGTACCTCTCCGCTCCATGTACAAGTACCTCTCCGCTCCATGTACAAGTACCTCTCCGCTCAATGTACAAGTACCTCTCCGCTCCATGTACAAGTACCTCTCCGCTCCATGTACAAGTACCTCTCCGCTCCATGTACAAGTACCTCTCCGCTCAATGTACAAGTACCTCTCCGCTCCATGTACAAGTACCTCTCCGCTCCATGTACAAGTATCTCTCCGCTCCATGTACAAGTACCTCTCCGCTCAATGTACAAGTACCTCTCCGCTCCCTGTACAAGTACATCTCCGCTCCATGTACAAGTACCTCTCCGCTCCATGTACAAGTGTCGACAGTACCTCTCCGCTCCATGTACAAGTACCTCTCCGCTCCATGTACAAGTACCTCTCCGCTCAATGTACAAGTGTCGACAGTACCTCTCCGCTCCATCTACAAGTACCTCTCCGCTCAATGTACAAGTACCTCTCCGCTGAATGTACAAGTACCTCTCCGCTCCATGTACAAGTACCTCTCCGCTCCATGTACAAATACCTCTCCGCTCCATGTACAAGTACCTCTCCGCTCCATGTACAAGCACCTCTCCGCTACATGTACAAGTACCTCTCCGCTCCATGTACAAGTACCTCTCCGCTCAATGTACAAGTACCTCTCCGCTCCATGTACAAATACCTCTCCGCTCCATGTACAAATACCTCTCCGCTCCATGTACAAGTACCTCTCCGCTCCATGTACCAGTACCTCTCCGCTCAATGTACAAGTACATCTCCGCTCAATGTACAAGTACATCTCCGCTCAATGTACAAGTACGTCTCCGCTCAATGTACAAGTACCTCTCCGCTCAATGTACAAGTACCTCTCCGCTCCATGTACAAGTACCTCTCCGCTCAATGTACAAGTACATCTCCGCTCCATGTACCAGTACCTCTCCGCTCAATGTACAAGTACCTCTCCGCTCAATGTACAAGTACATCTCCGCTCCATGTACAAGTACGTCTCCGCTCAATGTATAAGTACCTCTCCGCTCCATGTACAAGTACCTCTCCGCTCCATGTACAAGTACATCTCCGCTCCATGTACAAGTACATCTCCGCTCCATGTACAAGTACCTCTCCGCTCCATGTACAAGTACCTCTCCGCTCCATGTACAAGTACATCTCCGCTCCATGTACAAGTACCTCTCCGCTCAATGTACAAGTACATCTCCGCTCCATGTACAAGTACATCTCCACTCCATGTACAAGTACCTCTCCGCTCAATGTACAAGTGTCGACAGTACCTCTCCGCTCCATGTACAAGTACCTCTCCGCTCAATGTACAAGTGTCGACAGTACCTCTCCGCTCCATCTACAAGTACCTCTCCGCTCAATGTACAAGTACCTCTCCGCTGAATGTACAAGTACCTCTCCGCTCCATGTACAAGTACCTCTCCGCTCCATGTACAAGTACCTCTCCGCTCCATGTACAAGTACCTCTCCGCTCAATGTACAAGTACCTCTCCGCTCCATGTACAAGTACCTCTCCGCTCAATGTACAAGTACCTCTCCGCTCCATGTACAAGTACCTCTCCGCTCCATGTACAAGTACCTCTCCGCTCCATGTACAAGTACCTCTCCGCTCAATGTCAAGTATCGACAGTACCTCTCCGCTCCATGTACAAGTACCTCTCCGCTGAATGTACAAGTGTCGACAGTACCTCTCCGCTCAATGTACAAGTACCTCTCCGCTCCATGTACAAGTACCTCTCCGCTCTCATGTACAAGTACCTCTCCGCTCCATGTACAAGTACCTCTCCGCTCAATGTACAAGTACCTCTGCGCTCAATGTACAAGTGTCGACAGTACCTCTCCGCTCCATGTACAAGTACCTCTCCGCTCAATGTACAAGTGTCGACAGTACCTCTACGCTCAATGTACAAGTGTCGACAGTACCTCTCCGCTCTCATGTACAAGTACCTCTCCGATCCATGTACAAGTACATCTCCGCTCCATGTACAAGTACATCTCCGCTCAATGTACAAGTACCTCTCCGCTCCATGTACAAGTACCTCTCCGCTCCATGTACAAGTACCTCTCCGCTCCATGTGCAAGTACCTCTCCGCTCCATGTACAAGTACCTCTCCGCTCAATGTACAAGTACCTCTCCGCTCCATGTACAAGTACCTCTCCGCTCCATGTACAAGTACCTCTCCGCTCCATGTACAAGTACCTCTCAGCTCAATGTACAAGTACCTCTCCGCTCCCTGTACAAGTACATCTCCGCTCCATGTACAAGTACCTCTCCGCTCCATGTACAAGTACCTCTCCGCTCAATGTACAAGTGTCGACAGTACCTCTCCGCTCCATGTACAAGTACCTCTCCGCTCCATGTACAAGTACCTCTCCGCTCAATGTACAAGTGTCGACAGTACCTCTCCGCTCCATCTACAAGTACCTCTCCGCTCAATGTACAAGTACCTCTCCGCTGAATGTACAAGTACCTCTCCGCTCCATGTACAAGTACCTCTCCGCTCCATGTACAAATACCTCTCCGCTCCATGTACAAGTACCTCTCCGCTCCATGTACAAGCACCTCTCCGCTACATGTACAAGTACCTCTCCGCTCCATGTACAAGTACCTCTCCGCTCCATGTACAAGTACCTCTCCGCTCAATGTACAAGTACCTCTCCGCTCCATGTACAAATACCTCTCCGCTCCATGTACAAGTACCTCTCCGCTCCATGTACCAGTACCTCTCCGCTCAATGTACAAGTACATCTCCGCTCAATGTACAAGTACATCTCCGCTCAATGTACAAGTACGTCTCCGCTCAATGTACAAGTACCTCTCCGCTCAATGTACAAGTACCTCTCCGCTCCATGTACAAGTACCTCTCCGCTCAATGTACAAGTACATCTCCGCTCCATGGACCAGTACCTCTCCGCTCAATGTACAAGTACCTCTCCGCTCAATGTACAAGTACATCTCCGCTCCATGTACAAGTACGTCTCCGCTCAATGTATAAGTACCTCTCCGCTCCATGTACAAGTACCTCTCCGCTCCATGTACAAGTACATCTCCGCTCCATGTACAAGTACATCTCCGCTCCATGTACAAGTACCTCTCCGCTCCATGTACAAGTACCTCTCCGCTCCATGTACAAGTACATCTCCGCTCCATGTACAAGTACCTCTCCGCTCAATGTACAAGTACATCTCCGCTCCATGTACAAGTACATCTCCACTCCATGTACAAGTACCTCTCCGCTCAATGTACAAGTACATCTCCGCTCCATGTACCAGTACCTCTCCGCTCAATGTACAAGTACATCTCCACTCCATGTACAAGTACCTCTCCGCTCAATGTACAAGTACATCTCCGCTCCATGTACCAGTACCTCTCCGCTCAATGTACAAGTACATCTCCACTCCATGTACAAGTACCTCTCCGCTCCATGTACAAGTACCTCTCCGCTCAATGTACAAATACCTCTCCGCTCCATGTACAAGTAGCTCTCCGCTGAATGTACAAGTGTCGACAGTACCTCTCCGCTCAATGTACAAGTACCTCTCCGCTCAATGTACAAATACCTCTCCGCTCCATGTACAAGTACCTCTCCGCTCAATGTCAAGTATCGACAGTACCTCTCCGCTCCATGTACAAGTACCTCTCCGCTGAATGTACAAGTGTCGACAGTACCTCTCCGCTCAATGTACAAGTACCTCTCCGCTCCATGTACAAGTACCTCTCCGCTCTCATGTACAAGTACCTCTCCGCTCCATGTACAAGTACCTCTCCGCTCAATGTACAAGTACCTCTGCGCTCCATGTACAAGTACCTCTCCGCTCAATGTACAAGTACCTCTCCGCTCAATGTACAAGTGTCGACAGTACCTATCCGCTCCATGTACAAGTACCTCTCCGCTCAATGTACAAGTGTCGACAGTACCTCTACGCTCAATGTACAAGTGTCGACAGTACCTCTCCGCTCTCATGTACAAGTACCTCTCCGATCCATGTACAAGTACATCTCCGCTCCATGTACAAGTACATCTCCGCTCAATGTACAAGTACCTCTCCGCTCCATGTACAAGTACCTCTCCGCTCCATGTACAAGTACCTCTCCGCTCCATGTACAAGTACCTCTCCGCTCCATGTACAAGTACCTCTCCGCTCAATGTACAAGTACCTCTCCGCTCCATGTACAAGTACCTCTCCGCTCAATGTACAAGTACCTCTCCGCTCCATGTACAAGTACCTCTCCGCTCCATGTACAAGTACCTCTCCGCTCCATGTACAAGTACCTCTCCGCTCAATGTCAAGTATCGACAGTACCTCTCCGCTCCATGTACAAGTACCTCTCCGCTGAATGTACAAGTGTCGACAGTACCTCTCCGCTCAATGTACAAGTACCTCTCCGCTCCATGTACAAGTACCTCTCCGCTCTCATGTACAAGTACCTCTCCGCTCCATGTACAAGTACCTCTCCGCTCAATGTACAAGTACCTCTGCGCTCCATGTACAAGTACCTCTCCGCTCAATGTACAAGTACCTCTCCGCTCAATGTACAAGTGTCGACAGTACCTCTCCGCTCCATGTACAAGTACCTCTCCGCTCAATGTACAAGTGTCGACAGTACCTCTACGCTCAATGTACAAGTGTCGACAGTACCTCTCCGCTCTCATGTACAAGTACCTCTCCGATCCATGTACAAGTACATCTCCGCTCCATGTACAAGTACATCTCCGCTCAATGTACAAGTACCTCTCCGCTCCATGTACAAGTACCTCTCCGCTCCATGTACAAGTACATCTCTGCTCCATGTACAAGTACCTCTCCGCTCAATGTACAAGTACATCTCCGCTCCATGTACAAGTACCTCTCCGCTCCATGTACAAGTACATCTCCGCTCCATGTACAAGTACCTCTCCGCTCCATGTACAAGTACCTCTCCGCTCCATGTACAAGTACCTCTCCGCTCAATGTCAAGTATCGACAGTACCTCTCCGCTCCATGTACAAGTACCTCTCCGCTCAATGTACAAATACCTCTCCGCTCCATGTACAAGTAGCTCTCCGCTGAATGTACAAGTGTCGACAGTACCTCTCCGCTCAATGTACAAGTACCTCTCCGCTCAATGTACAAATACCTCTCCGCTCCATGTACAAGTACCTCTCCGCTCAATGTCAAGTATCGACAGTACCTCTCCGCTCCATGTACAAGTACCTCTCCGCTGAATGTACAAGTGTCGACAGTACCTCTCCGCTCAATGTACAAGTACCTCTCCGCTCCATGTACAAGTACCTCTCCGCTCTCATGTACAAGTACCTCTCCGCTCCATGTACAAGTACCTCTCCGCTCAATGTACAAGTACCTCTGCGCTCCATGTACAAGTACCTCTCCGCTCAATGTACAAGTACCTCTCCGCTCAATGTACAAGTGTCGACAGTACCTCTCCGCTCCATGTACAAGTACCTCTCCGCTCAATGTACAAGTGTCGACAGTACCTCTACGCTCAATGTACAAGTACCTCTCCGCTGAATGTACAAGTGTCGACAGTACCTCTCCGCTCTCATGTACAAGTACCTCTCCGATCCATGTACAAGTACATCTCCGCTCCATGTACAAGTACATCTCCGCTCAATGTACAAGTACCTCTCCGCTCCATGTACAAGTACCTCTCCGCTCCATGTACAAGTACCTCTCCGCTCCATGTACAAGTACCTCTCCGCTCCATGTACAAGTACCTCTCCGCTCAATGTACAAGTACCTCTCCGCTCCATGTACAAGTACCTCTCCGCTCAATGTACAAGTACCTCTCCGCTCCATGTACAAGTACCTCTCCGCTCCATGTACAAGTACCTCTCCGCTCCATGTACAAGTACCTCTCCGCTCAATGTCAAGTATCGACAGTACCTCTCCGCTCCATGTACAAGTACCTCTCCGCTGAATGTACAAGTGTCGACAGTACCTCTCCGCTCAATGTACAAGTACCTCTCCGCTCCATGTACAAGTACCTCTCCGCTCTCATGTACAAGTACCTCTCCGCTCCATGTACAAGTACCTCTCCGCTCAATGTACAAGTACCTCTGCGCTCCATGTACAAGTACCTCTCCGCTCAATGTACAAGTACCTCTCCGCTCAATGTACAAGTGTCGACAGTACCTCTCCGCTCCATGTACAAGTACCTCTCCGCTCAATGTACAAGTGTCGACAGTACCTCTACGCTCAATGTACAAGTGTCGACAGTACCTCTCCGCTCTCATGTACAAGTACCTCTCCGATCCATGTACAAGTACATCTCCGCTCCATGTACAAGTACATCTCCGCTCAATGTACAAGTACCTCTCCGCTCCATGTACAAGTACCTCTCCGCTCCATGTACAAGTACCTCTCCGCTCCATGTACAAGTACCTCTCCGCTCCATGTACAAGTACCTCTCCGCTCAATGTACAAGTACCTCTCCGCTCCATGTACAAGTACCTCTCCGCTCCATGTACAAGTACCTCTCCGCTCCATGTACAAGTACCTCTCCGCTCAATGTACAAGTACCTCTCCGCTCCATGTACAAGTACCTCTCCGCTCCATGTACAAGTACCTCTCCGCTCCATGTACAAGTACCTCTCCGCTCAATGTACAAGTACCTCTCCGCTCCCTGTACAAGTACATCTCCGCTCCATGTACAAGTACCTCTCCGCTCCATGTACAAGTACCTCTCCGCTCAATGTACAAGTGTCGACAGTACCTCTCCGCTCCATGTACAAGTACCTCTCCGCTCCATGTACAAGTACCTCTCCGCTCAATGTACAAGTGTCGACAGTACCTCTCCGCTCCATCTACAAGTACCTCTCCGCTCAATGTACAAGTACCTCTCCGCTGAATGTACAAGTACCTCTCCGCTCCATGTACAAGTACCTCTCCGCTCCATGTACAAATACCTCTCCGCTCCATGTACAAGTACCTCTCCGCTCCATGTACAAGCACCTCTCCGCTACATGTACAAGTACCTCTCCGCTCCATGTACAAGTACCTCTCCGCTCCATGTACAAGTACCTCTCCGCTCAATGTACAAGTACCTCTCCGCTCCATGTACAAATACCTCTCCGCTCCATGTACAAATACCTCTCCGCTCCATGTACAAGTACCTCTCCGCTCCATGTACCAGTACCTCTCCGCTCAATGTACAAGTACATCTCCGCTCAATGTACAAGTACATCTCCGCTCAATGTACAAGTACGTCTCCGCTCAATGTACAAGTACCTCTCCGCTCAATGTACAAGTACCTCTCCGCTCCATGTACAAGTACCTCTCCGCTCAATGTACAAGTACATCTCCGCTCCATGTACCAGTACCTCTCCGCTCAATGTACAAGTACCTCTCCGCTCAATGTACAAGTACATCTCCGCTCCATGTACAAGTACGTCTCCGCTCAATGTATAAGTACCTCTCCGCTCCATGTACAAGTACCTCTCCGCTCCATGTACAAGTACATCTCCGCTCCATGTACAAGTACATCTCCGCTCCATGTACAAGTACCTCTCCGCTCCATGTACAAGTACCTCTCCGCTCCATGTACAAGTACATCTCCGCTCCATGTACAAGTACCTCTCCGCTCAATGTACAAGTGTCGACAGTACCTCTCCGCTCCATGTACAAGTACCTCTCCGCTCCATGTACAAGTACCTCTCCGCTCAATGTACAAGTGTCGACAGTACCTCTCCGCTCCATCTACAAGTACCTCTCCGCTCAATGTACAAGTACCTCTCCGCTGAATGTACAAGTACCTCTCCGCTCCATGTACAAGTACCTCTCCGCTCCATGTACAAGTACCTCTCCGCTCCATGTACAAGTACCTCTCCGCTCAATGTACAAGTACCTCTCCGCTCCATGTACAAGTACCTCTCCGCTCAATGTACAAGTACCTCTCCGCTCCATGTACAAGTACCTCTCCGCTCCATGTACAAGTACCTCTCCGCTCCATGTACAAGTACCTCTCCGCTCAATGTCAAGTATCGACAGTACCTCTCCGCTCCATGTACAAGTACCTCTCCGCTGAATGTACAAGTGTCGACAGTACCTCTCCGCTCAATGTACAAGTACCTCTCCGCTCCATGTACAAGTACCTCTCCGCTCTCATGTACAAGTACCTCTCCGCTCCATGTACAAGTACCTCTCCGCTCAATGTACAAGTACCTCTGCGCTCCATGTACAAGTACCTCTCCGCTCAATGTACAAGTACCTCTCCGCTCAATGTACAAGTGTCGACAGTACCTCTCCGCTCCATGTACAAGTACCTCTCCGCTCAATGTACAAGTGTCGACAGTACCTCTACGCTCAATGTACAAGTGTCGACAGTACCTCTCCGCTCTCATGTACAAGTACCTCTCCGATCCATGTACAAGTACATCTCCGCTCCATGTACAAGTACATCTCCGCTCAATGTACAAGTACCTCTCCGCTCCATGTACAAGTACCTCTCCGCTCCATGTACAAGTACCTCTCCGCTCCATGTACAAGTACCTCTCCGCTCCATGTACAAGTACCTCTCCGCTCAATGTACAAGTACCTCTCCGCTCCATGTACAAGTACCTCTCCGCTCCATGTACAAGTACCTCTCCGCTCCATGTACAAGTACCTCTCCGCTCAATGTACAAGTACCTCTCCGCTCCATGTACAAGTACCTCTCCGCTCCATGTACAAGTACCTCTCCGCTCCATGTACAAGTACCTCTCCGCTCAATGTACAAGTACCTCTCCGCTCCCTGTACAAGTACATCTCCGCTCCATGTACAAGTACCTCTCCGCTCCATGTACAAGTACCTCTCCGCTCAATGTACAAGTGTCGACAGTACCTCTCCGCTCCATGTACAAGTACCTCTCCGCTCCATGTACAAGTACCTCTCCGCTCAATGTACAAGTGTCGACAGTACCTCTCCGCTCCATCTACAAGTACCTCTCCGCTCAATGTACAAGTACCTCTCCGCTGAATGTACAAGTACCTCTCCGCTCCATGTACAAGTACCTCTCCGCTCCATGTACAAATACCTCTCCGCTCCATGTACAAGTACCTCTCCGCTCCATGTACAAGCACCTCTCCGCTACATGTACAAGTACCTCTCCGCTCCATGTACAAGTACCTCTCCGCTCCATGTACAAGTACCTCTCCGCTCAATGTACAAGTACCTCTCCGCTCCATGTACAAATACCTCTCCGCTCCATGTACAAATACCTCTCCGCTCCATGTACAAGTACCTCTCCGCTCCATGTACCAGTACCTCTCCGCTCAATGTACAAGTACATCTCCGCTCAATGTACAAGTACATCTCCGCTCAATGTACAAGTACGTCTCCGCTCAATGTACAAGTACCTCTCCGCTCAATGTACAAGTACCTCTCCGCTCCATGTACAAGTACCTCTCCGCTCAATGTACAAGTACATCTCCGCTCCATGTACCAGTACCTCTCCGCTCAATGTACAAGTACCTCTCCGCTCAATGTACAAGTACATCTCTGCTCCATGTACAAGTACGTCTCCGCTCAATGTATAAGTACCTCTCCGCTCCATGTACAAGTACCTCTCCGCTCCATGTACAAGTACATCTCCGCTCCATGTACAAGTACATCTCCGCTCCATGTACAAGTACCTCTCCGCTCCATGTACAAGTACCTCTCCGCTCCATGTACAAGTACATCTCCGCTCCATGTACAAGTACCTCTCCGCTCAATGTACAAGTACATCTCCGCTCCATGTACAAGTACATCTCCACTCCATGTACAAGTACCTCTCCGCTCAATGTACAAGTACATCTCCGCTCCATGTACCAGTACCTCTCCGCTCAATGTACAAGTACATCTCCACTCCATGTACAAGTACCTCTCCGCTCAATGTACAAGTACATCTCCGCTCCATGTACCAGTACCTCTCCGCTCAATGTACAAGTACATCTCCACTCCATGTACAAGTACCTCTCCGCTCAATGTACAAGTGTCGACAGTACCTCTCCGCTCCATCTACAAGTACCTCTCCGCTCAATGTACAAGTACCTCTCCGCTGAATGTACAAGTACCTCTCCGCTCCATGTACAAGTACCTCTCCGCTCCATGTACAAATACCTCTCCGCTCCATGTACAAGTACCTCTCCGCTCCATGTACAAGCACCTCTCCGCTACATGTACAAGTACCTCTCCGCTCCATGTACAAGTACCTCTCCGCTCCATGTACAAGTACCTCTCCGCTCAATGTACAAGTACCTCTCCGCTCCATGTACAAATACCTCTCCGCTCCATGTACAAATACCTCTCCGCTCCATGTACAAGTACCTCTCCGCTCCATGTACCAGTACCTCTCCGCTCAATGTACAAGTACATCTCCGCTCAATGTACAAGTACATCTCCGCTCAATGTACAAGTACGTCTCCGCTCAATGTACAAGTACCTCTCCGCTCAATGTACAAGTACCTCTCCGCTCCATGTACAAGTACCTCTCCGCTCAATGTACAAGTACATCTCCGCTCCATGTACCAGTACCTCTCCGCTCAATGTACAAGTACCTCTCCGCTCAATGTACAAGTACATCTCCGCTCCATGTACAAGTACGTCTCCGCTCAATGTATAAGTACCTCTCCGCTCCATGTACAAGTACCTCTCCGCTCCATGTACAAGTACATCTCCGCTCCATGTACAAGTACATCTCCGCTCCATGTACAAGTACCTCTCCGCTCCATGTACAAGTACCTCTCCGCTCCATGTACAAGTACATCTCCGCTCCATGTACAAGTACCTCTCCGCTCAATGTACAAGTACATCTCCGCTCCATGTACAAGTACATCTCCACTCCATGTACAAGTACCTCTCCGCTCAATGTACAAGTACATCTCCGCTCCATGTACCAGTACCTCTCCGCTCAATGTACAAGTACCTCTCCGCTCCATGTACAAGTACCTCTCCGCTCAATGTACAAGTGTCGACAGTACCTCTCCGCTCCATGTACAAGTACCTCTCCGCTCCATGTACAAGTACCTCTCCGCTCAATGTACAAGTGTCGACAGTACCTCTCCGCTCCATCTACAAGTACCTCTCCGCTCAATGTACAAGTACCTCTCCGCTGAATGTACAAGTACCTCTCCGCTCCATGTACAAGTACCTCTCCGCTCCATGTACAAATACCTCTCCGCTCCATGTACAAGTACCTCTCCGCTCCATGTACAAGCACCTCTCCGCTACATGTACAAGTACCTCTCCGCTCCATGTACAAGTACCTCTCCGCTCCATGTACAAGTACCTCTCCGCTCAATGTACAAGTACCTCTCCGCTCCATGTACAAATACCTCTCCGCTCCATGTACAAATACCTCTCCGCTCCATGTACAAGTACCTCTCCGCTCCATGTACCAGTACCTCTCCGCTCAATGTACAAGTACATCTCCGCTCAATGTACAAGTACATCTCCGCTCAATGTACAAGTACGTCTCCGCTCAATGTACAAGTACCTCTCCGCTCAATGTACAAGTACCTCTCCGCTCCATGTACAAGTACCTCTCCGCTCAATGTACAAGTACATCTCCGCTCCATGTACCAGTACCTCTCCGCTCAATGTACAAGTACCTCTCCGCTCAATGTACAAGTACATCTCCGCTCCATGTACAAGTACGTCTCCGCTCAATGTATAAGTACCTCTCCGCTCCATGTACAAGTACCTCTCCGCTCCATGTACAAGTACATCTCCGCTCCATGTACAAGTACATCTCCGCTCCATGTACAAGTACCTCTCCGCTCCATGTACAAGTACCTCTCCGCTCCATGTACAAGTACATCTCCGCTCCATGTACAAGTACCTCTCCGCTCAATGTACAAGTACATCTCCGCTCCATGTACAAGTACATCTCCACTCCATGTACAAGTACCTCTCCGCTCAATGTACAAGTACATCTCCGCTCCATGTACCAGTACCTCTCCGCTCAATGTACAAGTACATCTCCACTCCATGTACAAGTACCTCTCCGCTCAATGTACAAGTACATCTCCGCTCCATGTACCAGTACCTCTCCGCTCAATGTACACGTACATCTCCACTCCATGTACAAGTACCTCTCCGCTCAATGTACAAGTACATCTCCGCTCCATGTACCAGTACCTCTCCGCTCAATGTACAAGTACATCTCCGCTCCATGTACAAGTACCTCTCCGCTCAATGTACAAGTACCTCTCCGCTGCGCTCCATGTAGGGCTGGGTATCGTTCAAAATTTTTCGATATCGATACCGTTTCGATACTTGGATTTCGATACCGGTTCCTGAACGATACTTTTTTCGATACCAATTTTTAGAAAAATCCATTTTAACAAAAATAAAACTGCATTACACATTGAAATTATTTTACAAATCTTTAGTTTCCCCCCATCTTAAGTTTTACAGCAGAAAAAAATAAAACCTACTGTATTTAACATAACTTTAAGTTCTCTAAACGTATTGCCGTCCCTACAAAAAATATTGGAGTACTACAAAGGAAAGAAATGTAGCTAAAACAAATAAATCAGTGGAATAGTTTTCAGTGCAAAACAGAGAGTTGCAAATCAGGGTTTAATGCTCACTGATGCAACAGAACTCTATTCTTGTACAAACTGATGAGATGGCTCCACTTCATGCATGGAAGACTAGTTGAGCATTGACTAGCCTATCAATATAGCCTTATATGCCACAAAGTGAATCGCATTTATATTCAACAAACTATCATGACATCAGCGTTTGTTAACGAGTTGCTAAAAATACATGGGCGATAACTGCCCGCTTGCACATAACGCTAATTAATTAAACATTAACGCTAGCGTTGCAGATCAGTGTGCTCACTGCTGCAACAGAACGTCATTCTTGTCAAATCTGACGAGACAGCTCAACTTCACTGACTAGCCAATCAATATAAATGAATCGCATTTACATTCAACAAACTATCATGACATCAGCGTTTGTTAACGAGTTGCTAAAAATACACAATGCCCGCTTGCGCATAACGTTACGGCGGCAATTAATTAAACGATCTAATGCTACAACTCACAGCCAGATGCATGGATTTGTCAGACTGAGGGATCTGATAACCGCTAACTTGCGGTAAGCTGAGCTGACCCACCTCTCAATTATTTCTCTTGTCTGTGGAAACCAGTCCGTGTTGTTTCTGTTTCTTTTCCTGCTTTTCATCATCTTCGCCATATGGTAATCCAGGATAGGAGTAGCTTGAGTGGCTAACTTCTTGTATACTATCCGCACCGCACGCCTGGCTCACAGTCACAACAAACACACCGGCTAAAGTGGGCGTAACGTTTCCTGCATGCCTCTACATGACAGCCAATCACCAGCCGTATTAGAGCGCGGCGTGCAAGCATGTCGCATGCTTATAGGCTCAATGACGCTGTTTTGTTTTGGTATCGAAAATTGGTATCGATTGACAAGGGAGGCTTCGATACCCCTTAGTATCGATGTTTCCATTTCGGTGCCAAGTAAGTATCGAAACTCGATACCCAGCCCTAGCTCCATGTACAAGTACCTCTCCGCTCAATGTACAAGTACCTCTCCGCTCAATGTACAAGTACCTCTCCGCTCCATGTACAAGTACCTCTCCGCTCCATGTACAAGTACCTCTCCGCTCCATGTACAAGTACCTCTCCGCTCCATGTACAAGTACATCTCTGCTCCATGTACAAGTACCTCTCCGCTCAATGTACAAGTACATCTCCGCTCCATGTACAAGTACCTCTCCGCTCCATGTACAAGTACATCTCCGCTCCATGTACAAGTACCTCTCCGCTCCATGTACAAGTACCTCTCCGCTCAATGTACAAGTACATCTCCGCTCCATGTACAAGTACCTCTCCGCTCCATGTACAAGTACATCTCCGCTCCATGTACAAGTACCTCTCCGCTCAATGTACAAGTACATCTCCGCTCCATGTACAAGTACATCTCCACTCCATGTACAAGTACCTCTCCGCTCAATGTACAAGTACATCTCCGCTCCATGTACCAGTACCTCTCCGCTCAATGTACAAGTACATCTCCACTCCATGTACAAGTACCTCTCCGCTCAATGTACAAGTACATCTCTGCTCCATGTACCAGTACCTCTCCGCTCAATGTACAAGTACATCTCCACTCCATGTACAAGTACCTCTCCGCTCAATGTACAAGTACATCTCCGCTCCATGTACCAGTACCTCTCCGCTCAATGTACAAGTACATCTCCGCTCCATGTACAAGTACCTCTCCGCTCAATGTACAAGTACCTCTCCGCTCAATGTACAAGTACATCTCCGCTCCATGTACCAGTACCTCTCCGCTCAATGTACAAGTACATCTGCGCTCCATGTAGGGCTGGGTATCGTTCAAAATTTTTCGATATCGATACCGTTTCGATACTTGGATTTCGATACCGGTTCCTGAACGATACTTTTTTCGATACCAATTTTTAGAAAAATCCATTTTAACAAAAATAAAACTGCATTACACATTGAAATTATTTTACAAATCTTTAGTTTCCCCCCATCTTAAGTTTTACAGCAGAAAAAAATAAAACCTACTGTATTTAACATAACTTTAAGTTCTCTAAACGTATTGCCGTCCCTACAAAAAATATTGGAGTACTACAAAGGAAAGAAATGTAGCTAAAACAAATAAATCAGTGGAATAGTTTTCAGTGCAAAACAGAGAGTTGCAAATCAGGGTTTAATGTTCACTGATGCAACAGAACTCTATTCTTGTACAAACTGATGAGATGGCTCCACTTCATGCATGGAAGACTAGTTGAGCATTGACTAGCCTATCAATATAGCCTTATATGCCACAAAGTGAATCGCATTTATATTCAACAAACTATCATGACATCAGCGTTTGTTAACGAGTTGCTAAAAATACATGGGCGATAACTGCCCGCTTGCACATAACGCTAATTAATTAAACATTAACGCTAGCGTTGCAGATCAGTGTGCTCACTGCTGCAACAGAACGTCATTCTTGTCAAATCTGACGAGACAGCTCAACTTCACTGACTAGCCAATCAATATAAATGAATCGCATTTACATTCAACAAACTATCATGACATCAGCGTTTGTTAACGAGTTGCTAAAAATACACAATGCCCGCTTGCGCATAACGTTACGGCGGCAATTAATTAAACGATCTAATGCTACAACTCACAGCCAGATGCATGGATTTGTCAGACTGAGGGATCTGATAACCGCTAACTTGCGGTAAGCTGAGCTGACCCACCTCTCAATTATTTCTCTTGTCTGTGGAAACCAGTCCGTGTTGTTTCTGTTTCTTTTCCTGCTTTTCATCATCTTCGCCATATGGTAATCCAGGATAGGAGTAGCTTGAGTGGCTAACTTCTTGTATACTATCCGCACCGCACGCCTGGCTCACAGTCACAACAAACACACCGGCTAAAGTGGGCGTAACGTTTCCTGCATGCCTCTACATGACAGCCAATCACCAGCCGTATTAGAGCGCGGCGTGCAAGCATGTCGCATGCTTATAGGCTCAATGACGCTGTTTTGTTTTGGTATCGAAAATTGGTATCGATTGACAAGGGAGGCTTCGATACCCCTTAGTATCGATGTTTCCATTTCGGTGCCAAGTAAGTATCGAAACTCGATACCCAGCCCTAGCTCCATGTACAAGTACCTCTCCGCTCAATGTACAAGTACCTCTCCGCTCAATGTACAAGTACCTCTCCGCTCCATGTACAAGTACCTCTCCGCTCCATGTACAAGTACCTCTCCGCTCCATGTACAAGTACCTCTCCGCTCCATGTACAAGTACATCTCTGCTCCATGTACAAGTACCTCTCCGCTCAATGTACAAGTACATCTCCGCTCCATGTACAAGTACCTCTCCGCTCCATGTACAAGTACATCTCCGCTCCATGTACAAGTACCTCTCCGCTCCATGTACAAGTACCTCACCGCTCAATGTACAAGTACATCTCCGCTCCATGTACAAGTACATCTCTGCTCCATGTACAAGTACCTCTCCGCTCAATGTACAAGTACATCTCCGCTCCATGTACAAGTACCTCTCCGCTCCATGTACAAGTACCTCTCCGCTCCATGTACAAGTACCTCTCCGCTCCATGTACAAGTACCTCTCCGCTCCATGTACAAGTACCTCTCCGCTCAATGTCAAGTGTCGACAGTACCTCTCCGCTCCATGTACAAATACCTCTCCGCTCTCATGTACAAGTACCTCTCCGCTCCATGTACAAGTACCTCTCCGCTCAATGTCAAGTGTCGACAGTACCTCTCCGCTCCATGTACAAATACCTCTCCGCTCCATGTACAAGTACCTCTCCGCTCTCATGTACAAGTACCTCTCCGCTCCATGTACAAGTAGCTCTCCGCTCAATGTACAAGTGTCGACAGTACCTTTCCGCTCCATGTACAAATACCTCTCCGCTCTCATGTACAAGTACCTCTCCGCTCCATGTACAAGTACCTCTCCGCTCAATGTACAAATACCTCTCCGCTCCATGTATAAGTACCTCTCCACTCTATGTACAAGTACCTCTCCGCTCCATGTACAAGTACCTCTCCGCTCAATGTACAAATACCTCTCCGCTCCATGTACAAGTAGCTCTCCGCTGAATGTACAAGTGTCGACAGTACCTCTCCGCTCAATGTACAAGTACCTCTCCGCTCAATGTACAAATACCTCTCCGCTCCATGTACAAGTACCTCTCCGCTCAATGTCAAGTATCGACAGTACCTCTCCGCTCCATGTACAAGTACCTCTCCGCTGAATGTACAAGTGTCGACAGTACCTCTCCGCTCAATGTACAAGTACCTCTCCGCTCCATGTACAAGTACCTCTCCGCTCTCATGTACAAGTACCTCTCCGCTCCATGTACAAGTACCTCTCCGCTCAATGTACAAGTACCTCTGCGCTCCATGTACAAGTACCTCTCCGCTCAATGTACAAGTACCTCTCCGCTCAATGTACAAGTGTCGACAGTACCTCTCCGCTCCATGTACAAGTACCTCTCCGCTCAATGTACAAGTGTCGACAGTACCTCTACGCTCAATGTACAAGTGTCGACAGTACCTCTCCGCTCTCATGTACAAGTACCTCTCCGATCCATGTACAAGTACATCTCCGCTCCATGTACAAGTACATCTCCGCTCAATGTACAAGTACCTCTCCGCTCCATGTACAAGTACCTCTCCGCTCCATGTACAAGTACCTCTCCGCTCCATGTACAAGTACCTCTCCGCTCCATGTACAAGTACCTCTCCGCTCAATGTACAAGTACCTCTCCGCTCCATGTACAAGTACCTCTCCGCTCAATGTACAAGTACCTCTCCGCTCCATGTACAAGTACCTCTCCGCTCCATGTACAAGTACCTCTCCGCTCCATGTACAAGTACCTCTCCGCTCAATGTCAAGTATCGACAGTACCTCTCCGCTCCATGTACAAGTACCTCTCCGCTGAATGTACAAGTGTCGACAGTACCTCTCCGCTCAATGTACAAGTACCTCTCCGCTCCATGTACAAGTACCTCTCCGCTCTCATGTACAAGTACCTCTCCGCTCCATGTACAAGTACCTCTCCGCTCAATGTACAAGTACCTCTGCGCTCCATGTACAAGTACCTCTCCGCTCAATGTACAAGTACCTCTCCGCTCAATGTACAAGTGTCGACAGTACCTCTCCGCTCCATGTACAAGTACCTCTCCGCTCCATGTACAAGTACCTCTCCGCTCCATGTACAAGTACCTCTCCGCTCCATGTACAAGTACCTCTCCGCTCCATGTACAAGTACCTCTCCGCTCAATGTCAAGTGTCGACAGTACCTCTCCGCTCCATGTACAAATACCTCTCCGCTCTCATGTACAAGTACCTCTCCGCTCCATGTACAAGTACCTCTCCGCTCAATGTCAAGTGTCGACAGTACCTCTCCGCTCCATGTACAAATACCTCTCCGCTCCATGTACAAGTACCTCTCCGCTCTCATGTACAAGTACCTCTCCGCTCCATGTACAAGTAGCTCTCCGCTCAATGTACAAGTGTCGACAGTACCTTTCCGCTCCATGTACAAATACCTCTCCGCTCTCATGTACAAGTACCTCTCCGCTCCATGTACAAGTACCTCTCCGCTCAATGTACAAATACCTCTCCGCTCCATGTATAAGTACCTCTCCGCTCTATGTACAAGTACCTCTCCGCTCCATGTACAAGTACCTCTCCGCTCAATGTACAAATACCTCTCCGCTCCATGTACAAGTAGCTCTCCGCTGAATGTACAAGTGTCGACAGTACCTCTCCGCTCAATGTACAAGTACCTATCCGCTCAATGTACAAATACCTCTCCGCTCCATGTACAAGTACCTCTCCGCTCAATGTCAAGTATCGACAGTACCTCTCCGCTCCATGTACAAGTACCTCTCCGCTGAATGTACAAGTGTCGACAGTACCTCTCCGCTCAATGTACAAGTACCTCTCCGCTCCATGTACAAGTACCTCTCCGCTCTCATGTACAAGTACCTCTCCGCTCCATGTACAAGTACCTCTCCGCTCAATGTACAAGTACCTCTGCGCTCCATGTACAAGTACCTCTCCGCTCAATGTACAAGTACCTCTCCGCTCAATGTACAAGTGTCGACAGTACCTCTCCGCTCCATGTACAAGTACCTCTCCGCTCAATGTACAAGTGTCGACAGTACCTCTACGCTCAATGTACAAGTGTCGACAGTACCTCTCCGCTCTCATGTACAAGTACCTCTCCGATCCATGTACAAGTACATCTCCGCTCCATGTACAAGTACATCTCCGCTCAATGTACAAGTACCTCTCCGCTCCATGTACAAGTACCTCTCCGCTCCATGTACAAGTACCTCTCCGCTCCATGTACAAGTACCTCTCCGCTCCATGTACAAGTACCTCTCCGCTCAATGTCAAGTATCGACAGTACCTCTCCGCTCCATGTACAAGTACCTCTCCGCTGAATGTACAAGTGTCGACAGTACCTCTCCGCTCAATGTACAAGTACCTCTCCGCTCCATGTACAAGTACCTCTCCGCTCTCATGTACAAGTACCTCTCCGCTCCATGTACAAGTACCTCTCCGCTCAATGTACAAGTACCTCTGCGCTCCATGTACAAGTACCTCTCCGCTCAATGTACAAGTACCTCTCCGCTCAATGTACAAGTGTCGACAGTACCTCTCCGCTCCATGTACAAGTACCTCTCCGCTCAATGTACAAGTGTCGACAGTACCTCTACGCTCAATGTACAAGTGTCGACAGTACCTCTCCGCTCTCATGTACAAGTACCTCTCCGCTCCATGTACAAGTACCTCTCCGCTCCATGTACAAGTACCTCTCCGCTCAATGTACAAGTACCTCTCCGCTCCCTGTACAAGTACATCTCCGCTCCATGTACAAGTACCTCTCCGCTCCATGTACAAGTACCTCTCCGCTCAATGTACAAGTGTCGACAGTACCTCTCCGCTCCATGTACAAGTACCTCTCCGCTCCATGTACAAGTACCTCTCCGCTCAATGTACAAGTGTCGACAGTACCTCTCCGCTCCATCTACAAGTACCTCTCCGCTCAATGTACAAGTACCTCTCCGCTGAATGTACAAGTACCTCTCCGCTCCATGTACAAGTACCTCTCCGCTCCATGTACAAATACCTCTCCGCTCCATGTACAAGTACCTCTCCGCTCCATGTACAAGCACCTCTCCGCTCCATGTACAAGTACCTCTCCGCTCCATGTACAAGTACCTCTCCGCTCAATGTACAAGTACCTCTCCGCTCCATGTACAAATACCTCTCCGCTCCATGTACAAATACCTCTCCGCTCCATGTACAAGTACCTCTCCGCTCCATGTACCAGTACCTCTCCGCTCAATGTACAAGTACATCTCCGCTCAATGTACAAGTACATCTCCGCTCAATGTACAAGTACGTCTCCGCTCAATGTACAAGTACCTCTCCGCTCAATGTACAAGTACCTCTCCGCTCCATGTACAAGTACCTCTCCGCTCAATGTACAAGTACATCTCCGCTCAATGTACAAGTACATCTCCGCTCAATGTACAAGTACGTCTCCGCTCAATGTACAAGTACCTCTCCGCTCAATGTACAAGTACCTCTCCGCTCCATGTACAAGTACCTCTCCGCTCAATGTACAAGTACATCTCCGCTCCATGTACCAGTACCTCTCCGCTCAATGTACAAGTACCTCTCCGCTCAATGTACAAGTACATCTCCGCTCCATGTACAAGTACGTCTCCGCTCAATGTATAAGTACCTCTCCGCTCCATGTACAAGTACCTCTCCGCTCCATGTACAAGTACATCTCCGCTCCATGTACAAGTACCTCTCCGCTCCATGTACAAGTACCTCTCCGCTCCATGTACAAGTACATCTCCGCTCCATGTACAAGTACCTCTCCGCTCAATGTACAAGTACATCTCCGCTCCATGTACAAGTACATCTCCACTCCATGTACAAGTACCTCTCCGCTCAATGTACAAGTACATCTCCGCTCCATGTACCAGTACCTCTCCGCTCAATGTACAAGTACATCTCCACTCCATGTACAAGTACCTCTCCGCTCAATGTACAAGTACATCTCCGCTCCATGTACCAGTACCTCTCCGCTCAATGTACAAGTACATCTCCACTCCATGTACAAGTACCTCTCCGCTCAATGTACAAGTACATCTCCGCTCCATGTACCAGTACCTCTCCGCTCAATGTACAAGTACATCTCCGCTCCATGTACAAGTACCTTTCCGCTCAATGTACAAGTACCTCTCCGCTCAATGTACAAGTACATCTCCGCTCCATGTACCAGTACCTCTCCGCTCAATGTACAAGTACATCTGCGCTCCATGTAGGGCTGGGTATCGTTCAAAATTTTTCGATATCGATACCGTTTCGATACTTGGATTTCGATACCGGTTCCTGAACGATACTTTTTTCGATACCAATTTTTAGAAAAATCCATTTTAACAAAAATAAAACTGCATTACACATTGAAATTATTTTACAAATCTTTAGTTTCCCCCCATCTTAAGTTTTACAGCAGAAAAAAATAAAACCTACTGTATTTAACATAACTTTAAGTTCTCTAAACGTATTGCCGTCCCTACAAAAAATATTGGAGTACTACAAAGGAAAGAAATGTAGCTAAAACAAATAAATCAGTGGAATAGTTTTCAGTGCAAAACAGAGAGTTGCAAATCAGGGTTTAATGCTCACTGATGCAACAGAACTCTATTCTTGTACAAACTGATGAGATGGCTCCACTTCATGCATGGAAGACTAGTTGAGCATTGACTAGCCTATCAATATAGCCTTATATGCCACAAAGTGAATCGCATTTATATTCAACAAACTATCATGACATCAGCGTTTGTTAACGAGTTGCTAAAAATACATGGGCGATAACTGCCCGCTTGCACATAACGCTAATTAATTAAACATTAACGCTAGCGTTGCAGATCAGTGTGCTCACTGCTGCAACAGAACGTCATTCTTGTCAAATCTGACGAGACAGCTCAACTTCACTGACTAGCCAATCAATATAAATGAATCGCATTTACATTCAACAAACTATCATGACATCAGCGTTTGTTAACGAGTTGCTAAAAATACACAATGCCCGCTTGCGCATAACGTTACGGCGGCAATTAATTAAACGATCTAATGCTACAACTCACAGCCAGATGCATGGATTTGTCAGACTGAGGGATCTGATAACCGCTAACTTGCGGTAAGCTGAGCTGACCCACCTCTCAATTATTTCTCTTGTCTGTGGAAACCAGTCCGTGTTGTTTCTGTTTCTTTTCCTGCTTTTCATCATCTTCGCCATATGGTAATCCAGGATAGGAGTAGCTTGAGTGGCTAACTTCTTGTATACTATCCGCACCGCACGCCTGGCTCACAGTCACAACAAACACACCGGCTAAAGTGGGCGTAACGTTTCCTGCATGCCTCTACATGACAGCCAATCACCAGCCGTATTAGAGCGGGGCGTGCAAGCATGTCGCATGCTTATAGGCTCAATGACGCTGTTTTGTTTTGGTATCGAAAATTGGTATCGATTGACAAGGGAGGCTTCGATACCCCTTAGTATCGATGTTTCCATTTCGGTGCCAAGTAAGTATCGAAACTCGATACCCAGCCCTAGCTCCATGTACAAGTACCTCTCCGCTCAATGTACAAGTACCTCTCCGCTCAATGTACAAGTACCTCTCCGCTCCATGTACAAGTACCTCTCCGCTCCATGTACAAGTACCTCTCCGCTCCATGTACAAGTACCTCTCCGCTCCATGTACAAGTACATCTCTGCTCCATGTACAAGTACCTCTCCGCTCAATGTACAAGTACATCTCCGCTCCATGTACAAGTACCTCTCCGCTCCATGTACAAGTGCATCTCCGCTCCATGTACAAGTACCTCTCCGCTCCATGTACAAGTACCTCTCCGCTCAATGTACAAGTACATCTCCGCTCCATGTACAAGTACATCTCTGCTCCATGTACAAGTACCTCTCCGCTCAATGTCAAGTGTCGACAGTACCTCTCCGCTCCATGTACAAATACCTCTCCGCTCTCATGTACAAGTACCTCTCCGCTCCATGTACAAGTACCTCTCCGCTCAATGTCAAGTGTCGACAGTACCTCTCCGCTCCATGTACAAATACCTCTCCGCTCCATGTACAAGTACCTCTCCGCTCTCATGTACAAGTACCTCTCCGCTCCATGTACAAGTAGCTCTCCGCTCAATGTACAAGTGTCGACAGTACCTTTCCGCTCCATGTACAAATACCTCTCCGCTCTCATGTACAAGTACCTCTCCGCTCCATGTACAAGTACCTCTCCGCTCAATGTACAAATACCTCTCCGCTCCATGTATAAGTACCTCTCCGCTCTATGTACAAGTACCTCTCCGCTCCATGTACAAGTACCTCTCCGCTCAATGTACAAATACCTCTCCGCTCCATGTACAAGTAGCTCTCCGCTGAATGTACAAGTGTCGACAGTACCTCTCCGCTCAATGTACAAGTACCTCTCCGCTCAATGTACAAATACCTCTCCGCTCCATGTACAAGTACCTCTCCGCTCAATGTCAAGTATCGACAGTACCTCTCCGCTCCATGTACAAGTACCTCTCCGCTGAATGTACAAGTGTCGACAGTACCTCTCCGCTCAATGTACAAGTACCTCTCCGCTCCATGTACAAGTACCTCTCCGCTCTCATGTACAAGTACCTCTCCGCTCCATGTACAAGTACCTCTCCGCTCAATGTACAAGTACCTCTGCGCTCCATGTACAAGTACCTCTCCGCTCAATGTACAAGTACCTCTCCGCTCAATGTACAAGTGTCGACAGTACCTCTCCGCTCCATGTACAAGTACCTCTCCGCTCAATGTACAAGTGTCGACAGTACCTCTACGCTCAATGTACAAGTGTCGACAGTACCTCTCCGCTCTCATGTACAAGTACCTCTCCGATCCATGTACAAGTACATCTCCGCTCCATGTACAAGTACATCTCCGCTCAATGTACAAGTACCTCTCCGCTCCATGTACAAGTACCTCTCCGCTCCATGTACAAGTACCTCTCCGCTCCATGTACAAGTACCTCTCCGCTCCATGTACAAGTACCTCTCCGCTCAATGTACAAGTACCTCTCCGCTCCATGTACAAGTACCTCTCCGCTCAATGTACAAGTACCTCTCCGCTCCATGTACAAGTACCTCTCCGCTCCATGTACAAGTACCTCTCCGCTCCATGTACAAGTACCTCTCCGCTCAATGTCAAGTATCGACAGTACCTCTCCGCTCCATGTACAAGTACCTCTCCGCTGAATGTACAAGTGTCGACAGTACCTCTCCGCTCAATGTACAAGTACCTCTCCGCTCCATGTACAAGTACCTCTCCGCTCTCATGTACAAGTACCTCTCCGCTCCATGTACAAGTACCTCTCCGCTCAATGTACAAGTACCTCTGCGCTCCATGTACAAGTACCTCTCCGCTCAATGTACAAGTACCTCTCCGCTCAATGTACAAGTGTCGACAGTACCTCTCCGCTCCATGTACAAGTACCTCTCCGCTCAATGTACAAGTGTCGACAGTACCTCTACGCTCAATGTACAAGTGTCGACAGTACCTCTCCGCTCTCATGTACAAGTACCTCTCCGATCCATGTACAAGTACATCTCCGCTCCATGTACAAGTACATCTCCGCTCAATGTACAAGTACCTCTCCGCTCCATGTACAAGTACCTCTCCGCTCCATGTACAAGTACCTCTCCGCTCCATGTACAAGTACCTCTCCGCTCCATGTACAAGTACCTCTCCGCTCAATGTACAAGTACCTCTCCGCTCCATGTACAAGTACCTCTCCGCTCCATGTACAAGTACCTCTCCGCTCCATGTACAAGTACCTCTCCGCTCAATGTACAAGTACCTCTCCGCTCCATGTACAAGTACCTCTCCGCTCCATGTACAAGTACCTCTCCGCTCCATGTACAAGTACCTCTCCGCTCAATGTACAAGTACCTCTCCGCTCCCTGTACAAGTACATCTCCGCTCCATGTACAAGTACCTCTCCGCTCCATGTACAAGTACCTCTCCGCTCAATGTACAAGTGTCGACAGTACCTCTCCGCTCCATGTACAAGTACCTCTCCGCTCCATGTACAAGTACCTCTCCGCTCAATGTACAAGTGTCGACAGTACCTCTCCGCTCCATCTACAAGTACCTCTCCGCTCAATGTACAAGTACCTCTCCGCTGAATGTACAAGTACCTCTCCACTCCATGTACAAGTACCTCTCCGCTCCATGTACAAATACCTCTCCGCTCCATGTACAAGTACCTCTCCGCTCCATGTACAAGCACCTCTCCGCTACATGTACAAGTACCTCTCCGCTCCATGTACAAGTACCTCTCCGCTCCATGTACAAGTACCTCTCCGCTCAATGTACAAGTACCTCTCCGCTCCATGTACAAATACCTCTCCGCTCCATGTACAAATACCTCTCCGCTCCATGTACAAGTACCTCTCCGCTCCATGTACCAGTACCTCTCCGCTCAATGTACAAGTACATCTCCGCTCAATGTACAAGTACATCTCCGCTCAATGTACAAGTACGTCTCCGCTCAATGTACAAGTACCTCTCCGCTCAATGTACAAGTACCTCTCCGCTCCATGTACAAGTACCTCTCCGCTCAATGTACAAGTACATCTCCGCTCCATGTACCAGTACCTCTCCGCTCAATGTACAAGTACCTCTCCGCTCAATGTACAAGTACATCTCCGCTCCATGTACAAGTACGTCTCCGCTCAATGTATAAGTACCTCTCCGCTCCATGTACAAGTACCTCTCCGCTCCATGTACAAGTACATCTCCGCTCCATGTACAAGTACATCTCCGCTCCATGTACAAGTACATCTCCGCTCCATGTACAAGTACCTCTCCGCTCCATGTACAAGTACATCTCCGCTCCATGTACAAGTACCTCTCCGCTCAATGTACAAGTACATCTCCGCTCCATGTACAAGTACATCTCCACTCCATGTACAAGTACCTCTCCGCTCAATGTACAAGTACATCTCCGCTCCATGTACCAGTACCTCTCCGCTCAATGTACAAGTACATCTCCACTCCATGTACAAGTACCTCTCCGCTCAATGTACAAGTACATCTCCGCTCCATGTACCAGTACCTCTCCGCTCAATGTACAAGTACATCTCCACTCCATGTACAAGTACCTCTCCGCTCAATGTACAAGTACATCTCCGCTCCATGTACCAGTACCTCTCCGCTCAATGTACAAGTACATCTCCGCTCCATGTACAAGTACCTCTCCGCTCAATGTACAAGTACCTCTCCGCTCAATGTACAAGTACATCTCCGCTCCATGTACCAGTACCTCTCCGCTCAATGTACAAGTACATCTGCGCTCCATGTAGGGCTGGGTATCGTTCAAAATTTTTCGATATCGATACCGTTTCGATACTTGGATTTCGATACCGGTTCCTGAACGATACTTTTTTCGATACCAATTTTTAGAAAAATCCATTTTAACAAAAATAAAACTGCATTACACATTGAAATTATTTTACAAATCTTTAGTTTCCCCCCATCTTAAGTTTTACAGCAGAAAAAAATAAAACCTACTGTATTTAACATAACTTTAAGTTCTCTAAACGTATTGCCGTCCCTACAAAAAATATTGGAGTACTACAAAGGAAAGAAATGTAGCTAAAACAAATAAATCAGTGGAATAGTTTTCAGTGCAAAACAGAGAGTTGCAAATCAGGGTTTAATGCTCACTGATGCAACAGAACTCTATTATTGTACAAACTGATGAGATGGCTCCACTTCATGCATGGAAGACTAGTTGAGCATTGACTAGCCTATCAATATAGCCTTATATGCCACAAAGTGAATCGCATTTATATTCAACAAACTATCATGACATCAGCGTTTGTTAACGAGTTGCTAAAAATACATGGGCGATAACTGCCCGCTTGCACATAACGCTAATTAATTAAACATTAACGCTAGCGTTGCAGATCAGTGTGCTCACTGCTGCAACAGAACGTCATTCTTGTCAAATCTGACGAGACAGCTCAACTTCACTGACTAGCCAATCAATATAAATGAATCGCATTTACATTCAACAAACTATCATGACATCAGCGTTTGTTAACGAGTTGCTAAAAATACACAATGCCCGCTTGCGCATAACGTTACGGCGGCAATTAATTAAACGATCTAATGCTACAACTCACAGCCAGATGCATGGATTTGTCAGACTGAGGGATCTGATAACCGCTAACTTGCGGTAAGCTGAGCTGACCCACCTCTCAATTATTTCTCTTGTCTGTGGAAACCAGTCCGTGTTGTTTCTGTTTCTTTTCCTGCTTTTCATCATCTTCGCCATATGGTAATCCAGCATAGGAGTAGCTTGAGTGGCTAACTTCTTGTATACTATCCGCACCGCACGCCTGGCTCACAGTCACAACAAACACACCGGCTAAAGTGGGCGTAACGTTTCCTGCATGCCTCTACATGACAGCCAATCACCAGCCGTATTAGAGCGCGGCGTGCAAGCATGTCGCATGCTTATAGGCTCAATGACGCTGTTTTGTTTTGGTATCGAAAATTGGTATCGATTGACAAGGGAGGCTTCGATACCCCTTAGTATCGATGTTTCCATTTCGGTGCCAAGTAAGTATCGAAACTCGATACCCAGCCCTAGCTCCATGTACAAGTACCTCTCCGCTCAATGTACAAGTACCTCTCCGCTCAATGTACAAGTACCTCTCCGCTCCATGTACAAGTACCTCTCCGCTCCATGTACAAGTACCTCTCCGCTCCATGTACAAGTACCTCTCCGCTCCATGTACAAGTACCTCTCCGCTCAATGTACAAATACCTCTCCGCTCAATGTACAAGTACATCTCCGCTCCATGTACAAGTACATCTCTGCTCCATGTACAAGTACCTCTCCGCTCAATGTCAAGTGTCGACAGTACCTCTCCGCTCCATGTACAAATACCTCTCCGCTCTCATGTACAAGTACCTCTCCGCTCCATGTACAAGTACCTCTCCGCTCAATGTCAAGTGTCGACAGTACCTCTCCGCTCCATGTACAAATACCTCTCCGCTCCATGTACAAGTACCTCTCCGCTCTCATGTACAAGTACCTCTCCGCTCCATGTACAAGTAGCTCTCCGCTCAATGTACAAGTGTCGACAGTACCTTTCCGCTCCATGTACAAATACCTCTCCGCTCTCATGTACAAGTACCTCTCCGCTCCATGTACAAGTACCTCTCCGCTCAATGTACAAATACCTCTCCGCTCCATGTATAAGTACCTCTCCGCTCTATGTACAAGTACCTCTCCGCTCCATGTACAAGTACCTCTCCGCTCAATGTACAAATACCTCTCCGCTCCATGTACAAGTAGCTCTCCGCTGAATGTACAAGTGTCGACAGTACCTCTCCGCTCAATGTACAAGTACCTCTCCGCTCAATGTACAAATACCTCTCCGCTCCATGTACAAGTACCTCTCCGCTCAATGTCAAGTATCGACAGTACCTCTCCGCTCCATGTACAAGTACCTCTCCGCTGAATGTACAAGTGTCGACAGTACCTCTCCGCTCAATGTACAAGTACCTCTCCGCTCCATGTACAAGTACCTCTCCGCTCTCATGTACAAGTACCTCTCCGCTCCATGTACAAGTACCTCTCCGCTCAATGTACAAGTACCTCTGCGCTCCATGTACAAGTACCTCTCCGCTCAATGTACAAGTACCTCTCCGCTCAATGTACAAGTGTCGACAGTACCTCTCCGCTCCATGTACAAGTACCTCTCCGCTCAATGTACAAGTGTCGACAGTACCTCTACGCTCAATGTACAAGTGTCGACAGTACCTCTCCGCTCTCATGTACAAGTACCTCTCCGATCCATGTACAAGTACATCTCCGCTCCATGTACAAGTACATCTCCGCTCAATGTACAAGTACCTCTCCGCTCCATGTACAAGTACCTCTCCGCTCCATGTACAAGTACCTCTCCGCTCCATGTACAAGTACCTCTCCGCTCCATGTACAAGTACCTCTCCGCTCAATGTACAAGTACCTCTCCGCTCCATGTACAAGTACCTCTCCGCTCAATGTACAAGTACCTCTCCGCTCCATGTACAAGTACCTCTCCGCTCCATGTACAAGTACCTCTCCGCTCCATGTACAAGTACCTCTCCGCTCAATGTCAAGTATCGACAGTACCTCTCCGCTCCATGTACAAGTACCTCTCCGCTGAATGTACAAGTGTCGACAGTACCTCTCCGCTCAATGTACAAGTACCTCTCCGCTCCATGTACAAGTACCTCTCCGCTCTCATGTACAAGTACCTCTCCGCTCCATGTACAAGTACCTCTCCGCTCAATGTACAAGTACCTCTGCGCTCCATGTACAAGTACCTCTCCGCTCAATGTACAAGTACCTCTCCGCTCAATGTACAAGTGTCGACAGTACCTCTCCGCTCCATGTACAAGTACCTCTCCGCTCAATGTACAAGTGTCGACAGTACCTCTACGCTCAATGTACAAGTGTCGACAGTACCTCTCCGCTCTCATGTACAAGTACCTCTCCGATCCATGTACAAGTACATCTCCGCTCCATGTACAAGTACATCTCCGCTCAATGTACAAGTACCTCTCCGCTCCATGTACAAGTACCTCTCCGCTCCATGTACAAGTACCTCTCCGCTCCATGTACAAGTACCTCTCCGCTCCATGTACAAGTACCTCTCCGCTCAATGTACAAGTACCTCTCCGCTCCATGTACAAGTACCTCTCCGCTCCATGTACAAGTACCTCTCCGCTCCATGTACAAGTACCTCTCCGCTCAATGTACAAGTACCTCTCCGCTCCATGTACAAGTACCTCTCCGCTCCATGTACAAGTACCTCTCCGCTCCATGTACAAGTACCTCTCCGCTCAATGTACAAGTACCTCTCCGCTCCCTGTACAAGTACATCTCCGCTCCATGTACAAGTACCTCTCCGCTCCATGTACAAGTACCTCTCCGCTCAATGTACAAGTGTCGACAGTACCTCTCCGCTCCATGTACAAGTACCTCTCCGCTCCATGTACAAGTACCTCTCCGCTCAATGTACAAGTGTCGACAGTACCTCTCCGCTCCATCTACAAGTACCTCTCCGCTCAATGTACAAGTACCTCTCCGCTGAATGTACAAGTACCTCTCCACTCCATGTACAAGTACCTCTCCGCTCCATGTACAAATACCTCTCCGCTCCATGTACAAGTACCTCTCCGCTCCATGTACAAGCACCTCTCCGCTACATGTACAAGTACCTCTCCGCTCCATGTACAAGTACCTCTCCGCTCCATGTACAAGTACCTCTCCGCTCAATGTACAAGTACCTCTCCGCTCCATGTACAAATACCTCTCCGCTCCATGTACAAATACCTCTCCGCTCCATGTACAAGTACCTCTCCGCTCCATGTACCAGTACCTCTCCGCTCAATGTACAAGTACATCTCCGCTCAATGTACAAGTACATCTCCGCTCAATGTACAAGTACGTCTCCGCTCAATGTACAAGTACCTCTCCGCTCAATGTACAAGTACCTCTCCGCTCCATGTACAAGTACCTCTCCGCTCAATGTACAAGTACATCTCCGCTCCATGTACCAGTACCTCTCCGCTCAATGTACAAGTACCTCTCCGCTCAATGTACAAGTACATCTCCGCTCCATGTACAAGTACGTCTCCGCTCAATGTATAAGTACCTCTCCGCTCCATGTACAAGTACCTCTCCGCTCCATGTACAAGTACATCTCCGCTCCATGTACAAGTACATCTCCGCTCCATGTACAAGTACATCTCCGCTCCATGTACAAGTACCTCTCCGCTCCATGTACAAGTACATCTCCGCTCCATGTACAAGTACCTCTCCGCTCAATGTACAAGTACATCTCCGCTCCATGTACAAGTACATCTCCACTCCATGTACAAGTACCTCTCCGCTCAATGTACAAGTACATCTCCGCTCCATGTACCAGTACCTCTCCGCTCAATGTACAAGTACATCTCCACTCCATGTACAAGTACCTCTCCGCTCAATGTACAAGTACATCTCCGCTCCATGTACCAGTACCTCTCCGCTCAATGTACAAGTACATCTCCACTCCATGTACAAGTACCTCTCCGCTCAATGTACAAGTACATCTCCGCTCCATGTACCAGTACCTCTCCGCTCAATGTACAAGTACATCTCCGCTCCATGTACAAGTACCTCTCCGCTCAATGTACAAGTACCTCTCCGCTCAATGTACAAGTACATCTCCGCTCCATGTACCAGTACCTCTCCGCTCAATGTACAAGTACATCTGCGCTCCATGTAGGGCTGGGTATCGTTCAAAATTTTTCGATATCGATACCGTTTCGATACTTGGATTTCGATACCGGTTCCTGAACGATACTTTTTTCGATACCAATTTTTAGAAAAATCCATTTTAACAAAAATAAAACTGCATTACACATTGAAATTATTTTACAAATCTTTAGTTTCCCCCCATCTTAAGTTTTACAGCAGAAAAAAATAAAACCTACTGTATTTAACATAACTTTAAGTTCTCTAAACGTATTGCCGTCCCTACAAAAAATATTGGAGTACTACAAAGGAAAGAAATGTAGCTAAAACAAATAAATCAGTGGAATAGTTTTCAGTGCAAAACAGAGAGTTGCAAATCAGGGTTTAATGCTCACTGATGCAACAGAACTCTATTATTGTACAAACTGATGAGATGGCTCCACTTCATGCATGGAAGACTAGTTGAGCATTGACTAGCCTATCAATATAGCCTTATATGCCACAAAGTGAATCGCATTTATATTCAACAAACTATCATGACATCAGCGTTTGTTAACGAGTTGCTAAAAATACATGGGCGATAACTGCCCGCTTGCACATAACGCTAATTAATTAAACATTAACGCTAGCGTTGCAGATCAGTGTGCTCACTGCTGCAACAGAACGTCATTCTTGTCAAATCTGACGAGACAGCTCAACTTCACTGACTAGCCAATCAATATAAATGAATCGCATTTACATTCAACAAACTATCATGACATCAGCGTTTGTTAACGAGTTGCTAAAAATACACAATGCCCGCTTGCGCATAACGTTACGGCGGCAATTAATTAAACGATCTAATGCTACAACTCACAGCCAGATGCATGGATTTGTCAGACTGAGGGATCTGATAACCGCTAACTTGCGGTAAGCTGAGCTGACCCACCTCTCAATTATTTCTCTTGTCTGTGGAAACCAGTCCGTGTTGTTTCTGTTTCTTTTCCTGCTTTTCATCATCTTCGCCATATGGTAATCCAGCATAGGAGTAGCTTGAGTGGCTAACTTCTTGTATACTATCCGCACCGCACGCCTGGCTCACAGTCACAACAAACACACCGGCTAAAGTGGGCGTAACGTTTCCTGCATGCCTCTACATGACAGCCAATCACCAGCCGTATTAGAGCGCGGCGTGCAAGCATGTCGCATGCTTATAGGCTCAATGACGCTGTTTTGTTTTGGTATCGAAAATTGGTATCGATTGACAAGGGAGGCTTCGATACCCCTTAGTATCGATGTTTCCATTTCGGTGCCAAGTAAGTATCGAAACTCGATACCCAGCCCTAGCTCCATGTACAAGTACCTCTCCGCTCAATGTACAAGTACCTCTCCGCTCAATGTACAAGTACCTCTCCGCTCCATGTACAAGTACCTCTCCGCTCCATGTACAAGTACCTCTCCGCTCCATGTACAAGTACCTCTCCGCTCCATGTACAAGTACCTCTCCGCTCCATGTACAAGTACCTCTCCGCTCAATGTACAAATACCTCTCCGCTCCATGTACAAGTAGCTCTCCGCTGAATGTACAAGTGTCGACAGTACCTCTCCGCTCAATGTACAAGTACCTATCCGCTCAATGTACAAATACCTCTCCGCTCCATGTACAAGTACCTCTCCGCTCAATGTCAAGTATCGACAGTACCTCTCCGCTCCATGTACAAGTACCTCTCCGCTGAATGTACAAGTGTCGACAGTACCTCTCCGCTCAATGTACAAGTACCTCTCCGCTCCATGTACAAGTACCTCTCCGCTCTCATGTACAAGTACCTCTCCGCTCCATGTACAAGTACCTCTCCGCTCAATGTACAAGTACCTCTGCGCTCCATGTACAAGTACCTCTCCGCTCAATGTACAAGTACCTCTCCGCTCAATGTACAAGTGTCGACAGTACCTCTCCGCTCCATGTACAAGTACCTCTCCGCTCAATGTACAAGTGTCGACAGTACCTCTACGCTCAATGTACAAGTGTCGACAGTACCTCTCCGCTCTCATGTACAAGTACCTCTCCGATCCATGTACAAGTACATCTCCGCTCCATGTACAAGTACATCTCCGCTCAATGTACAAGTACCTCTCCGCTCCATGTACAAGTACCTCTCCGCTCCATGTACAAGTACCTCTCCGCTCCATGTACAAGTACCTCTCCGCTCCATGTACAAGTACCTCTCCGCTCAATGTCAAGTATCGACAGTACCTCTCCGCTCCATGTACAAGTACCTCTCCGCTGAATGTACAAGTGTCGACAGTACCTCTCCGCTCAATGTACAAGTACCTCTCCGCTCCATGTACAAGTACCTCTCCGCTCTCATGTACAAGTACCTCTCCGCTCCATGTACAAGTACCTCTCCGCTCAATGTACAAGTACCTCTGCGCTCCATGTACAAGTACCTCTCCGCTCAATGTACAAGTACCTCTCCGCTCAATGTACAAGTGTCGACAGTACCTCTCCGCTCCATGTACAAGTACCTCTCCGCTCAATGTACAAGTGTCGACAGTACCTCTACGCTCAATGTACAAGTGTCGACAGTACCTCTCCGCTCTCATGTACAAGTACCTCTCCGCTCCATGTACAAGTACCTCTCCGCTCCATGTACAAGTACCTCTCCGCTCAATGTACAAGTACCTCTCCGCTCCCTGTACAAGTACATCTCCGCTCCATGTACAAGTACCTCTCCGCTCCATGTACAAGTACCTCTCCGCTCAATGTACAAGTGTCGACAGTACCTCTCCGCTCCATGTACAAGTACCTCTCCGCTCCATGTACAAGTACCTCTCCGCTCAATGTACAAGTGTCGACAGTACCTCTCCGCTCCATCTACAAGTACCTCTCCGCTCAATGTACAAGTACCTCTCCGCTGAATGTACAAGTACCTCTCCGCTCCATGTACAAGTACCTCTCCGCTCCATGTACAAATACCTCTCCGCTCCATGTACAAGTACCTCTCCGCTCCATGTACAAGCACCTCTCCGCTCCATGTACAAGTACCTCTCCGCTCCATGTACAAGTACCTCTCCGCTCAATGTACAAGTACCTCTCCGCTCCATGTACAAATACCTCTCCGCTCCATGTACAAATACCTCTCCGCTCCATGTACAAGTACCTCTCCGCTCCATGTACCAGTACCTCTCCGCTCAATGTACAAGTACATCTCCGCTCAATGTACAAGTACATCTCCGCTCAATGTACAAGTACGTCTCCGCTCAATGTACAAGTACCTCTCCGCTCAATGTACAAGTACCTCTCCGCTCCATGTACAAGTACCTCTCCGCTCAATGTACAAGTACATCTCCGCTCAATGTACAAGTACATCTCCGCTCAATGTACAAGTACGTCTCCGCTCAATGTACAAGTACCTCTCCGCTCAATGTACAAGTACCTCTCCGCTCCATGTACAAGTACCTCTCCGCTCAATGTACAAGTACATCTCCGCTCCATGTACCAGTACCTCTCCGCTCAATGTACAAGTACCTCTCCGCTCAATGTACAAGTACATCTCCGCTCCATGTACAAGTACGTCTCCGCTCAATGTATAAGTACCTCTCCGCTCCATGTACAAGTACCTCTCCGCTCCATGTACAAGTACATCTCCGCTCCATGTACAAGTACCTCTCCGCTCCATGTACAAGTACCTCTCCGCTCCATGTACAAGTACATCTCCGCTCCATGTACAAGTACCTCTCCGCTCAATGTACAAGTACATCTCCGCTCCATGTACAAGTACATCTCCACTCCATGTACAAGTACCTCTCCGCTCAATGTACAAGTACATCTCCGCTCCATGTACCAGTACCTCTCCGCTCAATGTACAAGTACATCTCCACTCCATGTACAAGTACCTCTCCGCTCAATGTACAAGTACATCTCCGCTCCATGTACCAGTACCTCTCCGCTCAATGTACAAGTACATCTCCACTCCATGTACAAGTACCTCTCCGCTCAATGTACAAGTACATCTCCGCTCCATGTACCAGTACCTCTCCGCTCAATGTACAAGTACATCTCCGCTCCATGTACAAGTACCTTTCCGCTCAATGTACAAGTACCTCTCCGCTCAATGTACAAGTACATCTCCGCTCCATGTACCAGTACCTCTCCGCTCAATGTACAAGTACATCTGCGCTCCATGTAGGGCTGGGTATCGTTCAAAATTTTTCGATATCGATACCGTTTCGATACTTGGATTTCGATACCGGTTCCTGAACGATACTTTTTTCGATACCAATTTTTAGAAAAATCCATTTTAACAAAAATAAAACTGCATTACACATTGAAATTATTTTACAAATCTTTAGTTTCCCCCCATCTTAAGTTTTACAGCAGAAAAAAATAAAACCTACTGTATTTAACATAACTTTAAGTTCTCTAAACGTATTGCCGTCCCTACAAAAAATATTGGAGTACTACAAAGGAAAGAAATGTAGCTAAAACAAATAAATCAGTGGAATAGTTTTCAGTGCAAAACAGAGAGTTGCAAATCAGGGTTTAATGCTCACTGATGCAACAGAACTCTATTCTTGTACAAACTGATGAGATGGCTCCACTTCATGCATGGAAGACTAGTTGAGCATTGACTAGCCTATCAATATAGCCTTATATGCCACAAAGTGAATCGCATTTATATTCAACAAACTATCATGACATCAGCGTTTGTTAACGAGTTGCTAAAAATACATGGGCGATAACTGCCCGCTTGCACATAACGCTAATTAATTAAACATTAACGCTAGCGTTGCAGATCAGTGTGCTCACTGCTGCAACAGAACGTCATTCTTGTCAAATCTGACGAGACAGCTCAACTTCACTGACTAGCCAATCAATATAAATGAATCGCATTTACATTCAACAAACTATCATGACATCAGCGTTTGTTAACGAGTTGCTAAAAATACACAATGCCCGCTTGCGCATAACGTTACGGCGGCAATTAATTAAACGATCTAATGCTACAACTCACAGCCAGATGCATGGATTTGTCAGACTGAGGGATCTGATAACCGCTAACTTGCGGTAAGCTGAGCTGACCCACCTCTCAATTATTTCTCTTGTCTGTGGAAACCAGTCCGTGTTGTTTCTGTTTCTTTTCCTGCTTTTCATCATCTTCGCCATATGGTAATCCAGGATAGGAGTAGCTTGAGTGGCTAACTTCTTGTATACTATCCGCACCGCACGCCTGGCTCACAGTCACAACAAACACACCGGCTAAAGTGGGCGTAACGTTTCCTGCATGCCTCTACATGACAGCCAATCACCAGCCGTATTAGAGCGCGGCGTGCAAGCATGTCGCATGCTTATAGGCTCAATGACGCTGTTTTGTTTTGGTATCGAAAATTGGTATCGATTGACAAGGGAGGCTTCGATACCCCTTAGTATCGATGTTTCCATTTCGGTGCCAAGTAAGTATCGAAACTCGATACCCAGCCCTAGCTCCATGTACAAGTACCTCTCCGCTCAATGTACAAGTACCTCTCCGCTCAATGTACAAGTACCTCTCCGCTCCATGTACAAGTACCTCTCCGCTCCATGTACAAGTACCTCTCCGCTCCATGTACAAGTACCTCTCCGCTCCATGTACAAGTACATCTCTGCTCCATGTACAAGTACCTCTCCGCTCAATGTACAAGTACATCTCCGCTCCATGTACAAGTACCTCTCCGCTCCATGTACAAGTGCATCTCCGCTCCATGTACAAGTACCTCTCCGCTCCATGTACAAGTACCTCTCCGCTCAATGTACAAGTACATCTCCGCTCCATGTACAAGTACATCTCTGCTCCATGTACAAGTACCTCTCCGCTCAATGTCAAGTGTCGACAGTACCTCTCCGCTCCATGTACAAATACCTCTCCGCTCTCATGTACAAGTACCTCTCCGCTCCATGTACAAGTACCTCTCCGCTCAATGTCAAGTGTCGACAGTACCTCTCCGCTCCATGTACAAATACCTCTCCGCTCCATGTACAAGTACCTCTCCGCTCTCATGTACAAGTACCTCTCCGCTCCATGTACAAGTAGCTCTCCGCTCAATGTACAAGTGTCGACAGTACCTTTCCGCTCCATGTACAAATACCTCTCCGCTCTCATGTACAAGTACCTCTCCGCTCCATGTACAAGTACCTCTCCGCTCAATGTACAAATACCTCTCCGCTCCATGTATAAGTACCTCTCCGCTCTATGTACAAGTACCTCTCCGCTCCATGTACAAGTACCTCTCCGCTCAATGTACAAATACCTCTCCGCTCCATGTACAAGTAGCTCTCCGCTGAATGTACAAGTGTCGACAGTACCTCTCCGCTCAATGTACAAGTACCTCTCCGCTCAATGTACAAATACCTCTCCGCTCCATGTACAAGTACCTCTCCGCTCAATGTCAAGTATCGACAGTACCTCTCCGCTCCATGTACAAGTACCTCTCCGCTCCATGTACAAGTACCTCTCCGCTCCATGTACAAGTACCTCTCCGCTCCATGTACAAGTACATCTCTGCTCCATGTACAAGTACCTCTCCGCTCAATGTACAAGTACATCTCCGCTCCATGTACAAGTACCTCTCCGCTCCATGTACAAGTGCATCTCCGCTCCATGTACAAGTACCTCTCCGCTCCATGTACAAGTACCTCTCCGCTCAATGTACAAGTACATCTCCGCTCCATGTACAAGTACATCTCTGCTCCATGTACAAGTACCTCTCCGCTCAATGTCAAGTGTCGACAGTACCTCTCCGCTCCATGTACAAATACCTCTCCGCTCTCATGTACAAGTACCTCTCCGCTCCATGTACAAGTACCTCTCCGCTCAATGTCAAGTGTCGACAGTACCTCTCCGCTCCATGTACAAATACCTCTCCGCTCCATGTACAAGTACCTCTCCGCTCTCATGTACAAGTACCTCTCCGCTCCATGTACAAGTAGCTCTCCGCTCAATGTACAAGTGTCGACAGTACCTTTCCGCTCCATGTACAAATACCTCTCCGCTCTCATGTACAAGTACCTCTCCGCTCCATGTACAAGTACCTCTCCGCTCCATGTACAAGTACCTCTCCGCTCAATGTACAAGTACATCTCCGCTCCATGTACAAGTACATCTCTGCTCCATGTACAAGTACCTCTCCGCTCAATGTCAAGTGTCGACAGTACCTCTCCGCTCCATGTACAAATACCTCTCCGCTCTCATGTACAAGTACCTCTCCGCTCCATGTACAAGTACCTCTCCGCTCAATGTCAAGTGTCGACAGTACCTCTCCGCTCCATGTACAAATACCTCTCCGCTCCATGTACAAGTACCTCTCCGCTCTCATGTACAAGTACCTCTCCGCTCCATGTACAAGTAGCTCTCCGCTCAATGTACAAGTGTCGACAGTACCTTTCCGCTCCATGTACAAATACCTCTCCGCTCTCATGTACAAGTACCTCTCCGCTCCATGTACAAGTACCTCTCCGCTCAATGTACAAATACCTCTCCGCTCCATGTATAAGTACCTCTCCGCTCTATGTACAAGTACCTCTCCGCTCCATGTACAAGTACCTCTCCGCTCAATGTACAAATACCTCTCCGCTCCATGTACAAGTAGCTCTCCGCTGAATGTACAAGTGTCGACAGTACCTCTCCGCTCAATGTACAAGTACCTCTCCGCTCAATGTACAAATACCTCTCCGCTCCATGTACAAGTACCTCTCCGCTCAATGTCAAGTATCGACAGTACCTCTCCGCTCCATGTACAAGTACCTCTCCGCTCCATGTACAAGTACCTCTCCGCTCCATGTACAAGTACCTCTCCGCTCCATGTACAAGTACATCTCTGCTCCATGTACAAGTACCTCTCCGCTCAATGTACAAGTACATCTCCGCTCCATGTACAAGTACCTCTCCGCTCCATGTACAAGTGCATCTCCGCTCCATGTACAAGTACCTCTCCGCTCCATGTACAAGTACCTCTCCGCTCAATGTACAAGTACATCTCCGCTCCATGTACAAGTACATCTCTGCTCCATGTACAAGTACCTCTCCGCTCAATGTCAAGTGTCGACAGTACCTCTCCGCTCCATGTACAAATACCTCTCCGCTCTCATGTACAAGTACCTCTCCGCTCCATGTACAAGTACCTCTCCGCTCAATGTCAAGTGTCGACAGTACCTCTCCGCTCCATGTACAAATACCTCTCCGCTCCATGTACAAGTACCTCTCCGCTCTCATGTACAAGTACCTCTCCGCTCCATGTACAAGTAGCTCTCCGCTCAATGTACAAGTGTCGACAGTACCTTTCCGCTCCATGTACAAATACCTCTCCGCTCTCATGTACAAGTACCTCTCCGCTCCATGTACAAGTACCTCTCCGCTCAATGTACAAATACCTCTCCGCTCCATGTATAAGTACCTCTCCGCTCTATGTACAAGTACCTCTCCGCTCCATGTACAAGTACCTCTCCGCTCAATGTACAAATACCTCTCCGCTCCATGTACAAGTAGCTCTCCGCTGAATGTACAAGTGTCGACAGTACCTCTCCGCTCAATGTACAAGTACCTCTCCGCTCAATGTACAAATACCTCTCCGCTCCATGTACAAGTACCTCTCCGCTCAATGTCAAGTATCGACAGTACCTCTCCGCTCCATGTACAAGTACCTCTCCGCTGAATGTACAAGTGTCGACAGTACCTCTCCGCTCAATGTACAAGTACCTCTCCGCTCCATGTACAAGTACCTCTCCGCTCTCATGTACAAGTACCTCTCCGCTCCATGTACAAGTACCTCTCCGCTCAATGTACAAGTACCTCTGCGCTCCATGTACAAGTACCTCTCCGCTCAATGTACAAGTACCTCTCCGCTCAATGTACAAGTGTCGACAGTACCTCTCCGCTCCATGTACAAGTACCTCTCCGCTCAATGTACAAGTGTCGACAGTACCTCTACGCTCAATGTACAAGTGTCGACAGTACCTCTCCGCTCTCATGTACAAGTACCTCTCCGATCCATGTACAAGTACATCTCCGCTCCATGTACAAGTACATCTCCGCTCAATGTACAAGTACCTCTCCGCTCCATGTACAAGTACCTCTCCGCTCCATGTACAAGTACCTCTCCGCTCCATGTACAAGTACCTCTCCGCTCCATGTACAAGTACCTCTCCGCTCAATGTACAAGTACCTCTCCGCTCCATGTACAAGTACCTCTCCGCTCAATGTACAAGTACCTCTCCGCTCCATGTACAAGTACCTCTCCGCTCCATGTACAAGTACCTCTCCGCTCCATGTACAAGTACCTCTCCGCTCAATGTCAAGTATCGACAGTACCTCTCCGCTCCATGTACAAGTACCTCTCCGCTGAATGTACAAGTGTCGACAGTACCTCTCCGCTCAATGTACAAGTACCTCTCCGCTCCATGTACAAGTACCTCTCCGCTCTCATGTACAAGTACCTCTCCGCTCCATGTACAAGTACCTCTCCGCTCAATGTACAAGTACCTCTGCGCTCCATGTACAAGTACCTCTCCGCTCAATGTACAAGTACCTCTCCGCTCAATGTACAAGTGTCGACAGTACCTCTCCGCTCCATGTACAAGTACCTCTCCGCTCAATGTACAAGTGTCGACAGTACCTCTACGCTCAATGTACAAGTGTCGACAGTACCTCTCCGCTCTCATGTACAAGTACCTCTCCGATCCATGTACAAGTACATCTCCGCTCCATGTACAAGTACATCTCCGCTCAATGTACAAGTACCTCTCCGCTCCATGTACAAGTACCTCTCCGCTCCATGTACAAGTACCTCTCCGCTCCATGTACAAGTACCTCTCCGCTCCATGTACAAGTACCTCTCCGCTCAATGTACAAGTACCTCTCCGCTCCATGTACAAGTACCTCTCCGCTCCATGTACAAGTACCTCTCCGCTCCATGTACAAGTACCTCTCCGCTCAATGTACAAGTACCTCTCCGCTCCATGTACAAGTACCTCTCCGCTCCATGTACAAGTACCTCTCCGCTCCATGTACAAGTACCTCTCCGCTCAATGTACAAGTACCTCTCCGCTCCCTGTACAAGTACATCTCCGCTCCATGTACAAGTACCTCTCCGCTCCATGTACAAGTACCTCTCCGCTCAATGTACAAGTGTCGACAGTACCTCTCCGCTCCATGTACAAGTACCTCTCCGCTCCATGTACAAGTACCTCTCCGCTCAATGTACAAGTGTCGACAGTACCTCTCCGCTCCATCTACAAGTACCTCTCCGCTCAATGTACAAGTACCTCTCCGCTGAATGTACAAGTACCTCTCCGCTCCATGTACAAGTACCTCTCCGCTCCATGTACAAATACCTCTCCGCTCCATGTACAAGTACCTCTCCGCTCCATGTACAAGCACCTCTCCGCTACATGTACAAGTACCTCTCCGCTCCATGTACAAGTACCTCTCCGCTCCATGTACAAGTACCTCTCCGCTCAATGTACAAGTACCTCTCCGCTCCATGTACAAATACCTCTCCGCTCCATGTACAAATACCTCTCCGCTCCATGTACAAGTACCTCTCCGCTCCATGTACCAGTACCTCTCCGCTCAATGTACAAGTACATCTCCGCTCAATGTACAAGTACATCTCCGCTCAATGTACAAGTACGTCTCCGCTCAATGTACAAGTACCTCTCCGCTCAATGTACAAGTACCTCTCCGCTCCATGTACAAGTACCTCTCCGCTCAATGTACAAGTACATCTCCGCTCCATGTACCAGTACCTCTCCGCTCAATGTACAAGTACCTCTCCGCTCAATGTACAAGTACATCTCCGCTCCATGTACAAGTACGTCTCCGCTCAATGTATAAGTACCTCTCCGCTCCATGTACAAGTACCTCTCCGCTCCATGTACAAGTACATCTCCGCTCCATGTACAAGTACATCTCCGCTCCATGTACAAGTACATCTCCGCTCCATGTACAAGTACCTCTCCGCTCCATGTACAAGTACATCTCCGCTCCATGTACAAGTACCTCTCCGCTCAATGTACAAGTACATCTCCGCTCCATGTACAAGTACATCTCCACTCCATGTACAAGTACCTCTCCGCTCAATGTACAAGTACATCTCCGCTCCATGTACCAGTACCTCTCCGCTCAATGTACAAGTACATCTCCACTCCATGTACAAGTACCTCTCCGCTCAATGTACAAGTACATCTCCGCTCCATGTACCAGTACCTCTCCGCTCAATGTACAAGTACATCTCCACTCCATGTACAAGTACCTCTCCGCTCAATGTACAAGTACATCTCCGCTCCATGTACCAGTACCTCTCCGCTCAATGTACAAGTACATCTCCGCTCCATGTACAAGTACATCTCTGCTCCATGTACAAGTACCTCTCCGCTCAATGTCAAGTGTCGACAGTACCTCTCCGCTCCATGTACAAATACCTCTCCGCTCTCATGTACAAGTACCTCTCCGCTCCATGTACAAGTACCTCTCCGCTCAATGTCAAGTGTCGACAGTACCTCTCCGCTCCATGTACAAATACCTCTCCGCTCCATGTACAAGTACCTCTCCGCTCTCATGTACAAGTACCTCTCCGCTCCATGTACAAGTAGCTCTCCGCTCAATGTACAAGTGTCGACAGTACCTTTCCGCTCCATGTACAAATACCTCTCCGCTCTCATGTACAAGTACCTCTCCGCTCCATGTACAAGTACCTCTCCGCTCAATGTACAAATACCTCTCCGCTCCATGTATAAGTACCTCTCCGCTCTATGTACAAGTACCTCTCCGCTCCATGTACAAGTACCTCTCCGCTCAATGTACAAATACCTCTCCGCTCCATGTACAAGTAGCTCTCCGCTGAATGTACAAGTGTCGACAGTACCTCTCCGCTCAATGTACAAGTACCTCTCCGCTCAATGTACAAATACCTCTCCGCTCCATGTACAAGTACCTCTCCGCTCAATGTCAAGTATCGACAGTACCTCTCCGCTCCATGTACAAGTACCTCTCCGCTGAATGTACAAGTGTCGACAGTACCTCTCCGCTCAATGTACAAGTACCTCTCCGCTCCATGTACAAGTACCTCTCCGCTCTCATGTACAAGTACCTCTCCGCTCCATGTACAAGTACCTCTCCGCTCAATGTACAAGTACCTCTGCGCTCCATGTACAAGTACCTCTCCGCTCAATGTACAAGTACCTCTCCGCTCAATGTACAAGTGTCGACAGTACCTCTCCGCTCCATGTACAAGTACCTCTCCGCTCAATGTACAAGTGTCGACAGTACCTCTACGCTCAATGTACAAGTGTCGACAGTACCTCTCCGCTCTCATGTACAAGTACCTCTCCGATCCATGTACAAGTACATCTCCGCTCCATGTACAAGTACATCTCCGCTCAATGTACAAGTACCTCTCCGCTCCATGTACAAGTACCTCTCCGCTCCATGTACAAGTACCTCTCCGCTCCATGTACAAGTACCTCTCCGCTCCATGTACAAGTACCTCTCCGCTCAATGTACAAGTACCTCTCCGCTCCATGTACAAGTACCTCTCCGCTCAATGTACAAGTACCTCTCCGCTCCATGTACAAGTACCTCTCCGCTCCATGTACAAGTACCTCTCCGCTCCATGTACAAGTACCTCTCCGCTCAATGTCAAGTATCGACAGTACCTCTCCGCTCCATGTACAAGTACCTCTCCGCTGAATGTACAAGTGTCGACAGTACCTCTCCGCTCAATGTACAAGTACCTCTCCGCTCCATGTACAAGTACCTCTCCGCTCTCATGTACAAGTACCTCTCCGCTCCATGTACAAGTACCTCTCCGCTCAATGTACAAGTACCTCTGCGCTCCATGTACAAGTACCTCTCCGCTCAATGTACAAGTACCTCTCCGCTCAATGTACAAGTGTCGACAGTACCTCTCCGCTCCATGTACAAGTACCTCTCCGCTCAATGTACAAGTGTCGACAGTACCTCTACGCTCAATGTACAAGTGTCGACAGTACCTCTCCGCTCTCATGTACAAGTACCTCTCCGATCCATGTACAAGTACATCTCCGCTCCATGTACAAGTACATCTCCGCTCAATGTACAAGTACCTCTCCGCTCCATGTACAAGTACCTCTCCGCTCCATGTACAAGTACCTCTCCGCTCCATGTACAAGTACCTCTCCGCTCCATGTACAAGTACCTCTCCGCTCAATGTACAAGTACCTCTCCGCTCCATGTACAAGTACCTCTCCGCTCCATGTACAAGTACCTCTCCGCTCCATGTACAAGTACCTCTCCGCTCAATGTACAAGTACCTCTCCGCTCCATGTACAAGTACCTCTCCGCTCCATGTACAAGTACCTCTCCGCTCCATGTACAAGTACCTCTCCGCTCAATGTACAAGTACCTCTCCGCTCCCTGTACAAGTACATCTCCGCTCCATGTACAAGTACCTCTCCGCTCCATGTACAAGTACCTCTCCGCTCAATGTACAAGTGTCGACAGTACCTCTCCGCTCCATGTACAAGTACCTCTCCGCTCCATGTACAAGTACCTCTCCGCTCAATGTACAAGTGTCGACAGTACCTCTCCGCTCCATCTACAAGTACCTCTCCGCTCAATGTACAAGTACCTCTCCGCTGAATGTACAAGTACCTCTCCGCTCCATGTACAAGTACCTCTCCGCTCCATGTACAAATACCTCTCCGCTCCATGTACAAGTACCTCTCCGCTCCATGTACAAGCACCTCTCCGCTACATGTACAAGTACCTCTCCGCTCCATGTACAAGTACCTCTCCGCTCCATGTACAAGTACCTCTCCGCTCAATGTACAAGTACCTCTCCGCTCCATGTACAAATACCTCTCCGCTCCATGTACAAATACCTCTCCGCTCCATGTACAAGTACCTCTCCGCTCCATGTACCAGTACCTCTCCGCTCAATGTACAAGTACATCTCCGCTCAATGTACAAGTACATCTCCGCTCAATGTACAAGTACGTCTCCGCTCAATGTACAAGTACCTCTCCGCTCAATGTACAAGTACCTCTCCGCTCCATGTACAAGTACCTCTCCGCTCAATGTACAAGTACATCTCCGCTCCATGTACCAGTACCTCTCCGCTCAATGTACAAGTACCTCTCCGCTCAATGTACAAGTACATCTCCGCTCCATGTACAAGTACGTCTCCGCTCAATGTATAAGTACCTCTCCGCTCCATGTACAAGTACCTCTCCGCTCCATGTACAAGTACATCTCCGCTCCATGTACAAGTACATCTCCGCTCCATGTACAAGTACATCTCCGCTCAATGTACAAGTACCTCTCCGCTCCATGTACAAGTACCTCTCCGCTCCATGTACAAGTACCTCTCCGCTCCATGTACAAGTACCTCTCCGCTCCATGTACAAGTACCTCTCCGCTCAATGTACAAGTACCTCTCCGCTCCATGTACAAGTACCTCTCCGCTCAATGTACAAGTACCTCTCCGCTCCATGTACAAGTACCTCTCCGCTCCATGTACAAGTACCTCTCCGCTCCATGTACAAGTACCTCTCCGCTCAATGTCAAGTATCGACAGTACCTCTCCGCTCCATGTACAAGTACCTCTCCGCTGAATGTACAAGTGTCGACAGTACCTCTCCGCTCAATGTACAAGTACCTCTCCGCTCCATGTACAAGTACCTCTCCGCTCTCATGTACAAGTACCTCTCCGCTCCATGTACAAGTACCTCTCCGCTCAATGTACAAGTACCTCTGCGCTCCATGTACAAGTACCTCTCCGCTCAATGTACAAGTACCTCTCCGCTCAATGTACAAGTGTCGACAGTACCTCTCCGCTCCATGTACAAGTACCTCTCCGCTCAATGTACAAGTGTCGACAGTACCTCTACGCTCAATGTACAAGTGTCGACAGTACCTCTCCGCTCTCATGTACAAGTACCTCTCCGATCCATGTACAAGTACATCTCCGCTCCATGTACAAGTACATCTCCGCTCAATGTACAAGTACCTCTCCGCTCCATGTACAAGTACCTCTCCGCTCCATGTACAAGTACCTCTCCGCTCCATGTACAAGTACCTCTCCGCTCCATGTACAAGTACCTCTCCGCTCAATGTACAAGTACCTCTCCGCTCCATGTACAAGTACCTCTCCGCTCCATGTACAAGTACCTCTCCGCTCCATGTACAAGTACCTCTCCGCTCAATGTACAAGTACCTCTCCGCTCCATGTACAAGTACCTCTCCGCTCCATGTACAAGTACCTCTCCGCTCCATGTACAAGTACCTCTCCGCTCAATGTACAAGTACCTCTCCGCTCCCTGTACAAGTACATCTCCGCTCCATGTACAAGTACCTCTCCGCTCCATGTACAAGTACCTCTCCGCTCAATGTACAAGTGTCGACAGTACCTCTCCGCTCCATGTACAAGTACCTCTCCGCTCCATGTACAAGTACCTCTCCGCTCAATGTACAAGTGTCGACAGTACCTCTCCGCTCCATCTACAAGTACCTCTCCGCTCAATGTACAAGTACCTCTCCGCTGAATGTACAAGTACCTCTCCGCTCCATGTACAAGTACCTCTCCGCTCCATGTACAAATACCTCTCCGCTCCATGTACAAGTACCTCTCCGCTCCATGTACAAGCACCTCTCCGCTACATGTACAAGTACCTCTCCGCTCCATGTACAAGTACCTCTCCGCTCCATGTACAAGTACCTCTCCGCTCAATGTACAAGTACCTCTCCGCTCCATGTACAAATACCTCTCCGCTCCATGTACAAATACCTCTCCGCTCCATGTACAAGTACCTCTCCGCTCCATGTACCAGTACCTCTCCGCTCAATGTACAAGTACATCTCCGCTCAATGTACAAGTACATCTCCGCTCAATGTACAAGTACGTCTCCGCTCAATGTACAAGTACCTCTCCGCTCAATGTACAAGTACCTCTCCGCTCCATGTACAAGTACCTCTCCGCTCAATGTACAAGTACATCTCCGCTCCATGTACCAGTACCTCTCCGCTCAATGTACAAGTACCTCTCCGCTCAATGTACAAGTACATCTCCGCTCCATGTACAAGTACGTCTCCGCTCAATGTATAAGTACCTCTCCGCTCCATGTACAAGTACCTCTCCGCTCCATGTACAAGTACATCTCCGCTCCATGTACAAGTACATCTCCGCTCCATGTACAAGTACATCTCCGCTCCATGTACAAGTACCTCTCCGCTCCATGTACAAGTACATCTCCGCTCCATGTACAAGTACCTCTCCGCTCAATGTACAAGTACATCTCCGCTCCATGTACAAGTACATCTCCACTCCATGTACAAGTACCTCTCCGCTCAATGTACAAGTACATCTCCGCTCCATGTACCAGTACCTCTCCGCTCAATGTACAAGTACATCTCCACTCCATGTACAAGTACCTCTCCGCTCAATGTACAAGTACATCTCCGCTCCATGTACCAGTACCTCTCCGCTCAATGTACAAGTACATCTCCACTCCATGTACAAGTACCTCTCCGCTCAATGTACAAGTACATCTCCGCTCCATGTACCAGTACCTCTCCGCTCAATGTACAAGTACATCTCCGCTCCATGTACAAGTACATCTCTGCTCCATGTACAAGTACCTCTCCGCTCAATGTCAAGTGTCGACAGTACCTCTCCGCTCCATGTACAAATACCTCTCCGCTCTCATGTACAAGTACCTCTCCGCTCCATGTACAAGTACCTCTCCGCTCAATGTCAAGTGTCGACAGTACCTCTCCGCTCCATGTACAAATACCTCTCCGCTCCATGTACAAGTACCTCTCCGCTCTCATGTACAAGTACCTCTCCGCTCCATGTACAAGTAGCTCTCCGCTCAATGTACAAGTGTCGACAGTACCTTTCCGCTCCATGTACAAATACCTCTCCGCTCTCATGTACAAGTACCTCTCCGCTCCATGTACAAGTACCTCTCCGCTCAATGTACAAATACCTCTCCGCTCCATGTATAAGTACCTCTCCGCTCTATGTACAAGTACCTCTCCGCTCCATGTACAAGTACCTCTCCGCTCAATGTACAAATACCTCTCCGCTCCATGTACAAGTAGCTCTCCGCTGAATGTACAAGTGTCGACAGTACCTCTCCGCTCAATGTACAAGTACCTCTCCGCTCAATGTACAAATACCTCTCCGCTCCATGTACAAGTACCTCTCCGCTCAATGTCAAGTATCGACAGTACCTCTCCGCTCCATGTACAAGTACCTCTCCGCTGAATGTACAAGTGTCGACAGTACCTCTCCGCTCAATGTACAAGTACCTCTCCGCTCCATGTACAAGTACCTCTCCGCTCTCATGTACAAGTACCTCTCCGCTCCATGTACAAGTACCTCTCCGCTCAATGTACAAGTACCTCTGCGCTCCATGTACAAGTACCTCTCCGCTCAATGTACAAGTACCTCTCCGCTCAATGTACAAGTGTCGACAGTACCTCTCCGCTCCATGTACAAGTACCTCTCCGCTCAATGTACAAGTGTCGACAGTACCTCTACGCTCAATGTACAAGTGTCGACAGTACCTCTCCGCTCTCATGTACAAGTACCTCTCCGATCCATGTACAAGTACATCTCCGCTCCATGTACAAGTACATCTCCGCTCAATGTACAAGTACCTCTCCGCTCCATGTACAAGTACCTCTCCGCTCCATGTACAAGTACCTCTCCGCTCCATGTACAAGTACCTCTCCGCTCCATGTACAAGTACCTCTCCGCTCAATGTACAAGTACCTCTCCGCTCCATGTACAAGTACCTCTCCGCTCAATGTACAAGTACCTCTCCGCTCCATGTACAAGTACCTCTCCGCTCCATGTACAAGTACCTCTCCGCTCCATGTACAAGTACCTCTCCGCTCAATGTCAAGTATCGACAGTACCTCTCCGCTCCATGTACAAGTACCTCTCCGCTGAATGTACAAGTGTCGACAGTACCTCTCCGCTCAATGTACAAGTACCTCTCCGCTCCATGTACAAGTACCTCTCCGCTCTCATGTACAAGTACCTCTCCGCTCCATGTACAAGTACCTCTCCGCTCAATGTACAAGTACCTCTGCGCTCCATGTACAAGTACCTCTCCGCTCAATGTACAAGTACCTCTCCGCTCAATGTACAAGTGTCGACAGTACCTCTCCGCTCCATGTACAAGTACCTCTCCGCTCAATGTACAAGTGTCGACAGTACCTCTACGCTCAATGTACAAGTGTCGACAGTACCTCTCCGCTCTCATGTACAAGTACCTCTCCGATCCATGTACAAGTACATCTCCGCTCCATGTACAAGTACATCTCCGCTCAATGTACAAGTACCTCTCCGCTCCATGTACAAGTACCTCTCCGCTCCATGTACAAGTACCTCTCCGCTCCATGTACAAGTACCTCTCCGCTCCATGTACAAGTACCTCTCCGCTCAATGTACAAGTACCTCTCCGCTCCATGTACAAGTACCTCTCCGCTCCATGTACAAGTACCTCTCCGCTCCATGTACAAGTACCTCTCCGCTCAATGTACAAGTACCTCTCCGCTCCATGTACAAGTACCTCTCCGCTCCATGTACAAGTACCTCTCCGCTCCATGTACAAGTACCTCTCCGCTCAATGTACAAGTACCTCTCCGCTCCCTGTACAAGTACATCTCCGCTCCATGTACAAGTACCTCTCCGCTCCATGTACAAGTACCTCTCCGCTCAATGTACAAGTGTCGACAGTACCTCTCCGCTCCATGTACAAGTACCTCTCCGCTCCATGTACAAGTACCTCTCCGCTCAATGTACAAGTGTCGACAGTACCTCTCCGCTCCATCTACAAGTACCTCTCCGCTCAATGTACAAGTACCTCTCCGCTGAATGTACAAGTACCTCTCCGCTCCATGTACAAGTACCTCTCCGCTCCATGTACAAATACCTCTCCGCTCCATGTACAAGTACCTCTCCGCTCCATGTACAAGCACCTCTCCGCTACATGTACAAGTACCTCTCCGCTCCATGTACAAGTACCTCTCCGCTCCATGTACAAGTACCTCTCCGCTCAATGTACAAGTACCTCTCCGCTCCATGTACAAATACCTCTCCGCTCCATGTACAAATACCTCTCCGCTCCATGTACAAGTACCTCTCCGCTCCATGTACCAGTACCTCTCCGCTCAATGTACAAGTACATCTCCGCTCAATGTACAAGTACATCTCCGCTCAATGTACAAGTACGTCTCCGCTCAATGTACAAGTACCTCTCCGCTCAATGTACAAGTACCTCTCCGCTCCATGTACAAGTACCTCTCCGCTCAATGTACAAGTACATCTCCGCTCCATGTACCAGTACCTCTCCGCTCAATGTACAAGTACCTCTCCGCTCAATGTACAAGTACATCTCCGCTCCATGTACAAGTACGTCTCCGCTCAATGTATAAGTACCTCTCCGCTCCATGTACAAGTACCTCTCCGCTCCATGTACAAGTACATCTCCGCTCCATGTACAAGTACATCTCCGCTCCATGTACAAGTACATCTCCGCTCCATGTACAAGTACCTCTCCGCTCCATGTACAAGTACATCTCCGCTCCATGTACAAGTACCTCTCCGCTCAATGTACAAGTACATCTCCGCTCCATGTACAAGTACATCTCCACTCCATGTACAAGTACCTCTCCGCTCAATGTACAAGTACATCTCCGCTCCATGTACCAGTACCTCTCCGCTCAATGTACAAGTACATCTCCACTCCATGTACAAGTACCTCTCCGCTCAATGTACAAGTACATCTCCGCTCCATGTACCAGTACCTCTCCGCTCAATGTACAAGTACATCTCCACTCCATGTACAAGTACCTCTCCGCTCAATGTACAAGTACATCTCCGCTCCATGTACCAGTACCTCTCCGCTCAATGTACAAGTACATCTCCGCTCCATGTACAAGTACATCTCTGCTCCATGTACAAGTACCTCTCCGCTCAATGTCAAGTGTCGACAGTACCTCTCCGCTCCATGTACAAATACCTCTCCGCTCTCATGTACAAGTACCTCTCCGCTCCATGTACAAGTACCTCTCCGCTCAATGTCAAGTGTCGACAGTACCTCTCCGCTCCATGTACAAATACCTCTCCGCTCCATGTACAAGTACCTCTCCGCTCTCATGTACAAGTACCTCTCCGCTCCATGTACAAGTAGCTCTCCGCTCAATGTACAAGTGTCGACAGTACCTTTCCGCTCCATGTACAAATACCTCTCCGCTCTCATGTACAAGTACCTCTCCGCTCCATGTACAAGTACCTCTCCGCTCAATGTACAAATACCTCTCCGCTCCATGTATAAGTACCTCTCCGCTCTATGTACAAGTACCTCTCCGCTCCATGTACAAGTACCTCTCCGCTCAATGTACAAATACCTCTCCGCTCCATGTACAAGTAGCTCTCCGCTGAATGTACAAGTGTCGACAGTACCTCTCCGCTCAATGTACAAGTACCTCTCCGCTCAATGTACAAATACCTCTCCGCTCCATGTACAAGTACCTCTCCGCTCAATGTCAAGTATCGACAGTACCTCTCCGCTCCATGTACAAGTACCTCTCCGCTGAATGTACAAGTGTCGACAGTACCTCTCCGCTCAATGTACAAGTACCTCTCCGCTCCATGTACAAGTACCTCTCCGCTCTCATGTACAAGTACCTCTCCGCTCCATGTACAAGTACCTCTCCGCTCAATGTACAAGTACCTCTGCGCTCCATGTACAAGTACCTCTCCGCTCAATGTACAAGTACCTCTCCGCTCAATGTACAAGTGTCGACAGTACCTCTCCGCTCCATGTACAAGTACCTCTCCGCTCAATGTACAAGTGTCGACAGTACCTCTACGCTCAATGTACAAGTGTCGACAGTACCTCTCCGCTCTCATGTACAAGTACCTCTCCGATCCATGTACAAGTACATCTCCGCTCCATGTACAAGTACATCTCCGCTCAATGTACAAGTACCTCTCCGCTCCATGTACAAGTACCTCTCCGCTCCATGTACAAGTACCTCTCCGCTCCATGTACAAGTACCTCTCCGCTCCATGTACAAGTACCTCTCCGCTCAATGTACAAGTACCTCTCCGCTCCATGTACAAGTACCTCTCCGCTCAATGTACAAGTACCTCTCCGCTCCATGTACAAGTACCTCTCCGCTCCATGTACAAGTACCTCTCCGCTCCATGTACAAGTACCTCTCCGCTCAATGTCAAGTATCGACAGTACCTCTCCGCTCCATGTACAAGTACCTCTCCGCTGAATGTACAAGTGTCGACAGTACCTCTCCGCTCAATGTACAAGTACCTCTCCGCTCCATGTACAAGTACCTCTCCGCTCTCATGTACAAGTACCTCTCCGCTCCATGTACAAGTACCTCTCCGCTCAATGTACAAGTACCTCTGCGCTCCATGTACAAGTACCTCTCCGCTCAATGTACAAGTACCTCTCCGCTCAATGTACAAGTGTCGACAGTACCTCTCCGCTCCATGTACAAGTACCTCTCCGCTCAATGTACAAGTGTCGACAGTACCTCTACGCTCAATGTACAAGTGTCGACAGTACCTCTCCGCTCTCATGTACAAGTACCTCTCCGATCCATGTACAAGTACATCTCCGCTCCATGTACAAGTACATCTCCGCTCAATGTACAAGTACCTCTCCGCTCCATGTACAAGTACCTCTCCGCTCCATGTACAAGTACCTCTCCGCTCCATGTACAAGTACCTCTCCGCTCCATGTACAAGTACCTCTCCGCTCAATGTACAAGTACCTCTCCGCTCCATGTACAAGTACCTCTCCGCTCCATGTACAAGTACCTCTCCGCTCCATGTACAAGTACCTCTCCGCTCAATGTACAAGTACCTCTCCGCTCCATGTACAAGTACCTCTCCGCTCCATGTACAAGTACCTCTCCGCTCCATGTACAAGTACCTCTCCGCTCAATGTACAAGTACCTCTCCGCTCCCTGTACAAGTACATCTCCGCTCCATGTACAAGTACCTCTCCGCTCCATGTACAAGTACCTCTCCGCTCAATGTACAAGTGTCGACAGTACCTCTCCGCTCCATGTACAAGTACCTCTCCGCTCCATGTACAAGTACCTCTCCGCTCAATGTACAAGTGTCGACAGTACCTCTCCGCTCCATCTACAAGTACCTCTCCGCTCAATGTACAAGTACCTCTCCGCTGAATGTACAAGTACCTCTCCGCTCCATGTACAAGTACCTCTCCGCTCCATGTACAAATACCTCTCCGCTCCATGTACAAGTACCTCTCCGCTCCATGTACAAGCACCTCTCCGCTACATGTACAAGTACCTCTCCGCTCCATGTACAAGTACCTCTCCGCTCCATGTACAAGTACCTCTCCGCTCAATGTACAAGTACCTCTCCGCTCCATGTACAAATACCTCTCCGCTCCATGTACAAATACCTCTCCGCTCCATGTACAAGTACCTCTCCGCTCCATGTACCAGTACCTCTCCGCTCAATGTACAAGTACATCTCCGCTCAATGTACAAGTACATCTCCGCTCAATGTACAAGTACGTCTCCGCTCAATGTACAAGTACCTCTCCGCTCAATGTACAAGTACCTCTCCGCTCCATGTACAAGTACCTCTCCGCTCAATGTACAAGTACATCTCCGCTCCATGTACCAGTACCTCTCCGCTCAATGTACAAGTACCTCTCCGCTCAATGTACAAGTACATCTCCGCTCCATGTACAAGTACGTCTCCGCTCAATGTATAAGTACCTCTCCGCTCCATGTACAAGTACCTCTCCGCTCCATGTACAAGTACATCTCCGCTCCATGTACAAGTACATCTCCGCTCCATGTACAAGTACATCTCCGCTCCATGTACAAGTACCTCTCCGCTCCATGTACAAGTACATCTCCGCTCCATGTACAAGTACCTCTCCGCTCAATGTACAAGTACATCTCCGCTCCATGTACAAGTACATCTCCACTCCATGTACAAGTACCTCTCCGCTCAATGTACAAGTACATCTCCGCTCCATGTACCAGTACCTCTCCGCTCAATGTACAAGTACATCTCCACTCCATGTACAAGTACCTCTCCGCTCAATGTACAAGTACATCTCCGCTCCATGTACCAGTACCTCTCCGCTCAATGTACAAGTACATCTCCACTCCATGTACAAGTACCTCTCCGCTCAATGTACAAGTACATCTCCGCTCCATGTACCAGTACCTCTCCGCTCAATGTACAAGTACATCTCCGCTCCATGTACAAGTACCTCTCCGCTCAATGTACAAGTACCTCTCCGCTCAATGTACAAGTACATCTCCGCTCCATGTACCAGTACCTCTCCGCTCAATGTACAAGTACATCTGCGCTCCATGTAGGGCTGGGTATCGTTCAAAATTTTTCGATATCGATACCGTTTCGATACTTGGATTTCGATACCGGTTCCTGAACGATACTTTTTTCGATACCAATTTTTAGAAAAATCCATTTTAACAAAAATAAAACTGCATTACACATTGAAATTATTTTACAAATCTTTAGTTTCCCCCCATCTTAAGTTTTACAGCAGAAAAAAATAAAACCTACTGTATTTAACATAACTTTAAGTTCTCTAAACGTATTGCCGTCCCTACAAAAAATATTGGAGTACTACAAAGGAAAGAAATGTAGCTAAAACAAATAAATCAGTGGAATAGTTTTCAGTGCAAAACAGAGAGTTGCAAATCAGGGTTTAATGCTCACTGATGCAACAGAACTCTATTATTGTACAAACTGATGAGATGGCCCCACTTCATGCATGGAAGACTAGTTGAGCATTGACTAGCCTATCAATATAGCCTTATATGCCACAAAGTGAATCGCATTTATATTCAACAAACTATCATGACATCAGCGTTTGTTAACGAGTTGCTAAAAATACATGGGCGATAACTGCCCGCTTGCACATAACGCTAATTAATTAAACATTAACGCTAGCGTTGCAGATCAGTGTGCTCACTGCTGCAACAGAACGTCATTCTTGTCAAATCTGACGAGACAGCTCAACTTCACTGACTAGCCAATCAATATAAATGAATCGCATTTACATTCAACAAACTATCATGACATCAGCGTTTGTTAACGAGTTGCTAAAAATACACAATGCCCGCTTGCGCATAACGTTACGGCGGCAATTAATTAAACGATCTAATGCTACAACTCACAGCCAGATGCATGGATTTGTCAGACTGAGGGATCTGATAACCGCTAACTTGCGGTAAGCTGAGCTGACCCACCTCTCAATTATTTCTCTTGTCTGTGGAAACCAGTCCGTGTTGTTTCTGTTTCTTTTCCTGCTTTTCATCATCTTCGCCATATGGTAATCCAGCATAGGAGTAGCTTGAGTGGCTAACTTCTTGTATACTATCCGCACCGCACGCCTGGCTCACAGTCACAACAAACACACCGGCTAAAGTGGGCGTAACGTTTCCTGCATGCCTCTACATGACAGCCAATCACCAGCCGTATTAGAGCGCGGCGTGCAAGCATGTCGCATGCTTATAGGCTCAATGACGCTGTTTTGTTTTGGTATCGAAAATTGGTATCGATTGACAAGGGAGGCTTCGATACCCCTTAGTATCGATGTTTCCATTTCGGTGCCAAGTAAGTATCGAAACTCGATACCCAGCCCTAGCTCCATGTACAAGTACCTCTCCGCTCAATGTACAAGTACCTCTCCGCTCAATGTACAAGTACCTCTCCGCTCCATGTACAAGTACCTCTCCGCTCCATGTACAAGTACCTCTCCGCTCCATGTACAAGTACCTCTCCGCTCCATGTACAAGTACATCTCTGCTCCATGTACAAGTACCTCTCCGCTCAATGTACAAGTACATCTCCGCTCCATGTACAAGTACCTCTCCGCTCCATGTACAAGTACATCTCCGCTCCATGTACAAGTACCTCTCCGCTCCATGTACAAGTACCTCTCCGCTCAATGTACAAGTACATCTCCGCTCCATGTACAAGTACATCTCTGCTCCATGTACAAGTACCTCTCCGCTCAATGTACAAGTACATCTCCGCTCCATGTACAAGTACCTCTCCGCTCCATGTACAAGTACCTCTCCGGTCCATGTACAAGTACCTCTCCGCTCCATGTACAAGTACCTCTCCGCTCCATGTACAAGTACCTCTCCGCTCAATGTCAAGTGTCGACAGTACCTCTCCGCTCCATGTACAAATACCTCTCCGCTCTCATGTACAAGTACCTCTCCGCTCCATGTACAAGTACCTCTCCGCTCAATGTACAAGTACATCTCCGCTCCATGTACCAGTACCTCTCCGCTCAATGTACAAGTACATCTCCACTCCATGTACAAGTACCTCTCCGCTCAATGTACAAGTACATCTCCGCTCCATGTACCAGTACCTCTCCGCTCAATGTACAAGTACATCTCCGCTCCATGTACAAGTACCTCTCCGCTCAATGTACAAGTACCTCTCCGCTCAATGTACAAGTACATCTCCGCTCCATGTACCAGTACCTCTCCGCTCAATGTACAAGTACATCTGCGCTCCATGTAGGGCTGGGTATCGTTCAAAATTTTTCGATATCGATACCGTTTCGATACTTGGATTTCGATACCGGTTCCTGAACGATACTTTTTTCGATACCAATTTTTAGAAAAATCCATTTTAACAAAAATAAAACTGCATTACACATTGAAATTATTTTACAAATCTTTAGTTTCCCCCCATCTTAAGTTTTACAGCAGAAAAAAATAAAACCTACTGTATTTAACATAACTTTAAGTTCTCTAAACGTATTGCCGTCCCTACAAAAAATATTGGAGTACTACAAAGGAAAGAAATGTAGCTAAAACAAATAAATCAGTGGAATAGTTTTCAGTGCAAAACAGAGAGTTGCAAATCAGGGTTTAATGCTCACTGATGCAACAGAACTCTATTCTTGTACAAACTGATGAGATGGCTCCACTTCATGCATGGAAGACTAGTTGAGCATTGACTAGCCTATCAATATAGCCTTATATGCCACAAAGTGAATCGCATTTATATTCAACAAACTATCATGACATCAGCGTTTGTTAACGAGTTGCTAAAAATACATGGGCGATAACTGCCCGCTTGCACATAACGCTAATTAATTAAACATTAACGCTAGCGTTGCAGATCAGTGTGCTCACTGCTGCAACAGAACGTCATTCTTGTCAAATCTGACGAGACAGCTCAACTTCACTGACTAGCCAATCAATATAAATGAATCGCATTTACATTCAACAAACTATCATGACATCAGCGTTTGTTAACGAGTTGCTAAAAATACACAATGCCCGCTTGCGCATAACGTTACGGCGGCAATTAATTAAACGATCTAATGCTACAACTCACAGCCAGATGCATGGATTTGTCAGACTGAGGGATCTGATAACCGCTAACTTGCGGTAAGCTGAGCTGACCCACCTCTCAATTATTTCTCTTGTCTGTGGAAACCAGTCCGTGTTGTTTCTGTTTCTTTTCCTGCTTTTCATCATCTTCGCCATATGGTAATCCAGCATAGGAGTAGCTTGAGTGGCTAACTTCTTGTATACTATCCGCACCGCACGCCTGGCTCACAGTCACAACAAACACACCGGCTAAAGTGGGCGTAACGTTTCCTGCATGCCTCTACATGACAGCCAATCACCAGCCGTATTAGAGCGCGGCGTGCAAGCATGTCGCATGCTTATAGGCTCAATGACGCTGTTTTGTTTTGGTATCGAAAATTGGTATCGATTGACAAGGGAGGCTTCGATACCCCTTAGTATCGATGTTTCCATTTCGGTGCCAAGTAAGTATCGAAACTCGATACCCAGCCCTAGCTCCATGTACAAGTACCTCTCCGCTCAATGTACAAGTACCTCTCCGCTCAATGTACAAGTACCTCTCCGCTCCATGTACAAGTACCTCTCCGCTCCATGTACAAGTACCTCTCCGCTCCATGTACAAGTACCTCTCCGCTCCATGTACAAGTACCTCTCCGCTCAATGTACAAGTACATCTCCGCTCCATGTACAAGTACCTCTCCGCTCCATGTACAAGTACATCTCCGCTCCATGTACAAGTACCTCTCCGCTCCATGTACAAGTACCTCTCCGCTCAATGTACAAGTACATCTCCGCTCCATGTACAAGTACATCTCTGCTCCATGTACAAGTACCTCTCCGCTCAATGTACAAGTACATCTCCGCTCCATGTACAAGTACCTCTCCGCTCCATGTACAAGTACCTCTCCGGTCCATGTACAAGTACCTCTCCGCTCCATGTACAAGTACCTCTCCGCTCCATGTACAAGTACCTCTCCGCTCAATGTCAAGTGTCGACAGTACCTCTCCGCTCCATGTACAAATACCTCTCCGCTCTCATGTACAAGTACCTCTCCGCTCCATGTACAAGTACCTCTCCGCTCAATGTACAAGTACATCTCCGCTCCATGTACCAGTACCTCTCCGCTCAATGTACAAGTACATCTCCACTCCATGTACAAGTACCTCTCCGCTCAATGTACAAGTACATCTCCGCTCCATGTACCAGTACCTCTCCGCTCAATGTACAAGTACATCTCCGCTCCATGTACAAGTACCTCTCCGCTCAATGTACAAGTACCTCTCCGCTCAATGTACAAGTACATCTCCGCTCCATGTACCAGTACCTCTCCGCTCAATGTACAAGTACATCTGCGCTCCATGTAGGGCTGGGTATCGTTCAAAATTTTTCGATATCGATACCGTTTCGATACTTGGATTTCGATACCGGTTCCTGAACGATACTTTTTTCGATACCAATTTTTAGAAAAATCCATTTTAACAAAAATAAAACTGCATTACACATTGAAATTATTTTACAAATCTTTAGTTTCCCCCCATCTTAAGTTTTACAGCAGAAAAAAATAAAACCTACTGTATTTAACATAACTTTAAGTTCTCTAAACGTATTGCCGTCCCTACAAAAAATATTGGAGTACTACAAAGGAAAGAAATGTAGCTAAAACAAATAAATCAGTGGAATAGTTTTCAGTGCAAAACAGAGAGTTGCAAATCAGGGTTTAATGCTCACTGATGCAACAGAACTCTATTCTTGTACAAACTGATGAGATGGCTCCACTTCATGCATGGAAGACTAGTTGAGCATTGACTAGCCTATCAATATAGCCTTATATGCCACAAAGTGAATCGCATTTATATTCAACAAACTATCATGACATCAGCGTTTGTTAACGAGTTGCTAAAAATACATGGGCGATAACTGCCCGCTTGCACATAACGCTAATTAATTAAACATTAACGCTAGCGTTGCAGATCAGTGTGCTCACTGCTGCAACAGAACGTCATTCTTGTCAAATCTGACGAGACAGCTCAACTTCACTGACTAGCCAATCAATATAAATGAATCGCATTTACATTCAACAAACTATCATGACATCAGCGTTTGTTAACGAGTTGCTAAAAATACACAATGCCCGCTTGCGCATAACGTTACGGCGGCAATTAATTAAACGATCTAATGCTACAACTCACAGCCAGATGCATGGATTTGTCAGACTGAGGGATCTGATAACCGCTAACTTGCGGTAAGCTGAGCTGACCCACCTCTCAATTATTTCTCTTCTCTGTGGAAACCAGTCCGTGTTGTTTCTGTTTCTTTTCCTGCTTTTCATCATCTTCGCCATATGGTAATCCAGCATAGGAGTAGCTTGAGTGGCTAACTTCTTGTATACTATCCGCACCGCACGCCTGGCTCACAGTCACAACAAACACACCGGCTAAAGTGGGCGTAACGTTTCCTGCATGCCTCTACATGACAGCCAATCACCAGCCGTATTAGAGCGCGGCGTGCAAGCATGTCGCATGCTTATAGGCTCAATGACGCTGTTTTGTTTTGGTATCGAAAATTGGTATCGATTGACAAGGGAGGCTTCGATACCCCTTAGTATCGATGTTTCCATTTCGGTGCCAAGTAAGTATCGAAACTCGATACCCAGCCCTAGCTCCATGTACAAGTACCTCTCCGCTCAATGTACAAGTACATCTCCGCTCAATGTACAAGTACCTCTCCGCTCCATGTACAAGTACCTCTCCGCTCCATGTACAAGTACCTCTCCGCTCCATGTACAAGTACCTCTCCGCTCCATGTACAAGTACATCTCTGCTCCATGTACAAGTACCTCTCCGCTCAATGTACAAGTACATCTCCGCTCCATGTACAAGTACCTCTCCGCTCCATGTACAAGTACATCTCCGGTCCATGTACAAGTACCTCTCCGCTCCATGTACAAGTACCTCTCCGCTCAATGTACAAGTACATCTCCGCTCCATGTACAAGTACATCTCTGCTCCATGTACAAGTACCTCTCCGCTCAATGTACAAGTACATCTCCGCTCCATGTACAAGTACCTCTCCGCTCCATGTACAAGTACCTCTCCGGTCCATGTACAAGTACCTCTCCGCTCCATGTACAAGTACCTCTCCGCTCCATGTACAAGTACCTCTCCGCTCAATGTCAAGTGTCGACAGTACCTCTCCGCTCCATGTACAAATACCTCTCCGCTCTCATGTACAAGTACCTCTCCGCTCCATGTACAAGTACCTCTCCGCTCAATGTCAAGTGTCGACAGTACCTCTCCGCTCCATGTACAAATACCTCTCCGCTCCATGTACAAGTACCTCTCCGCTCTCATGTACAAGTACCTCTCCGCTCCATGTACAAGTAGCTCTCCGCTCAATGTACAAGTGTCGACAGTACCTTTCCGCTCCATGTACAAATACCTCTCCGCTCTCATGTACAAGTACCTCTCCGCTCCATGTACAAGTACCTCTCCGCTCAATGTACAAATACCTCTCCGCTCCATGTATAAGTACCTCTCCGCTCTATGTACAAGTACCTCTCCGCTCCATGTACAAGTACCTCTCCGCTCAATGTACAAATACCTCTCCGCTCCATGTACAAGTAGCTCTCCGCTGAATGTACAAGTGTCGACAGTACCTCTCCGCTCAATGTACAAGTACCTCTCCGCTCAATGTACAAATACCTCTCCGCTCCATGTACAAGTACCTCTCCGCTCAATGTCAAGTATCGACAGTACCTCTCCGCTCCATGTACAAGTACCTCTCCGCTGAATGTACAAGTGTCGACAGTACCTCTCCGCTCAATGTACAAGTACCTCTCCGCTCCATGTACAAGTACCTCTCAGCTCTCATGTACAAGTACCTCTCCGCTCCATGTACAAGTACCTCTCCGCTCAATGTACAAGTACCTCTGCGCTCCATGTACAAGTACCTCTCCGCTCAATGTACAAGTACCTCTCCGCTCAATGTACAAGTGTCGACAGTACCTCTCCGCTCCATGTACAAGTACCTCTCCGCTCAATGTACAAGTGTCGACAGTACCTCTACGCTCAATGTACAAGTGTCGACAGTACCTCTCCGCTCTCATGTACAAGTACCTCTCCGATCCATGTACAAGTACATCTCCGCTCCATGTACAAGTACATCTCCGCTCAATGTACAAGTACCTCTCCGCTCCATGTACAAGTACCTCTCCGCTCCATGTACAAGTACCTCTCCGCTCCATGTACAAGTACCTCTCCGCTCCATGTACAAGTACCTCTCCGCTCAATGTACAAGTACCTCTCCGCTCCATGTACAAGTACCTCTCCGCTCAATGTACAAGTACCTCTCCGCTCCATGTACAAGTACCTCTCCGCTCCATGTACAAGTACCTCTCCGCTCCATGTACAAGTACCTCTCCGCTCAATGTCAAGTATCGACAGTACCTCTCCGCTCCATGTACAAGTACCTCTCCGCTGAATGTACAAGTGTCGACAGTACCTCTCCGCTCAATGTACAAGTACCTCTCCGCTCCATGTACAAGTACCTCTCCGCTCTCATGTACAAGTACCTCTCCGCTCCATGTACAAGTACCTCTCCGCTCAATGTACAAGTACCTCTGCGCTCCATGTACAAGTACCTCTCCGCTCAATGTACAAGTACCTCTCCGCTCAATGTACAAGTGTCGACAGTACCTCTCCGCTCCATGTACAAGTACCTCTCCGCTCAATGTACAAGTGTCGACAGTACCTCTACGCTCAATGTACAAGTGTCGACAGTACCTCTCCGCTCTCATGTACAAGTACCTCTCCGATCCATGTACAAGTACATCTCCGCTCCATGTACAAGTACATCTCCGCTCAATGTACAAGTACCTCTCCGCTCCATGTACAAGTACCTCTCCGCTCCATGTACAAGTACCTCTCCGCTCCATGTACAAGTACCTCTCCGCTCCATGTACAAGTACCTCTCCGCTCAATGTACAAGTACCTCTCCGCTCCATGTACAAGTACCTCTCCGCTCCATGTACAAGTACCTCTCCGCTCCATGTACAAGTACCTCTCCGCTCAATGTACAAGTACCTCTCCGCTCCATGTACAAGTACCTCTCCGCTCCATGTACAAGTACCTCTCCGCTCCATGTACAAGTACCTCTCCGCTCAATGTACAAGTACCTCTCCGCTCCCTGTACAAGTACATCTCCGCTCCATGTACAAGTACCTCTCCGCTCCATGTACAAGTACCTCTCCGCTCAATGTACAAGTGTCGACAGTACCTCTCCGCTCCATGTACAAGTACCTCTCCGCTCCATGTACAAGTACCTCTCCGCTCAATGTACAAGTGTCGACAGTACCTCTCCGCTCCATCTACAAGTACCTCTCCGCTCAATGTACAAGTACCTCTCCGCTGAATGTACAAGTACCTCTCCGCTCCATGTACAAGTACCTCTCCGCTCCATGTACAAATACCTCTCCGCTCCATGTACAAGTACCTCTCCGCTCCATGTACAAGTACCTCTCCGCTCCATGTACCAGTACCTCTCCGCTCAATGTACAAGTACATCTCCGCTCAATGTACAAGTACATCTCCGCTCAATGTACAAGTACGTCTCCGCTCAATGTACAAGTACCTCTCCGCTCAATGTACAAGTACCTCTCCGCTCCATGTACAAGTACCTCTCCGCTCAATGTACAAGTACATCTCCGCTCCATGTACCAGTACCTCTCCGCTCAATGTACAAGTACCTCTCCGCTCAATGTACAAGTACATCTCCGCTCCATGTACAAGTACGTCTCCGCTCAATGTATAAGTACCTCTCCGCTCCATGTACAAGTACCTCTCCGCTCCATGTACAAGTACATCTCCGCTCCATGTACAAGTACATCTCCGCTCCATGTACAAGTACCTCTCCGCTCCATGTACAAGTACCTCTCCGCTCCATGTACAAGTACATCTCCGCTCCATGTACAAGTACCTCTCCGCTCAATGTACAAGTACATCTCCGCTCCATGTACAAGTACATCTCCACTCCATGTACAAGTACCTCTCCGCTCAATGTACAAGTACATCTCCGCTCCATGTACCAGTACCTCTCCGCTCAATGTACAAGTACATCTCCGCTCCATGTACAAGTACCTCTCCGCTCAATGTACAAGTACATCTCCGCTCCATGTACCAGTACCTCTCCGCTCAATGTACAAGTACATCTCCACTCCATGTACAAGTACCTCTCCGCTCAATGTACAAGTACATCTCCGCTCCATGTACCAGTACCTCTCCGCTCAATGTACAAGTACATCTCCGCTCCATGTACAAGTACCTCTCCGCTCAATGTACAAGTACCTCTCCGCTCAATGTACAAGTACATCTCCGCTCCATGTACCAGTACCTCTCCGCTCAATGTACAAGTACATCTGCGCTCCATGTAGGGCTGGGTATCGTTCAAAATTTTTCGATATCGATACCGTTTCGATACTTGGATTTCGATACCGGTTCCTGAACGATACTTTTTTCGATACCAATTTTTAGAAAAATCCATTTTAACAAAAATAAAACTGCATTACACATTGAAATTATTTTACAAATCTTTAGTTTCCCCCCATCTTAAGTTTTACAGCAGAAAAAAATAAAACCTACTGTATTTAACATAACTTTAAGTTCTCTAAATGTATTGCCGTCCCTACAAAAAATATTGGAGTACTACAAAGGAAAGAAATGTAGCTAAAACAAATAAATCAGTGGAATAGTTTTCAGTGCAAAACAGAGAGTTGCAAATCAGGGTTTAATGCTCACTGATGCAACAGAACTCTATTCTTGTACAAACTGATGAGATGGCTCCACTTCATGCATGGAAGACTAGTTGAGCATTGACTAGCCTATCAATATAGCCTTATATGCCACAAAGTGAATCGCATTTATATTCAACAAACTATCATGACATCAGCGTTTGTTAACGAGTTGCTAAAAATACATGGGCGATAACTGCCCGCTTGCACATAACGCTAATTAATTAAACATTAACGCTAGCGTTGCAGATCAGTGTGCTCACTGCTGCAACAGAACGTCATTCTTGTCAAATCTGACGAGACAGCTCAACTTCACTGACTAGCCAATCAATATAAATGAATCGCATTTACATTCAACAAACTATCATGACATCAGCGTTTGTTAACGAGTTGCTAAAAATACACAATGCCCGCTTGCGCATAACGTTACGGCGGCAATTAATTAAACGATCTAATGCTACAACTCACAGCCAGATGCATGGATTTGTCAGACTGAGGGATCTGATAACCGCTAACTTGCGGTAAGCTGAGCTGACCCACCTCTCAATTATTTCTCTTGTCTGTGGAAACCAGTCCGTGTTGTTTCTGTTTCTTTTCCTGCTTTTCATCATCTTCGCCATATGGTAATCCAGCATAGGAGTAGCTTGAGTGGCTAACTTCTTGTATACTATCCGCACTGCACGCCTGGCTCACAGTCACAACAAACACACCGGCTAAAGTGGGCGTAACGTTTCCTGCATGCCTCTACATGACAGCCAATCACCAGCCGTATTAGAGCGCGGCGTGCAAGCATGTCGCATGCTTATAGGCTCAATGACGCTGTTTTGTTTTGGTATCGAAAATTGGTATCGATTGACAAGGGAGGCTTCGATACCCCTTAGTATCGATGTTTCCATTTCGGTGCCAAGTATCGAAACTCGATACCCAGCCCTAGCTCCATGTACAAGTACCTCTCCGCTCAATGTACAAGTACCTCTCCGCTCCATGTACAAGTACCTCTCCGCTCCATGTACAAGTACCTCTCCGCTCCATGTACAAGTACCTCTCCGCTCCATGTACAAGTACATCTCTGCTCCATGTACAAGTACCTCTCCGCTCAATGTACAAGTACATCTCCGCTCCATGTACAAGTACCTCTCCGCTCCATGTACAAGTACATCTCCGCTCCATGTACAAGTACCTCTCCGCTCCATGTACAAGTACCTCTCCGCTCAATGTACAAGTACATCTCCGCTCCATGTACAAGTACATCTCTGCTCCATGTACAAGTACCTCTCCGCTCAATGTACAAGTACATCTCCGCTCCATGTACAAGTACCTCTCCGCTCCATGTACAAGTACCTCTCCGGTCCATGTACAAGTACCTCTCCGCTCCATGTACAAGTACCTCTCCGCTCCATGTACAAGTACCTCTCCGCTCAATGTCAAGTGTCGACAGTACCTCTCCGCTCCATGTACAAATACCTCTCCGCTCTCATGTACAAGTACCTCTCCGCTCCATGTACAAGTACCTCTCCGCTCAATGTCAAGTGTCGACAGTACCTCTCCGCTCCATGTACAAATACCTCTCCGCTCCATGTACAAGTACCTCTCCGCTCTCATGTACAAGTACCTCTCCGCTCCATGTACAAGTAGCTCTCCGCTCAATGTACAAGTGTCGACAGTACCTTTCCGCTCCATGTACAAATACCTCTCCGCTCTCATGTACAAGTACCTCTCCGCTCCATGTACAAGTACCTCTCCGCTCAATGTACAAATACCTCTCCGCTCCATGTATAAGTACCTCTCCGCTCTATGTACAAGTACCTCTCCGCTCCATGTACAAGTACCTCTCCGCTCAATGTACAAGTACCTCTCCGCTCCATGTACAAGTACCTCTCCGCTCTCATGTACAAGTACCTCTCCGCTCCATGTACAAGTACCTCTCCGCTCAATGTACAAGTACCTCTGCGCTCCATGTACAAGTACCTCTCCGCTCAATGTACAAGTACCTCTCCGCTCAATGTACAAGTGTCGACAGTACCTCTCCGCTCCATGTACAAGTACCTCTCCGCTCAATGTACAAGTGTCGACAGTACCTCTACGCTCAATGTACAAGTGTCGACAGTACCTCTCCGCTCTCATGTACAAGTACCTCTCCGATCCATGTACAAGTACATCTCCGCTCCATGTACAAGTACATCTCCGCTCAATGTACAAGTACCTCTCCGCTCCATGTACAAGTACCTCTCCGCTCCATGTACAAGTACCTCTCCGCTCCATGTACAAGTACCTCTCCGCTCCATGTACAAGTACCTCTCCGCTCAATGTACAAGTACCTCTCCGCTCCATGTACAAGTACCTCTCCGCTCCATGTACAAGTACCTCTCCGCTCCATGTACAAGTACCTCTCCGCTCCATGTACAAGTACCTCTCCGCTCAATGTACAAGTACCTCTCCGCTCCATGTACAAGTACCTCTCCGCTCCATGTACAAGTACCTCTCCGCTCCATGTACAAGTACCTCTCCGCTCAATGTACAAGTACCTCTCCGCTCCCTGTACAAGTACATCTCCGCTCCATGTACAAGTACCTCTCCGCTCCATGTACAAGTACCTCTCCGCTCAATGTACAAGTGTCGACAGTACCTCTCCGCTCCATGTACAAGTACCTCTCCGCTCCATGTACAAGTACCTCTCCGCTCAATGTACAAGTGTCGACAGTACCTCTCCGCTCCATCTACAAGTACCTCTCCGCTCAATGTACAAGTACCTCTCCGCTGAATGTACAAGTACCTCTCCGCTCCATGTACAAGTACCTCTCCGCTCCATGTACAAATACCTCTCCGCTCCATGTACAAGTACCTCTCCGCTCCATGTACAAGCACCTCTCCGCTACATGTACAAGTACCTCTCCGCTCCATGTACAAGTACCTCTCCGCTCCATGTACAAGTACCTCTCCGCTCAATGTACAAGTACCTCTCCGCTCCATGTACAAATACCTCTCCGCTCCATGTACAAATACCTCTCCGCTCCATGTACAAGTACCTCTCCGCTCCATGTACCAGTACCTCTCCGCTCAATGTACAAGTACATCTCCGCTCAATGTACAAGTACATCTCCGCTCAATGTACAAGTACGTCTCCGCTCAATGTACAAGTACCTCTCCGCTCAATGTACAAGTACCTCTCCGCTCCATGTACAAGTACCTCTCCGCTCAATGTACAAGTACATCTCCGCTCCATGTACCAGTACCTCTCCGCTCAATGTACAAGTACCTCTCCGCTCAATGTACAAGTACATCTCCGCTCCATGTACAAGTACGTCTCCGCTCAATGTATAAGTACCTCTCCGCTCCATGTACAAGTACCTCTCCGCTCCATGTACAAGTACATCTCCGCTCCATGTACAAGTACATCTCCGCTCCATGTACAAGTACCTCTCCGCTCCATGTACAAGTACCTCTCCGCTCCATGTACAAGTACATCTCCGCTCCATGTACAAGTACCTCTCCGCTCAATGTACAAGTACATCTCCGCTCCATGTACAAGTACATCTCCACTCCATGTACAAGTACCTCTCCGCTCAATGTACAAGTACATCTCCGCTCCATGTACCAGTACCTCTCCGCTCAATGTACAAGTACATCTCCACTCCATGTACAAGTACCTCTCCGCTCAATGTACAAGTACATCTCCGCTCCATGTACCAGTACCTCTCCGCTCAATGTACAAGTACATCTCCGCTCCATGTACAAGTACCTCTCCGCTCAATGTACAAGTACATCTCCGCTCCATGTACCAGTACCTCTCCGCTCAATGTACAAGTACATCTCCGCTCCATGTACAAGTACCTCTCCGCTCAATGTACAAGTACCTCTCCGCTCAATGTACAAGTACATCTCCGCTCCATGTACCAGTACCTCTCCGCTCAATGTACAAGTACATCTGCGCTCCATGTAGGGCTGGGTATCGTTCAAAATTTTTCGATATCGATACCGTTTCGATACTTGGATTTCGATACCGGTTCCTGAACGATACTTTTTTCGATACCAATTTTTAGAAAAATCCATTTTAACAAAAATAAAACTGCATTACACATTGAAATTATTTTACAAATCTTTAGTTTCCCCCCATCTTAAGTTTTACAGCAGAAAAAAATAAAACCTACTGTATTTAACATAACTTTAAGTTCTCTAAACGTATTGCCGTCCCTACAAAAAATATTGGAGTACTACAAAGGAAAGAAATGTAGCTAAAACAAATAAATCAGTGGAATAGTTTTCAGTGCAAAACAGAGAGTTGCAAATCAGGGTTTAATGCTCACTGATGCAACAGAACTCTATTCTTGTACAAACTGATGAGATGGCTCCACTTCATGCATGGAAGACTAGTTGAGCATTGACTAGCCTATCAATATAGCCTTATATGCCACAAAGTGAATCGCATTTATATTCAACAAACTATCATGACATCAGCGTTTGTTAACGAGTTGCTAAAAATACATGGGCGATAACTGCCCGCTTGCACATAACGCTAATTAATTAAACATTAACGCTAGCGTTGCAGATCAGTGTGCTCACTGCTGCAACAGAACGTCATTCTTGTCAAATCTGACGAGACAGCTCAACTTCACTGACTAGCCAATCAATATAAATGAATCGCATTTACATTCAACAAACTATCATGACATCAGCGTTTGTTAACGAGTTGCTAAAAATACACAATGCCCGCTTGCGCATAACGTTACGGCGGCAATTAATTAAACGATCTAATGCTACAACTCACAGCCAGATGCATGGATTTGTCAGACTGAGGGATCTGATAACCGCTAACTTGCGGTAAGCTGAGCTGACCCACCTCTCAATTATTTCTCTTGTCTGTGGAAACCAGTCCGTGTTGTTTCTGTTTCTTTTCCTGCTTTTCATCATCTTCGCCATATGGTAATCCAGGATAGGAGTAGCTTGAGTGGCTAACTTCTTGTATACTATCCGCACCGCACGCCTGGCTCACAGTCACAACAAACACACCGGCTAAAGTGGGCGTAACGTTTCCTGCATGCCTCTACATGACAGCCAATCACCAGCCGTATTAGAGCGCGGCGTGCAAGCATGTCGCATGCTTATAGGCTCAATGACGCTGTTTTGTTTTGGTATCGAAAATTGGTATCGATTGACAAGGGAGGCTTCGATACCCCTTAGTATCGATGTTTCCATTTCGGTGCCAAGTAAGTATCGAAACTCGATACCCAGCCCTAGCTCCATGTACAAGTACCTCTCCGCTCAATGTACAAGTACCTCTCCGCTCAATGTACAAGTACCTCTCCGCTCCATGTACAAGTACCTCTCCGCTCCATGTACAAGTACCTCTCCGCTCCATGTACAAGTACCTCTCCGCTCCATGTACAAGTACATCTCTGCTCCATGTACAAGTACCTCTCCGCTCAATGTACAAGTACATCTCCGCTCCATGTACAAGTACCTCTCCGCTCCATGTACAAGTACATCTCCGCTCCATGTACAAGTACCTCTCCGCTCCATGTACAAGTACCTCTCCGCTCAATGTACAAGTACATCTCCGCTCCATGTACAAGTACCTCTCCGCTCCATGTACAAGTACATCTCCGCTCCATGTACAAGTACCTCTCCGCTCAATGTACAAGTACATCTCCGCTCCATGTACAAGTACATCTCCACTCCATGTACAAGTACCTCTCCGCTCAATGTACAAGTACATCTCCGCTCCATGTACCAGTACCTCTCCGCTCAATGTACAAGTACATCTCCACTCCATGTACAAGTACCTCTCCGCTCAATGTACAAGTACATCTCCGCTCCATGTACCAGTACCTCTCCGCTCAATGTACAAGTACATCTCCACTCCATGTACAAGTACCTCTCCGCTCAATGTACAAGTACATCTCCGCTCCATGTACCAGTACCTCTCCGCTCCATGTACAAGTACCTCTCCGCTCCATGTACAAGTACCTCTCCGCTCCATGTACAAGTACATCTCTGCTACATGTACAAGTACCTCTCCGCTTAATGTACAAGTACATCTCCGCTCCATGTACAAGTACCTCTCCGCTCCATGTACAAGTACATCTCCGCTCCATGTACAAGTACCTCTCCGCTCCATGTACAAGTACCTCTCCGCTCAATGTACAAGTACATCTCCGCTCCATGTACAAGTACCTCTCCGCTCCATGTACAAGTACATCTCCGCTCCATGTACAAGTACCTCTCCGCTCAATGTACAAGTACATCTCCGCTCCATGTACAAGTACATCTCCACTCCATGTACAAGTACCTCTCCACTCAATGTACAAGTACATCTCCGCTCCATGTACCAGTACCTCTCCGCTCAATGTACAAGTACATCTCCACTCCATGTACAAGTACCTCTCCGCTCAATGTACAAGTACATCTCCGCTCCATGTACCAGTACCTCTCCGCTCAATGTACAAGTACATCTCCACTCCATGTACAAGTACCTCTCCGCTCAATGTACAAGTACATCTGCGCTCCATGTAGGGCTGGGTATCGTTCAAAATTTTTCGATATCGATACCGTTTCGATACTTGGATTTCGATACCGGTTCCTGAACGATACTTTTTTCGATACCAATTTTTAGAAAAATCCATTTTAACAAAAATAAAACTGCATTACACATTGAAATTATTTTACAAATCTTTAGTTTCCCCCCATATTAAGTTTTACAGCAGAAAAAAATAAAACCTACTGTATTTAACATAACTTTAAGTTCTCTAAACGTATTGCCGTCCCTACAAAAAATATTGGAGTACTACAAAGGAAAGAAATGTAGCTAAAACAAATAAATCAGTGGAATAGTTTTCAGTGCAAAACAGAGAGTTGCAAATCAGGGTTTAATGCTCACTGATGCAACAGAACTCTATTCTTGTACAAACTGATGAGATGGCTCCACTTCATGCATGGAAGACTAGTTGAGCATTGACTAGCCTATCAATATAGCCTTATATGCCACAAAGTGAATCGCATTTATATTCAACAAACTATCATGACATCAGCGTTTGTTAACGAGTTGCTAAAAATACATGGGCGATAACTGCCCGCTTGCACATAACGCTAATTAATTAAACATTAACGCTAGCGTTGCAGATCAGTGTGCTCACTGCTGCAACAGAACGTCATTCTTGTCAAATCTGACGAGACAGCTCAACTTCACTGACTAGCCAATCAATATAAATGAATCGCATTTACATTCAACAAACTATCATGACATCAGCGTTTGTTAACGAGTTGCTAAAAATACACAATGCCCGCTTGCGCATAACGTTACGGCGGCAATTAATTAAACGATCTAATGCTACAACTCACAGCCAGATGCATGGATTTGTCAGACTGAGGGATCTGATAACCGCTAACTTGCGGTAAGCTGAGCTGACCCACCTCTCAATTATTTCTCTTGTCTGTGGAAACCAGTCCGTGTTGTTTCTGTTTCTTTTCCTGCTTTTCATCATCTTCGCCATATGGTAATCCAGCATAGGAGTAGCTTGAGTGGCTAACTTCTTGTATACTATCCGCACCGCACGCCTGGCTCACAGTCACAACAAACACACCGGCTAAAGTGGGCGTAACGTTTCCTGCATGCCTCTACATGACAGCCAATCACCAGCCGTATTAGAGCGCGGCGTGCAAGCATGTCGCATGCTTATAGGCTCAATGACGCTGTTTTGTTTTGGTATCGAAAATTGGTATCGATTGACAAGGGAGGCTTCGATACCCCTTAGTATCGATGTTTCCATTTCGGTGCCAAGTAAGTATCGAAACTCGATACCCAGCCCTAGCTCCATGTACAAGTACCTCTCCGCTCAATGTACAAGTACCTCTCCGCTCAATGTACAAGTACCTCTCCGCTCCATGTACAAGTACCTCTCCGCTCCATGTACAAGTACCTCTCCGCTCCATGTACAAGTACCTCTCCGCTCCATGTACAAGTACATCTCTGCTCCATGTACAAGTACCTCTCCGCTCAATGTACAAGTACATCTCCGCTCCATGTACAAGTACCTCTCCGCTCCATGTACAAGTACATCTCCGCTCCATGTACAAGTACCTCTCCGCTCCATGTACAAGTACCTCTCCGCTCAATGTACAAGTACATCTCCGCTCCATGTACAAGTACATCTCTGCTCCATGTACAAGTACCTCTCCGCTCAATGTACAAGTACATCTCCGCTCCATGTACAAGTACCTCTCCGCTCCATGTACAAGTACCTCTCCGGTCCATGTACAAGTACCTCTCCGCTCCATGTACAAGTACCTCTCCGCTCCATGTACAAGTACCTCTCCGCTCAATGTCAAGTGTCGACAGTACCTCTCCGCTCCATGTACAAATACCTCTCTGCTCTCATGTACAAGTACCTCTCCGCTCCATGTACAAGTACCTCTCCGCTCAATGTCAAGTGTCGACAGTACCTCTCCGCTCCATGTACAAATACCTCTCCGCTCCATGTACAAGTACCTCTCCGCTCTCATGTACATGTACCTCTCCGCTCCATGTACAAGTAGCTCTCCGCTCAATGTACAAGTGTCGACAGTACCTTTCCGCTCCATGTACAAATACCTCTCCGCTCTCATGTACAAGTACCTCTCCGCTCCATGTACAAGTACCTCTCCGCTCAATGTACAAATACCTCTCCGCTCCATGTATAAGTACCTCTCCGCTCTATGTACAAGTACCTCTCCGCTCCATGTACAAGTACCTCTCCGCTCAATGTACAAATACCTCTCCGCTCCATGTACAAGTAGCTCTCCGCTGAATGTACAAGTGTCGACAGTACCTCTCCGCTCAATGTACAAGTACCTCTCCGCTCAATGTACAAATACCTCTCCGCTCCATGTACAAGTACCTCTCCGCTCAATGTCAAGTATCGACAGTACCTCTCCGCTCCATGTACAAGTACCTCTCCGCTCTCATGTACAAGTACCTCTCCGCTCCATGTACAAGTACCTCTCCGCTCAATGTACAAGTACCTCTGCGCTCCATGTACAAGTACCTCTCCGCTCAATGTACAAGTACCTCTCCGCTCAATGTACAAGTACCTCTCCGCTCAATGTACAAGTGTCGACAGTACCTCTCCGCTCCATGTACAAGTACCTCTCCGCTCAATGTACAAGTGTCGACAGTACCTCTACGCTCAATGTACAAGTGTCGACAGTACCTCTCCGCTCTCATGTACAAGTACCTCTCCGATCCATGTACAAGTACATCTCCGCTCCATGTACAAGTACATCTCCGCTCAATGTACAAGTACCTCTCCGCTCCATGTACAAGTACCTCTCCGCTCCATGTACAAGTACCTCTCCGCTCCATGTACAAGTACCTCTCCGCTCCATGTACAAGTACCTCTCCGCTCAATGTACAAGTACCTCTCCGCTCCATGTACAAGTACCTCTCCGCTCAATGTACAAGTACCTCTCCGCTCCATGTACAAGTACCTCTCCGCTCCATGTACAAGTACCTCTCCGCTCCATGTACAAGTACCTCTCCGCTCAATGTCAAGTATCGACAGTACCTCTCCGCTCCATGTACAAGTACCTCTCCGCTGAATGTACAAGTGTCGACAGTACCTCTCCGCTCAATGTACAAGTACCTCTCCGCTCCATGTACAAGTACCTCTCCGCTCTCATGTACAAGTACCTCTCCGCTCCATGTACAAGTACCTCTCCGCTCAATGTACAAGTACCTCTGCGCTCCATGTACAAGTACCTCTCCGCTCAATGTACAAGTACCTCTCCGCTCAATGTACAAGTGTCGACAGTACCTCTCCGCTCCATGTACAAGTACCTCTCCGCTCAATGTACAAGTGTCGACAGTACCTCTACGCTCAATGTACAAGTGTCGACAGTACCTCTCCGCTCTCATGTACAAGTACCTCTCCGATCCATGTACAAGTACATCTCCGCTCCATGTACAAGTACATCTCCGCTCAATGTACAAGTACCTCTCCGCTCCATGTACAAGTACCTCTCCGCTCAATGTCAAGTATCGACAGTACCTCTCCGCTCCATGTACAAGTACCTCTCCGCTGAATGTACAAGTGTCGACAGTACCTCTCCGCTCAATGTACAAGTACCTCTCCGCTCCATGTACAAGTACCTCTCCGCTCTCATGTACAAGTACCTCTCCGCTCCATGTACAAGTACCTCTCCGCTCAATGTACAAGTACCTCTGCGCTCCATGTACAAGTACCTCTCCGCTCAATGTACAAGTACCTCTCCGCTCAATGTACAAGTGTCGACAGTACCTCTCCGCTCCATGTACAAGTACCTCTCCACTCAATGTACAAGTGTCGACAGTACCTCTACGCTCAATGTACAAGTGTCGACAGTACCTCTCCGCTCTCATGTACAAGTACCTCTCCGATCCATGTACAAGTACATCTCCGCTCCATGTACAAGTACATCTCCGCTCAATGTACAAGTACCTCTCCGCTCCATGTACAAGTACATCTCCGCTCCATGTACAAGTACCTCTCCGCTCCATGTACAAGTACCTCTCCGCTCAATGTACAAGTACATCTCCGCTCCATGTACAAGTACATCTCTGCTCCATGTACAAGTACCTCTCCGCTCAATGTACAAGTACATCTCCGCTCCATGTACAAGTACCTCTCCGCTCCATGTACAAGTACCTCTCCGGTCCATGTACAAGTACCTCTCCGCTCCATGTACAAGTACCTCTCCGCTCCATGTACAAGTACCTCTCCGCTCAATGTCAAGTGTCGACAGTACCTCTCCGCTCCATGTACAAATACCTCTCTGCTCTCATGTACAAGTACCTCTCCGCTCCATGTACAAGTACCTCTCCGCTCAATGTCAAGTGTCGACAGTACCTCTCCGCTCCATGTACAAATACCTCTCCGCTCCATGTACAAGTACCTCTCCGCTCTCATGTACATGTACCTCTCCGCTCCATGTACAAGTAGCTCTCCGCTCAATGTACAAGTGTCGACAGTACCTTTCCGCTCCATGTACAAATACCTCTCCGCTCTCATGTACAAGTACCTCTCCGCTCCATGTACAAGTACCTCTCCGCTCAATGTACAAATACCTCTCCGCTCCATGTATAAGTACCTCTCCGCTCTATGTACAAGTACCTCTCCGCTCCATGTACAAGTACCTCTCCGCTCAATGTACAAATACCTCTCCGCTCCATGTACAAGTAGCTCTCCGCTGAATGTACAAGTGTCGACAGTACCTCTCCGCTCAATGTACAAGTACCTCTCCGCTCAATGTACAAATACCTCTCCGCTCCATGTACAAGTACCTCTCCGCTCAATGTCAAGTATCGACAGTACCTCTCCGCTCCATGTACAAGTACCTCTCCGCTGAATGTACAAGTGTCGACAGTACCTCTCCGCTCAATGTACAAGTACCTCTCCGCTCCATGTACAAGTACCTCTCCGCTCTCATGTACAAGTACCTCTCCGCTCCATGTACAAGTACCTCTCCGCTCAATGTACAAGTACCTCTGCGCTCCATGTACAAGTACCTCTCCGCTCAATGTACAAGTACCTCTCCGCTCAATGTACAAGTGTCGACAGTACCTCTCCGCTCCATGTACAAGTACCTCTCCGCTCAATGTACAAGTGTCGACAGTACCTCTACGCTCAATGTACAAGTGTCGACAGTACCTCTCCGCTCTCATGTACAAGTACCTCTCCGATCCATGTACAAGTACATCTCCGCTCCATGTACAAGTACATCTCCGCTCAATGTACAAGTACCTCTCCGCTCCATGTACAAGTACCTCTCCGCTCCATGTACAAGTACCTCTCCGCTCCATGTACAAGTACCTCTCCGCTCCATGTACAAGTACCTCTCCGCTCAATGTACAAGTACCTCTCCGCTCCATGTACAAGTACCTCTCCGCTCAATGTACAAGTACCTCTCCGCTCCATGTACAAGTACCTCTCCGCTCCATGTACAAGTACCTCTCCGCTCCATGTACAAGTACCTCTCCGCTCAATGTCAAGTATCGACAGTACCTCTCCGCTCCATGTACAAGTACCTCTCCGCTGAATGTACAAGTGTCGACAGTACCTCTCCGCTCAATGTACAAGTACCTCTCCGCTCCATGTACAAGTACCTCTCCGCTCTCATGTACAAGTACCTCTCCGCTCCATGTACAAGTACCTCTCCGCTCAATGTACAAGTACCTCTGCGCTCCATGTACAAGTACCTCTCCGCTCAATGTACAAGTACCTCTCCGCTCAATGTACAAGTGTCGACAGTACCTCTCCGCTCCATGTACAAGTACCTCTCCGCTCAATGTACAAGTGTCGACAGTACCTCTACGCTCAATGTACAAGTGTCGACAGTACCTCTCCGCTCTCATGTACAAGTACCTCTCCGATCCATGTACAAGTACATCTCCGCTCCATGTACAAGTACATCTCCGCTCAATGTACAAGTACCTCTCCGCTCCATGTACAAGTACCTCTCCGCTCCATGTACAAGTACCTCTCCGCTCCATGTACAAGTACCTCTCCGCTCAATGTACAAGTACCTCTCCGCTCCATGTACAAGTACCTCTCCGCTCCATGTACAAGTACCTCTCCGCTCCATGTACAAGTACCTCTCCGCTCAATGTACAAGTACCTCTCCGCTCCATGTACAAGTACCTCTCCGCTCCATGTACAAGTACCTCTCCGCTCCATGTACAAGTACCTCTCCGCTCAATGTACAAGTACCTCTCCGCTCCCTGTACAAGTACATCTCCGCTCCATGTACAAGTACCTCTCCGCTCCATGTACAAGTACCTCTCCGCTCAATGTACAAGTGTCGACAGTACCTCTCCGCTCCATGTACAAGTACCTCTCCGCTCCATGTACAAGTACCTCTCCGCTCAATGTACAAGTGTCGACAGTACCTCTCCGCTCCATCTACAAGTACCTCTCCGCTCAATGTACAAGTACCTCTCCGCTGAATGTACAAGTACCTCTCCGCTCCATGTACAAGTACCTCTCCGCTCCATGTACAAATACCTCTCCGCTCCATGTACAAGTACCTCTCCGCTCCATGTACAAGCACCTCTCCGCTACATGTACAAGTACCTCTCCGCTCCATGTACAAGTACCTCTCCGCTCCATGTACAAGTACCTCTCCGCTCAATGTACAAGTACATCTCCGCTCCATGTACAAGTACCTCTCCGCTCCATGTACAAGTACATCTCCGCTCCATGTACAAGTACCTCTCCGCTCAATGTACAAGTACATCTCCGCTCCATGTACAAGTACATCTCCACTCCATGTACAAGTACCTCTCCGCTCAATGTACAAGTACATCTCCGCTCCATGTACCAGTACCTCTCCGCTCAATGTACAAGTACATCTCCACTCCATGTACAAGTACCTCTCCGCTCAATGTACAAGTACATCTCCGCTCCATGTACCAGTACCTCTCCGCTCCATGTACAAGTACCTCTCCGCTCCATGTACAAGTACCTCTCCGCTCCATGTACAAGTACATCTCTGCTCCATGTACAAGTACCTCTCCGCTTAATGTACAAGTACATCTCCGCTCCATGTACAAGTACCTCTCCGCTCCATGTACAAGTACATCTCCGCTCCATGTACAAGTACCTCTCCGCTCCATGTACAAGTACCTCTCCGCTCAATGTACAAGTACATCTCCGCTCCATGTACAAGTACCTCTCCGCTCCATGTACAAGTACATCTCCGCTCCATGTACAAGTACCTCTCCGCTCAATGTACAAGTACATCTCCGCTCCATGTACAAGTACATCTCCACTCCATGTACAAGTACCTCTCCGCTCAATGTACAAGTACATCTCCGCTCCATGTACCAGTACCTCTCCGCTCAATGTACAAGTACATCTCCACTCCATGTACAAGTACCTCTCCGCTCAATGTACAAGTACATCTCCGCTCCATGTACCAGTACCTCTCCGCTCAATGTACAAGTACATCTCCACTCCATGTACAAGTACCTCTCCGCTCAATGTACAAGTACATCTGCGCTCCATGTAGGGCTGGGTATCGTTCAAAATTTTTCGATATCGATACCGTTTCGATACTTGGATTTCGATACCGGTTCCTGAACGATACTTTTTTCGATACCAATTTTTAGAAAAATCCATTTTAACAAAAATAAAACTGCATTACACATTGAAATTATTTTACAAATCTTTAGTTTCCCCCCATCTTAAGTTTTACAGCAGAAAAAAATAAAACCTACTGTATTTAACATAACTTTAAGTTCTCTAAACGTATTGCCGTCCCTACAAAAAATATTGGAGTACTACAAAGGAAAGAAATGTAGCTAAAACAAATAAATCAGTGGAATAGTTTTCAGTGCAAAACAGAGAGTTGCAAATCAGGGTTTAATGCTCACTGATGCAACAGAACTCTATTCTTGTACAAACTGATGAGATGGCTCCACTTCATGCATGGAAGACTAGTTGAGCATTGACTAGCCTATCAATATAGCCTTATATGCCACAAAGTGAATCGCATTTATATTCAACAAACTATCATGACATCAGCGTTTGTTAACGAGTTGCTAAAAATACATGGGCGATAACTGCCCGCTTGCACATAACGCTAATTAATTAAACATTAACGCTAGCGTTGCAGATCAGTGTGCTCACTGCTGCAACAGAACGTCATTCTTGTCAAATCTGACGAGACAGCTCAACTTCACTGACTAGCCAATCAATATAAATGAATCGCATTTACATTCAACAAACTATCATGACATCAGCGTTTGTTAACGAGTTGCTAAAAATACACAATGCCCGCTTGCGCATAACGTTACGGCGGCAATTAATTAAACGATCTAATGCTACAACTCACAGCCAGATGCATGGATTTGTCAGACTGAGGGATCTGATAACCGCTAACTTGCGGTAAGCTGAGCTGACCCACCTCTCAATTATTTCTCTTGTCTGTGGAAACCAGTCCGTGTTGTTTCTGTTTCTTTTCCTGCTTTTCATCATCTTCGCCATATGGTAATCCAGCATAGGAGTAGCTTGAGTGGCTAACTTCTTGTATACTATCCGCACCGCACGCCTGGCTCACAGTCACAACAAACACACCGGCTAAAGTGGGCGTAACGTTTCCTGCATGCCTCTACATGACAGCCAATCACCAGCCGTATTAGAGCGCGGCGTGCAAGCATGTCGCATGCTTATAGGCTCAATGACGCTGTTTTGTTTTGGTATCGAAAATTGGTATCGATTGACAAGGGAGGCTTCGATACCCCTTAGTATCGATGTTTCCATTTCGGTGCCAAGTAAGTATCGAAACTCGATACCCAGCCCTAGCTCCATGTACAAGTACCTCTCCGCTCAATGTACAAGTACCTCTCCGCTCAATGTACAAGTACCTCTCCGCTCCATGTACAAGTACCTCTCCGCTCCATGTACAAGTACCTCTCCGCTCCATGTACAAGTACCTCTCCGCTCCATGTACAAGTACATCTCTGCTCCATGTACAAGTACCTCTCCGCTCAATGTACAAGTACATCTCCGCTCCATGTACAAGTACCTCTCCGCTCCATGTACAAGTACATCTCCGCTCCATGTACAAGTACCTCTCCGCTCCATGTACAAGTACCTCTCCGCTCAATGTACAAGTACATCTCCGCTCCATGTACAAGTACATCTCTGCTCCATGTACAAGTACCTCTCCGCTCAATGTACAAGTACATCTCCGCTCCATGTACAAGTACCTCTCCGCTCCATGTACAAGTACCTCTCCGGTCCATGTACAAGTACCTCTCCGCTCCATGTACAAGTACCTCTCCGCTCCATGTACAAGTACCTCTCCGCTCAATGTCAAGTGTCGACAGTACCTCTCCGCTCCATGTACAAATACCTCTCTGCTCTCATGTACAAGTACCTCTCCGCTCCATGTACAAGTACCTCTCCGCTCAATGTCAAGTGTCGACAGTACCTCTCCGCTCCATGTACAAATACCTCTCCGCTCCATGTACAAGTACCTCTCCGCTCTCATGTACATGTACCTCTCCGCTCCATGTACAAGTAGCTCTCCGCTCAATGTACAAGTGTCGACAGTACCTTTCCGCTCCATGTACAAATACCTCTCCGCTCTCATGTACAAGTACCTCTCCGCTCCATGTACAAGTACCTCTCCGCTCAATGTACAAATACCTCTCCGCTCCATGTATAAGTACCTCTCCGCTCTATGTACAAGTACCTCTCCGCTCCATGTACAAGTACCTCTCCGCTCAATGTACAAATACCTCTCCGCTCCATGTACAAGTAGCTCTCCGCTGAATGTACAAGTGTCGACAGTACCTCTCCGCTCAATGTACAAGTACCTCTCCGCTCAATGTACAAATACCTCTCCGCTCCATGTACAAGTACCTCTCCGCTCAATGTCAAGTATCGACAGTACCTCTCCGCTCCATGTACAAGTACCTCTCCGCTGAATGTACAAGTGTCGACAGTACCTCTCCGCTCAATGTACAAGTACCTCTCCGCTCCATGTACAAGTACCTCTCCGCTCTCATGTACAAGTACCTCTCCGCTCCATGTACAAGTACCTCTCCGCTCAATGTACAAGTACCTCTGCGCTCCATGTACAAGTACCTCTCCGCTCAATGTACAAGTACCTCTCCGCTCAATGTACAAGTGTCGACAGTACCTCTCCGCTCCATGTACAAGTACCTCTCCGCTCAATGTACAAGTGTCGACAGTACCTCTACGCTCAATGTACAAGTGTCGACAGTACCTCTCCGCTCTCATGTACAAGTACCTCTCCGATCCATGTACAAGTACATCTCCGCTCCATGTACAAGTACATCTCCGCTCAATGTACAAGTACCTCTCCGCTCCATGTACAAGTACCTCTCCGCTCCATGTACAAGTACCTCTCCGCTCCATGTACAAGTACCTCTCCGCTCCATGTACAAGTACCTCTCCGCTCAATGTACAAGTACCTCTCCGCTCCATGTACAAGTACCTCTCCGCTCAATGTACAAGTACCTCTCCGCTCCATGTACAAGTACCTCTCCGCTCCATGTACAAGTACCTCTCCGCTCCATGTACAAGTACCTCTCCGCTCAATGTCAAGTATCGACAGTACCTCTCCGCTCCATGTACAAGTACCTCTCCGCTGAATGTACAAGTGTCGACAGTACCTCTCCGCTCAATGTACAAGTACCTCTCCGCTCCATGTACAAGTACCTCTCCGCTCTCATGTACAAGTACCTCTCCGCTCCATGTACAAGTACCTCTCCGCTCAATGTACAAGTACCTCTGCGCTCCATGTACAAGTACCTCTCCGCTCAATGTACAAGTACCTCTCCGCTCAATGTACAAGTGTCGACAGTACCTCTCCGCTCCATGTACAAGTACCTCTCCGCTCAATGTACAAGTGTCGACAGTACCTCTACGCTCAATGTACAAGTGTCGACAGTACCTCTCCGCTCTCATGTACAAGTACCTCTCCGATCCATGTACAAGTACATCTCCGCTCCATGTACAAGTACATCTCCGCTCAATGTACAAGTACCTCTCCGCTCCATGTACAAGTACCTCTCCGCTCCATGTACAAGTACCTCTCCGCTCCATGTACAAGTACCTCTCCGCTCAATGTACAAGTACCTCTCCGCTCCATGTACAAGTACCTCTCCGCTCCATGTACAAGTACCTCTCCGCTCCATGTACAAGTACCTCTCCGCTCAATGTACAAGTACCTCTCCGCTCCATGTACAAGTACCTCTCCGCTCCATGTACAAGTACCTCTCCGCTCCATGTACAAGTACCTCTCCGCTCAATGTACAAGTACCTCTCCGCTCCCTGTACAAGTACATCTCCGCTCCATGTACAAGTACCTCTCCGCTCCATGTACAAGTACCTCTCCGCTCAATGTACAAGTGTCGACAGTACCTCTCCGCTCCATGTACAAGTACCTCTCCGCTCCATGTACAAGTACCTCTCCGCTCAATGTACAAGTGTCGACAGTACCTCTCCGCTCCATCTACAAGTACCTCTCCGCTCAATGTACAAGTACCTCTCCGCTGAATGTACAAGTACCTCTCCGCTCCATGTACAAGTACCTCTCCGCTCCATGTACAAATACCTCTCCGCTCCATGTACAAGTACCTCTCCGCTCCATGTACAAGCACCTCTCCGCTACATGTACAAGTACCTCTCCGCTCCATGTACAAGTACCTCTCCGCTCCATGTACAAGTACCTCTCCGCTCAATGTACAAGTACCTCTCCGCTCCATGTACAAATACCTCTCCGCTCCATGTACAAATACCTCTCCGCTCCATGTACAAGTACCTCTCCGCTCCATGTACCAGTACCTCTCCGCTCAATGTACAAGTACATCTCCGCTCAATGTACAAGTACATCTCCGCTCAATGTACAAGTACGTCTCCGCTCAATGTACAAGTACCTCTCCGCTCAATGTACAAGTACCTCTCCGCTCCATGTACAAGTACCTCTCCGCTCAATGTACAAGTACATCTCCGCTCCATGTACCAGTACCTCTCCGCTCAATGTACAAGTACCTCTCCGCTCAATGTACAAGTACATCTCCGCTCCATGTACAAGTACGTCTCCGCTCAATGTATAAGTACCTCTCCGCTCCATGTACAAGTACCTCTCCGCTCCATGTACAAGTACATCTCCGCTCCATGTACAAGTACATCTCCGCTCCATGTACAAGTACCTCTCCGCTCCATGTACAAGTACCTCTCCGCTCCATGTACAAGTACATCTCCGCTCCATGTACAAGTACCTCTCCGCTCAATGTACAAGTACATCTCCGCTCCATGTACAAGTACATCTCCACTCCATGTACAAGTACCTCTCCGCTCAATGTACAAGTACATCTCCGCTCCATGTACCAGTACCTCTCCGCTCAATGTACAAGTACATCTCCACTCCATGTACAAGTAACTCTCCGCTCAATGTACAAGTACATCTCCGCTCCATGTACCAGTACCTCTCCGCTCAATGTACAAGTACATCTCCACTCCATGTACAAGTACCTCTCCGTCAATGTACAAGTACATCTCCGCTCCATGTACCAGTACCTCTCCGCTCAATGTACAAGTACATCTCCGCTCCATGTACAAGTACCTCTCCGCTCAATGTACAAGTACCTCTCCGCTCAATGTACAAGTACATCTCCGCTCCATGTACCAGTACCTCTCCGCTCAATGTACAAGTACATCTGCGCTCCATGTAGGGCTGGGTATCGTTCAAAATTTTTCGATATCGATACCGTTTCGATACTTGGATTTCGATACCGGTTCCTGAACGATACTTTTTTCGATACCAATTTTTAGAAAAATCCATTTTAACAAAAATAAAACTGCATTACACATTGAAATTATTTTACAAATCTTTAGTTTCCCCCCATCTTAAGTTTTACAGCAGAAAAAAATAAAACCTACTGTATTTAACATAACTTTAAGTTCTCTAAACGTATTGCCGTCCCTACAAAAAATATTGGAGTACTACAAAGGAAAGAAATGTAGCTAAAACAAATAAATCAGTGGAATAGTTTTCAGTGCAAAACAGAGAGTTGCAAATCAGGGTTTAATGCTCACTGATGCAACAGAACTCTATTCTTGTACAAACTGATGAGATGGCTCCACTTCATGCATGGAAGACTAGTTGAGCATTGACTAGCCTATCAATATAGCCTTATATGCCACAAAGTGAATCGCATTTATATTCAACAAACTATCATGACATCAGCGTTTGTTAACGAGTTGCTAAAAATACATGGGCGATAACTGCCCGCTTGCACATAACGCTAATTAATTAAACATTAACGCTAGCGTTGCAGATCAGTGTGCTCACTGCTGCAACAGAACGTCATTCTTGTCAAATCTGACGAGACAGCTCAACTTCACTGACTAGCCAATCAATATAAATGAATCGCATTTACATTCAACAAACTATCATGACATCAGCGTTTGTTAACGAGTTGCTAAAAATACACAATGCCCGCTTGCGCATAACGTTACGGCGGCAATTAATTAAACGATCTAATGCTACAACTCACAGCCAGATGCATGGATTTGTCAGACTGAGGGATCTGATAACCGCTAACTTGCGGTAAGCTGAGCTGACCCACCTCTCAATTATTTCTCTTGTCTGTGGAAACCAGTCCGTGTTGTTTCTGTTTCTTTTCCTGCTTTTCATCATCTTCGCCATATGGTAATCCAGCATAGGAGTAGCTTGAGTGGCTAACTTCTTGTATACTATCCGCACCGCACGCCTGGCTCACAGTCACAACAAACACACCGGCTAAAGTGGGCGTAACGTTTCCTGCATGCCTCTACATGACAGCCAATCACCAGCCGTATTAGAGCGCGGCGTGCAAGCATGTCGCATGCTTATAGGCTCAATGACGCTGTTTTGTTTTGGTATCGAAAATTGGTATCGATTGACAAGGGAGGCTTCGATACCCCTTAGTATCGATGTTTCCATTTCGGTGCCAAGTAAGTATCGAAACTCGATACCCAGCCCTAGCTCCATGTACAAGTACCTCTCCGCTCAATGTACAAGTACCTCTCCGCTCAATGTACAAGTACCTCTCCGCTCCATGTACAAGTACCTCTCCGCTCCATGTACAAGTACCTCTCCGCTCCATGTACAAGTACCTCTCCGCTCCATGTACAAGTACATCTCTGCTCCATGTACAAGTACCTCTCCGCATAATGTACAAGTACATCTCCGCTCCATGTACAAGTACCTCTCCGCTCCATGTACAAGTACATCTCCGCTCCATGTACAAGTACCTCTCCGCTCCATGTACAAGTACCTCTCCGCTCAATGTACAAGTACATCTCCGCTCCATGTACAAGTACATCTCTGCTCCATGTACAAGTACCTCTCCGCTCAATGTACAAGTACATCTCCGCTCCATGTACAAGTACCTCTCCGCTCCATGTACAAGTACCTCTCCGGTCCATGTACAAGTACCTCTCCGCTCCATGTACAAGTACCTCTCCGCTCCATGTACAAGTACCTCTCCGCTCAATGTCAAGTGTCGACAGTACCTCTCCGCTCCATGTACAAATACCTCTCCGCTCTCATGTACAAGTACCTCTCCGCTCCATGTACAAGTACCTCTCCGCTCAATGTCAAGTGTCGACAGTACCTCTCCGCTCCATGTACAAATACCTCTCCGCTCCATGTACAAGTACCTCTCCGCTCTCATGTACAAGTACCTCTCCGCTCCATGTACAAGTAGCTCTCCGCTCAATGTACAAGTGTCGACAGTACCTTTCCGCTCCATGTACAAATACCTCTCCGCTCTCATGTACAAGTACCTCTCCGCTCCATGTACAAGTACCTCTCCGCTCAATGTACAAATACCTCTCCGCTCCATGTATAAGTACCTCTCCGCTCTATGTACAAGTACCTCTCCGCTCCATGTACAAGTACCTCTCCGCTCAATGTACAAATACCTCTCCGCTCCATGTACAAGTAGCTCTCCGCTGAATGTACAAGTGTCGACAGTACCTCTCCGCTCAATGTACAAGTACCTCTCCGCTCAATGTACAAATACCTCTCCGCTCCATGTACAAGTACCTCTCCGCTCAATGTCAAGTATCGACAGTACCTCTCCGCTCCATGTACAAGTACCTCTCCGCTGAATGTACAAGTGTCGACAGTACCTCTCCGCTCAATGTACAAGTACCTCTCCGCTCCATGTACAAGTACCTCTCCGCTCTCATGTACAAGTACCTCTCCGCTCCATGTACAAGTACCTCTCCGCTCAATGTACAAGTACCTCTGCGCTCCATGTACAAGTACCTCTCCGCTCAATGTACAAGTACCTCTCCGCTCAATGTACAAGTGTCGACAGTACCTCTCCGCTCCATGTACAAGTACCTCTCCGCTCAATGTACAAGTGTCGACAGTACCTCTACGCTCAATGTACAAGTGTCGACAGTACCTCTCCGCTCTCATGTACAAGTACCTCTCCGATCCATGTACAAGTACATCTCCGCTCCATGTACAAGTACATCTCCGCTCAATGTACAAGTACCTCTCCGCTCCATGTACAAGTACCTCTCCGCTCCATGTACAAGTACCTCTCCGCTCCATGTACAAGTACCTCTCCGCTCCATGTACAAGTACCTCTCCGCTCAATGTACAAGTACCTCTCCGCTCCATGTACAAGTACCTCTCCGCTCAATGTACAAGTACCTCTCCGCTCCATGTACAAGTACCTCTCCGCTCCATGTACAAGTACCTCTCCGCTCCATGTACAAGTACCTCTCCGCTCAATGTCAAGTATCGACAGTACCTCTCCGCTCCATGTACAAGTACCTCTCCGCTGAATGTACAAGTGTCGACAGTACCTCTCCGCTCAATGTACAAGTACCTCTCCGCTCCATGTACAAGTACCTCTCCGCTCTCATGTACAAGTACCTCTCCGCTCCATGTACAAGTACCTCTCCGCTCAATGTACAAGTACCTCTGCGCTCCATGTACAAGTACCTCTCCGCTCAATGTACAAGTACCTCTCCGCTCAATGTACAAGTGTCGACAGTACCTCTACGCTCAATGTACAAGTGTCGACAGTACCTCTCCGCTCTCATGTACAAGTACCTCTCCGATCCATGTACAAGTACATCTCCGCTCCATGTACAAGTACATCTCCGCTCAATGTACAAGTACCTCTCCGCTCCATGTACAAGTACATCTCTGCTCCATGTACAAGTACCTCTCCGCTCAATGTACAAGTACATCTCCGCTCCATGTACAAGTACCTCTCCGCTCCATGTACAAGTACATCTCCGCTCCATGTACAAGTACCTCTCCGCTCCATGTACAAGTACCTCTCCGCTCAATGTACAAGTACATCTCCGCTCCATGTACAAGTACATCTCTGCTCCATGTACAAGTACCTCTCCGCTCAATGTACAAGTACATCTCCGCTCCATGTACAAGTACCTCTCCGCTCCATGTACAAGTACCTCTCCGGTCCATGTACAAGTACCTCTCCGCTCCATGTACAAGTACCTCTCCGCTCCATGTACAAGTACCTCTCCGCTCAATGTCAAGTGTCGACAGTACCTCTCCGCTCCATGTACAAATACCTCTCCGCTCTCATGTACAAGTACCTCTCCGCTTCATGTACAAGTACCTCTCCGCTCAATGTCAAGTGTCGACAGTACCTCTCCGCTCCATGTACAAATACCTCTCCGCTCCATGTACAAGTACCTCTCCGCTCTCATGTACAAGTACCTCTCCGCTCCATGTACAAGTAGCTCTCCGCTCAATGTACAAGTGTCGACAGTACCTTTCCGCTCCATGTACAAATACCTCTCCGCTCTCATGTACAAGTACCTCTCCGCTCCATGTACAAGTACCTCTCCGCTCAATGTACAAATACCTCTCCGCTCCATGTATAAGTACCTCTCCGCTCTATGTACAAGTACCTCTCCGCTCCATGTACAAGTACCTCTCCGCTCAATGTACAAATACCTCTCCGCTCCATGTACAAGTAGCTCTCCGCTGAATGTACAAGTGTCGACAGTACCTCTCCGCTCAATGTACAAGTACCTCTCCGCTCAATGTACAAATACCTCTCCGCTCCATGTACAAGTACCTCTCCGCTCAATGTCAAGTATCGACAGTACCTCTCCGCTCCATGTACAAGTACCTCTCCGCTGAATGTACAAGTGTCGACAGTACCTCTCCGCTCAATGTACAAGTACCTCTCCGCTCCATGTACAAGTACCTCTCCGCTCTCATGTACAAGTACCTCTCCGCTCCATGTACAAGTACCTCTCCGCTCAATGTACAAGTACCTCTGCGCTCCATGTACAAGTACCTCTCCGCTCAATGTACAAGTACCTCTCCGCTCAATGTACAAGTGTCGACAGTACCTCTCCGCTCCATGTACAAGTACCTCTCCGCTCAATGTACAAGTGTCGACAGTACCTCTACGCTCAATGTACAAGTGTCGACAGTACCTCTCCGCTCTCATGTACAAGTACCTCTCCGATCCATGTACAAGTACATCTCCGCTCCATGTACAAGTACATCTCCGCTCAATGTACAAGTACCTCTCCGCTCCATGTACAAGTACCTCTCCGCTCCATGTACAAGTACCTCTCCGCTCCATGTACAAGTACCTCTCCGCTCCATGTACAAGTACCTCTCCGCTCAATGTACAAGTACCTCTCCGCTCCATGTACAAGTACCTCTCCGCTCAATGTACAAGTACCTCTCCGCTCCATGTACAAGTACCTCTCCGCTCCATGTACAAGTACCTCTCCGCTCCATGTACAAGTACCTCTCCGCTCAATGTCAAGTATCGACAGTACCTCTCCGCTCCATGTACAAGTACCTCTCCGCTGAATGTACAAGTGTCGACAGTACCTCTCCGCTCAATGTACAAGTACCTCTCCGCTCCATGTACAAGTACCTCTCCGCTCTCATGTACAAGTACCTCTCCGCTCCATGTACAAGTACCTCTCCGCTCAATGTACAAGTACCTCTGCGCTCCATGTACAAGTACCTCTCCGCTCAATGTACAAGTACCTCTCCGCTCAATGTACAAGTACATCTCCGCTCCATGTACAAGTACATCTCTGCTCCATGTACAAGTACCTCTCCGCTCAATGTACAAGTACATCTCCGCTCCATGTACAAGTACCTCTCCGCTCCATGTACAAGTACCTCTCCGGTCCATGTACAAGTACCTCTCCGCTCCATGTACAAGTACCTCTCCGCTCCATGTACAAGTACCTCTCCGCTCAATGTCAAGTGTCGACAGTACCTCTCCGCTCCATGTACAAATACCTCTCCGCTCTCATGTACAAGTACCTCTCCGCTCCATGTACAAGTACCTCTCCGCTCAATGTCAAGTGTCGACAGTACCTCTCCGCTCCATGTACAAATACCTCTCCGCTCCATGTACAAGTACCTCTCCGCTCTCATGTACAAGTACCTCTCCGCTCCATGTACAAGTAGCTCTCCGCTCAATGTACAAGTGTCGACAGTACCTTTCCGCTCCATGTACAAATACCTCTCCGCTCTCATGTACAAGTACCTCTCCGCTCCATGTACAAGTACCTCTCCGCTCAATGTACAAATACCTCTCCGCTCCATGTATAAGTACCTCTCCGCTCTATGTACAAGTACCTCTCCGCTCCATGTACAAGTACCTCTCCGCTCAATGTACAAATACCTCTCCGCTCCATGTACAAGTAGCTCTCCGCTGAATGTACAAGTGTCGACAGTACCTCTCCGCTCAATGTACAAGTACCTCTCCGCTCAATGTACAAATACCTCTCCGCTCCATGTACAAGTACCTCTCCGCTCAATGTCAAGTATCGACAGTACCTCTCCGCTCCATGTACAAGTACCTCTCCGCTGAATGTACAAGTGTCGACAGTACCTCTCCGCTCAATGTACAAGTACCTCTCCGCTCCATGTACAAGTACCTCTCCGCTCTCATGTACAAGTACCTCTCCGCTCCATGTACAAGTACCTCTCCGCTCAATGTACAAGTACCTCTGCGCTCCATGTACAAGTACCTCTCCGCTCAATGTACAAGTACCTCTCCGCTCAATGTACAAGTGTCGACAGTACCTCTCCGCTCCATGTACAAGTACCTCTCCGCTCAATGTACAAGTGTCGACAGTACCTCTACGCTCAATGTACAAGTGTCGACAGTACCTCTCCGCTCTCATGTACAAGTACCTCTCCGATCCATGTACAAGTACATCTCCGCTCCATGTACAAGTACATCTCCGCTCAATGTACAAGTACCTCTCCGCTCCATGTACAAGTACCTCTCCGCTCCATGTACAAGTACCTCTCCGCTCCATGTACAAGTACCTCTCCGCTCCATGTACAAGTACCTCTCCGCTCAATGTACAAGTACCTCTCCGCTCCATGTACAAGTACCTCTCCGCTCAATGTACAAGTACCTCTCCGCTCCATGTACAAGTACCTCTCCGCTCCATGTACAAGTACCTCTCCGCTCCATGTACAAGTACCTCTCCGCTCAATGTCAAGTATCGACAGTACCTCTCCGCTCCATGTACAAGTACCTCTCTGCTGAATGTACAAGTGTCGACAGTACCTCTCCGCTCAATGTACAAGTACCTCTCCGCTCCATGTACAAGTACCTCTCCGCTCTCATGTACAAGTACCTCTCCGCTCCATGTACAAGTACCTCTCCGCTCAATGTACAAGTACCTCTGCGCTCCATGTACAAGTACCTCTCCGCTCAATGTACAAGTACCTCTCCGCTCAATGTACAAGTACATCTCCGCTCCATGTACAAGTACATCTCTGCTCCATGTACAAGTACCTCTCCGCTCAATGTACAAGTACATCTCCGCTCCATGTACAAGTACCTCTCCGCTCCATGTACAAGTACCTCTCCGGTCCATGTACAAGTACCTCTCCGCTCCATGTACAAGTACCTCTCCGCTCCATGTACAAGTACCTCTCCGCTCAATGTCAAGTGTCGACAGTACCTCTCCGCTCCATGTACAAATACCTCTCCGCTCTCATGTACAAGTACCTCTCCGCTCCATGTACAAGTACCTCTCCGCTCAATGTCAAGTGTCGACAGTACCTCTCCGCTCCATGTACAAATACCTCTCCGCTCCATGTACAAGTACCTCTCCGCTCTCATGTACAAGTACCTCTCCGCTCCATGTACAAGTAGCTCTCCGCTCAATGTACAAGTGTCGACAGTACCTTTCCGCTCCATGTACAAATACCTCTCCGCTCTCATGTACAAGTACCTCTCCGCTCCATGTACAAGTACCTCTCCGCTCAATGTACAAATACCTCTCCGCTCCATGTATAAGTACCTCTCCGCTCTATGTACAAGTACCTCTCCGCTCCATGTACAAGTACCTCTCCGCTCAATGTACAAATACCTCTCCGCTCCATGTACAAGTAGCTCTCCGCTGAATGTACAAGTGTCGACAGTACCTCTCCGCTCAATGTACAAGTACCTCTCCGCTCAATGTACAAATACCTCTCCGCTCCATGTACAAGTACCTCTCCGCTCAATGTCAAGTATCGACAGTACCTCTCCGCTCCATGTACAAGTACCTCTCCGCTGAATGTACAAGTGTCGACAGTACCTCTCCGCTCAATGTACAAGTACCTCTCCGCTCCATGTACAAGTACCTCTCCGCTCTCATGTACAAGTACCTCTCCGCTCCATGTACAAGTACCTCTCCGCTCAATGTACAAGTACCTCTGCGCTCCATGTACAAGTACCTCTCCGCTCAATGTACAAGTACCTCTCCGCTCAATGTACAAGTGTCGACAGTACCTCTCCGCTCCATGTACAAGTACCTCTCCGCTCAATGTACAAGTGTCGACAGTACCTCTACGCTCAATGTACAAGTGTCGACAGTACCTCTCCGCTCTCATGTACAAGTACCTCTCCGATCCATGTACAAGTACCTCTCCGCTCAATGTACAAGTACATCTCCGCTCCATGTACAAGTACCTCTCCGCTCCATGTACAAGTACCTCTCCGGTCCATGTACAAGTACCTCTCCGCTCCATGTACAAGTACCTCTCCGCTCCATGTACAAGTACCTCTCCGCTCAATGTCAAGTGTCGACAGTACCTCTCCGCTCCATGTACAAATACCTCTCCGCTCTCATGTACAAGTACCTCTCCGCTCCATGTACAAGTACCTCTCCGCTCAATGTCAAGTGTCGACAGTACCTCTCCGCTCCATGTACAAATACCTCTCCGCTCCATGTACAAGTACCTCTCCGCTCTCATGTACAAGTACCTCTCCGCTCCATGTACAAGTAGCTCTCCGCTCAATGTACAAGTGTCGACAGTACCTTTCCGCTCCATGTACAAATACCTCTCCGCTCTCATGTACAAGTACCTCTCCGCTCCATGTACAAGTACCTCTCCGCTCAATGTACAAATACCTCTCCGCTCCATGTATAAGTACCTCTCCGCTCTATGTACAAGTACCTCTCCGCTCCATGTACAAGTACCTCTCCGCTCAATGTACAAATACCTCTCCGCTCCATGTACAAGTAGCTCTCCGCTGAATGTACAAGTGTCGACAGTACCTCTCCGCTCAATGTACAAGTACCTCTCCGCTCAATGTACAAATACCTCTCCGCTCCATGTACAAGTACCTCTCCGCTCAATGTCAAGTATCGACAGTACCTCTCCGCTCCATGTACAAGTACCTCTCCGCTGAATGTACAAGTGTCGACAGTACCTCTCCGCTCAATGTACAAGTACCTCTCCGCTCCATGTACAAGTACCTCTCCGCTCTCATGTACAAGTACCTCTCCGCTCCATGTACAAGTACCTCTCCGCTCAATGTACAAGTACCTCTGCGCTCCATGTACAAGTACCTCTCCGCTCAATGTACAAGTACCTCTCCGCTCAATGTACAAGTGTCGACAGTACCTCTCCGCTTCATGTACAAGTACCTCTCCGCTCAATGTACAAGTGTCGACAGTACCTCTACGCTCAATGTACAAGTGTCGACAGTACCTCTCCGCTCTCATGTACAAGTACCTCTCCGATCCATGTACAAGTACATCTCCGCTCCATGTACAAGTACATCTCCGCTCAATGTACAAGTACCTCTCCGCTCCATGTACAAGTACCTCTCCGCTCCATGTACAAGTACCTCTCCGCTCCATGTACAAGTACCTCTCCGCTCCATGTACAAGTACCTCTCCGCTCAATGTACAAGTACCTCTCCGCTCCATGTACAAGTACCTCTCCGCTCAATGTACAAGTACCTCTCCGCTCAATGTACAAGTACATCTCCGCTCCATGTACAAGTACGTCTCCGCTCAATGTATAAGTACCTCTCCGCTCCATGTACAAGTACCTCTCCGCTCCATGTACAAGTACATCTCCGCTCCATGTACAAGTACATCTCCGCTCCATGTACAAGTACCTCTCCGCTCCATGTACAAGTACCTCTCCGCTCCATGTACAAGTACATCTCCGCTCCATGTACAAGTACCTCTCCGCTCAATGTACAAGTACATCTCCGCTCCATGTACAAGTACATCTCCACTCCATGTACAAGTACCTCTCCGCTCAATGTACAAGTACATCTCCGCTCCATGTACCAGTACCTCTCCGCTCAATGTACAAGTACATCTCCACTCCATGTACAAGTAACTCTCCGCTCAATGTACAAGTACATCTCCGCTCCATGTACCAGTACCTCTCCGCTCAATGTACAAGTACATCTCCACTCCATGTACAAGTACCTCTCCGTCAATGTACAAGTACATCTCCGCTCCATGTACCAGTACCTCTCCGCTCAATGTACAAGTACATCTCCGCTCCATGTACAAGTACCTCTCCGCTCAATGTACAAGTACCTCTCCGCTCAATGTACAAGTACATCTCCGCTCCATGTACCAGTACCTCTCCGCTCAATGTACAAGTACATCTGCGCTCCATGTAGGGCTGGGTATCGTTCAAAATTTTTCGATATCGATACCGTTTCGATACTTGGATTTCGATACCGGTTCCTGAACGATACTTTTTTCGATACCAATTTTTAGAAAAATCCATTTTAACAAAAATAAAACTGCATTACACATTGAAATTATTTTACAAATCTTTAGTTTCCCCCCATCTTAAGTTTTACAGCAGAAAAAAATAAAACCTACTGTATTTAACATAACTTTAAGTTCTCTAAACGTATTGCCGTCCCTACAAAAAATATTGGAGTACTACAAAGGAAAGAAATGTAGCTAAAACAAATAAATCAGTGGAATAGTTTTCAGTGCAAAACAGAGAGTTGCAAATCAGGGTTTAATGCTCACTGATGCAACAGAACTCTATTCTTGTACAAACTGATGAGATGGCTCCACTTCATGCATGGAAGACTAGTTGAGCATTGACTAGCCTATCAATATAGCCTTATATGCCACAAAGTGAATCGCATTTATATTCAACAAACTATCATGACATCAGCGTTTGTTAACGAGTTGCTAAAAATACATGGGCGATAACTGCCCGCTTGCACATAACGCTAATTAATTAAACATTAACGCTAGCGTTGCAGATCAGTGTGCTCACTGCTGCAACAGAACGTCATTCTTGTCAAATCTGACGAGACAGCTCAACTTCACTGACTAGCCAATCAATATAAATGAATCGCATTTACATTCAACAAACTATCATGACATCAGCGTTTGTTAACGAGTTGCTAAAAATACACAATGCCCGCTTGCGCATAACGTTACGGCGGCAATTAATTAAACGATCTAATGCTACAACTCACAGCCAGATGCATGGATTTGTCAGACTGAGGGATCTGATAACCGCTAACTTGCGGTAAGCTGAGCTGACCCACCTCTCAATTATTTCTCTTGTCTGTGGAAACCAGTCCGTGTTGTTTCTGTTTCTTTTCCTGCTTTTCATCATCTTCGCCATATGGTAATCCAGCATAGGAGTAGCTTGAGTGGCTAACTTCTTGTATACTATCCGCACCGCACGCCTGGCTCACAGTCACAACAAACACACCGGCTAAAGTGGGCGTAACGTTTCCTGCATGCCTCTACATGACAGCCAATCACCAGCCGTATTAGAGCGCGGCGTGCAAGCATGTCGCATGCTTATAGGCTCAATGACGCTGTTTTGTTTTGGTATCGAAAATTGGTATCGATTGACAAGGGAGGCTTCGATACCCCTTAGTATCGATGTTTCCATTTCGGTGCCAAGTAAGTATCGAAACTCGATACCCAGCCCTAGCTCCATGTACAAGTACCTCTCCGCTCAATGTACAAGTACCTCTCCGCTCAATGTACAAGTACCTCTCCGCTCCATGTACAAGTACCTCTCCGCTCCATGTACAAGTACCTCTCCGCTCCATGTACAAGTACCTCTCCGCTCCATGTACAAGTACATCTCTGCTCCATGTACAAGTACCTCTCCGCATAATGTACAAGTACATCTCCGCTCCATGTACAAGTACCTCTCCGCTCCATGTACAAGTACATCTCCGCTCCATGTACAAGTACCTCTCCGCTCCATGTACAAGTACCTCTCCGCTCAATGTACAAGTACATCTCCGCTCCATGTACAAGTACATCTCTGCTCCATGTACAAGTACCTCTCCGCTCAATGTACAAGTACATCTCCGCTCCATGTACAAGTACCTCTCCGCTCCATGTACAAGTACCTCTCCGGTCCATGTACAAGTACCTCTCCGCTCCATGTACAAGTACCTCTCCGCTCCATGTACAAGTACCTCTCCGCTCAATGTCAAGTGTCGACAGTACCTCTCCGCTCCATGTACAAATACCTCTCCGCTCTCATGTACAAGTACCTCTCCGCTCCATGTACAAGTACCTCTCCGCTCAATGTCAAGTGTCGACAGTACCTCTCCGCTCCATGTACAAATACCTCTCCGCTCCATGTACAAGTACCTCTCCGCTCTCATGTACAAGTACCTCTCCGCTCCATGTACAAGTAGCTCTCCGCTCAATGTACAAGTGTCGACAGTACCTTTCCGCTCCATGTACAAATACCTCTCCGCTCTCATGTACAAGTACCTCTCCGCTCCATGTACAAGTACCTCTCCGCTCAATGTACAAATACCTCTCCGCTCCATGTATAAGTACCTCTCCGCTCTATGTACAAGTACCTCTCCGCTCCATGTACAAGTACCTCTCCGCTCAATGTACAAATACCTCTCCGCTCCATGTACAAGTAGCTCTCCGCTGAATGTACAAGTGTCGACAGTACCTCTCCGCTCAATGTACAAGTACCTCTCCGCTCAATGTACAAATACCTCTCCGCTCCATGTACAAGTACCTCTCCGCTCAATGTCAAGTATCGACAGTACCTCTCCGCTCCATGTACAAGTACCTCTCCGCTGAATGTACAAGTGTCGACAGTACCTCTCCGCTCAATGTACAAGTACCTCTCCGCTCCATGTACAAGTACCTCTCCGCTCTCATGTACAAGTACCTCTCCGCTCCATGTACAAGTACCTCTCCGCTCAATGTACAAGTACCTCTGCGCTCCATGTACAAGTACCTCTCCGCTCAATGTACAAGTACCTCTCCGCTCAATGTACAAGTGTCGACAGTACCTCTCCGCTCCATGTACAAGTACCTCTCCGCTCAATGTACAAGTGTCGACAGTACCTCTACGCTCAATGTACAAGTGTCGACAGTACCTCTCCGCTCTCATGTACAAGTACCTCTCCGATCCATGTACAAGTACATCTCCGCTCCATGTACAAGTACATCTCCGCTCAATGTACAAGTACCTCTCCGCTCCATGTACAAGTACCTCTCCGCTCCATGTACAAGTACCTCTCCGCTCCATGTACAAGTACCTCTCCGCTCCATGTACAAGTACCTCTCCGCTCAATGTACAAGTACCTCTCCGCTCCATGTACAAGTACCTCTCCGCTCAATGTACAAGTACCTCTCCGCTCCATGTACAAGTACCTCTCCGCTCCATGTACAAGTACCTCTCCGCTCCATGTACAAGTACCTCTCCGCTCAATGTCAAGTATCGACAGTACCTCTCCGCTCCATGTACAAGTACCTCTCCGCTGAATGTACAAGTGTCGACAGTACCTCTCCGCTCAATGTACAAGTACCTCTCCGCTCCATGTACAAGTACCTCTCCGCTCTCATGTACAAGTACCTCTCCGCTCCATGTACAAGTACCTCTCCGCTCAATGTACAAGTACCTCTGCGCTCCATGTACAAGTACCTCTCCGCTCAATGTACAAGTACCTCTCCGCTCAATGTACAAGTGTCGACAGTACCTCTACGCTCAATGTACAAGTGTCGACAGTACCTCTCCGCTCTCATGTACAAGTACCTCTCCGATCCATGTACAAGTACATCTCCGCTCCATGTACAAGTACATCTCCGCTCAATGTACAAGTACCTCTCCGCTCCATGTACAAGTACATCTCTGCTCCATGTACAAGTACCTCTCCGCTCAATGTACAAGTACATCTCCGCTCCATGTACAAGTACCTCTCCGCTCCATGTACAAGTACATCTCCGCTCCATGTACAAGTACCTCTCCGCTCCATGTACAAGTACCTCTCCGCTCAATGTACAAGTACATCTCCGCTCCATGTACAAGTACATCTCTGCTCCATGTACAAGTACCTCTCCGCTCAATGTACAAGTACATCTCCGCTCCATGTACAAGTACCTCTCCGCTCCATGTACAAGTACCTCTCCGGTCCATGTACAAGTACCTCTCCGCTCCATGTACAAGTACCTCTCCGCTCCATGTACAAGTACCTCTCCGCTCAATGTCAAGTGTCGACAGTACCTCTCCGCTCCATGTACAAATACCTCTCCGCTCTCATGTACAAGTACCTCTCCGCTTCATGTACAAGTACCTCTCCGCTCAATGTCAAGTGTCGACAGTACCTCTCCGCTCCATGTACAAATACCTCTCCGCTCCATGTACAAGTACCTCTCCGCTCTCATGTACAAGTACCTCTCCGCTCCATGTACAAGTAGCTCTCCGCTCAATGTACAAGTGTCGACAGTACCTTTCCGCTCCATGTACAAATACCTCTCCGCTCTCATGTACAAGTACCTCTCCGCTCCATGTACAAGTACCTCTCCGCTCAATGTACAAATACCTCTCCGCTCCATGTATAAGTACCTCTCCGCTCTATGTACAAGTACCTCTCCGCTCCATGTACAAGTACCTCTCCGCTCAATGTACAAATACCTCTCCGCTCCATGTACAAGTAGCTCTCCGCTGAATGTACAAGTGTCGACAGTACCTCTCCGCTCAATGTACAAGTACCTCTCCGCTCAATGTACAAATACCTCTCCGCTCCATGTACAAGTACCTCTCCGCTCAATGTCAAGTATCGACAGTACCTCTCCGCTCCATGTACAAGTACCTCTCCGCTGAATGTACAAGTGTCGACAGTACCTCTCCGCTCAATGTACAAGTACCTCTCCGCTCCATGTACAAGTACCTCTCCGCTCTCATGTACAAGTACCTCTCCGCTCCATGTACAAGTACCTCTCCGCTCAATGTACAAGTACCTCTGCGCTCCATGTACAAGTACCTCTCCGCTCAATGTACAAGTACCTCTCCGCTCAATGTACAAGTGTCGACAGTACCTCTCCGCTCCATGTACAAGTACCTCTCCGCTCAATGTACAAGTGTCGACAGTACCTCTACGCTCAATGTACAAGTGTCGACAGTACCTCTCCGCTCTCATGTACAAGTACCTCTCCGATCCATGTACAAGTACATCTCCGCTCCATGTACAAGTACATCTCCGCTCAATGTACAAGTACCTCTCCGCTCCATGTACAAGTACCTCTCCGCTCCATGTACAAGTACCTCTCCGCTCCATGTACAAGTACCTCTCCGCTCCATGTACAAGTACCTCTCCGCTCAATGTACAAGTACCTCTCCGCTCCATGTACAAGTACCTCTCCGCTCAATGTACAAGTACCTCTCCGCTCCATGTACAAGTACCTCTCCGCTCCATGTACAAGTACCTCTCCGCTCCATGTACAAGTACCTCTCCGCTCAATGTCAAGTATCGACAGTACCTCTCCGCTCCATGTACAAGTACCTCTCCGCTGAATGTACAAGTGTCGACAGTACCTCTCCGCTCAATGTACAAGTACCTCTCCGCTCCATGTACAAGTACCTCTCCGCTCTCATGTACAAGTACCTCTCCGCTCCATGTACAAGTACCTCTCCGCTCAATGTACAAGTACCTCTGCGCTCCATGTACAAGTACCTCTCCGCTCAATGTACAAGTACCTCTCCGCTCAATGTACAAGTACATCTCCGCTCCATGTACAAGTACATCTCTGCTCCATGTACAAGTACCTCTCCGCTCAATGTACAAGTACATCTCCGCTCCATGTACAAGTACCTCTCCGCTCGATGTACAAGTACCTCTCCGGTCCATGTACAAGTACCTCTCCGCTCCATGTACAAGTACCTCTCCGCTCCATGTACAAGTACCTCTCCGCTCAATGTCAAGTGTCGACAGTACCTCTCCGCTCCATGTACAAATACCTCTCCGCTCTCATGTACAAGTACCTCTCCGCTCCATGTACAAGTACCTCTCCGCTCAATGTCAAGTGTCGACAGTACCTCTCCGCTCCATGTACAAATACCTCTCCGCTCCATGTACAAGTACCTCTCCGCTCTCATGTACAAGTACCTCTCCGCTCCATGTACAAGTAGCTCTCCGCTCAATGTACAAGTGTCGACAGTACCTTTCCGCTCCATGTACAAATACCTCTCCGCTCTCATGTACAAGTACCTCTCCGCTCCATGTACAAGTACCTCTCCGCTCAATGTACAAATACCTCTCCGCTCCATGTATAAGTACCTCTCCGCTCTATGTACAAGTACCTCTCCGCTCCATGTACAAGTACCTCTCCGCTCAATGTACAAATACCTCTCCGCTCCATGTACAAGTAGCTCTCCGCTGAATGTACAAGTGTCGACAGTACCTCTCCGCTCAATGTACAAGTACCTCTCCGCTCAATGTACAAATACCTCTCCGCTCCATGTACAAGTACCTCTCCGCTCAATGTCAAGTATCGACAGTACCTCTCCGCTCCATGTACAAGTACCTCTCCGCTGAATGTACAAGTGTCGACAGTACCTCTCCGCTCAATGTACAAGTACCTCTCCGCTCCATGTACAAGTACCTCTCCGCTCTCATGTACAAGTACCTCTCCGCTCCATGTACAAGTACCTCTCCGCTCAATGTACAAGTACCTCTGCGCTCCATGTACAAGTACCTCTCCGCTCAATGTACAAGTACCTCTCCGCTCAATGTACAAGTGTCGACAGTACCTCTCCGCTCCATGTACAAGTACCTCTCCGCTCAATGTACAAGTGTCGACAGTACCTCTACGCTCAATGTACAAGTGTCGACAGTACCTCTCCGCTCTCATGTACAAGTACCTCTCCGATCCATGTACAAGTACATCTCCGCTCCATGTACAAGTACATCTCCGCTCAATGTACAAGTACCTCTCCGCTCCATGTACAAGTACCTCTCCGCTCCATGTACAAGTACCTATCCGCTCCATGTACAAGTACCTCTCCGCTCCATGTACAAGTACCTCTCCGCTCAATGTACAAGTACCTCTCCGCTCCATGTACAAGTACCTCTCCGCTCAATGTACAAGTACCTCTCCGCTCCATGTACAAGTACCTCTCCGCTCCATGTACAAGTACCTCTCCGCTCCATGTACAAGTACCTCTCCGCTCAATGTCAAGTATCGACAGTACCTCTCCGCTCCATGTACAAGTACCTCTCTGCTGAATGTACAAGTGTCGACAGTACCTCTCCGCTCAATGTACAAGTACCTCTCCGCTCCATGTACAAGTACCTCTCCGCTCTCATGTACAAGTACCTCTCCGCTCCATGTACAAGTACCTCTCCGCTCAATGTACAAGTACCTCTGCGCTCCATGTACAAGTACCTCTCCGCTCAATGTACAAGTACCTCTCCGCTCAATGTACAAGTACATCTCCGCTCCATGTACAAGTACATCTCTGCTCCATGTACAAGTACCTCTCCGCTCAATGTACAAGTACATCTCCGCTCCATGTACAAGTACCTCTCCGCTCCATGTACAAGTACCTCTCCGGTCCATGTACAAGTACCTCTCCGCTCCATGTACAAGTACCTCTCCGCTCAATGTCAAGTGTCGACAGTACCTCTCCGCTCCATGTACAAATACCTCTCCGCTCTCATGTACAAGTACCTCTCCGCTCCATGTACAAGTACCTCTCCGCTCAATGTCAAGTGTCGACAGTACCTCTCCGCTCCATGTACAAATACCTCTCCGCTCCATGTACAAGTACCTCTCCGCTCTCATGTACAAGTACCTCTCCGCTCCATGTACAAGTAGCTCTCCGCTCAATGTACAAGTGTCGACAGTACCTTTCCGCTCCATGTACAAATACCTCTCCGCTCTCATGTACAAGTACCTCTCCGCTCCATGTACAAGTACCTCTCCGCTCAATGTACAAATACCTCTCCGCTCCATGTATAAGTACCTCTCCGCTCTATGTACAAGTACCTCTCCGCTCCATGTACAAGTACCTCTCCGCTCAATGTACAAATACCTCTCCGCTCCATGTACAAGTAGCTCTCCGCTGAATGTACAAGTGTCGACAGTACCTCTCCGCTCAATGTACAAGTACCTCTCCGCTCAATGTACAAATACCTCTCCGCTCCATGTACAAGTACCTCTCCGCTCAATGTCAAGTATCGACAGTACCTCTCCGCTCCATGTACAAGTACCTCTCCGCTGAATGTACAAGTGTCGACAGTACCTCTCCGCTCAATGTACAAGTACCTCTCCGCTCCATGTACAAGTACCTCTCCGCTCTCATGTACAAGTACCTCTCCGCTCCATGTACAAGTACCTCTCCGCTCAATGTACAAGTACCTCTGCGCTCCATGTACAAGTACCTCTCCGCTCAATGTACAAGTACCTCTCCGCTCAATGTACAAGTGTCGACAGTACCTCTCCGCTCCATGTACAAGTACCTCTCCGCTCAATGTACAAGTGTCGACAGTACCTCTACGCTCAATGTACAAGTGTCGACAGTACCTCTCCGCTCTCATGTACAAGTACCTCTCCGATCCATGTACAAGTACATCTCCGCTCCATGTACAAGTACATCTCCGCTCAATGTACAAGTACCTCTCCGCTCCATGTACAAGTACCTCTCCGCTCCATGTACAAGTACCTCTCCGCTCCATGTACAAGTACCTCTCCGCTCCATGTACAAGTACCTCTCCGCTCAATGTACAAGTACCTCTCCGCTCCATGTACAAGTACCTCTCCGCTCAATGTACAAGTACCTCTCCGCTCCATGTACAAGTACCTCTCCGCTCCATGTACAAGTACCTCTCCGCTCCATGTACAAGTACCTCTCCGCTCAATGTCAAGTATCGACAGTACCTCTCCGCTCCATGTACAAGTACCTCTCCGCTGAATGTACAAGTGTCGACAGTACCTCTCCGCTCAATGTACAAGTACCTCTCCGCTCCATGTACAAGTACCTCTCCGCTCTCATGTACAAGTACCTCTCCGCTCCATGTACAAGTACCTCTCCGCTCAATGTACAAGTACCTCTGCGCTCCATGTACAAGTACCTCTCCGCTCAATGTACAAGTACCTCTCCGCTCAATGTACAAGTGTCGACAGTACCTCTCCGCTCCATGTACAAGTACCTCTCCGCTCAATGTACAAGTGTCGACAGTACCTCTACGCTCAATGTACAAGTGTCGACAGTACCTCTCCGCTCTCATGTACAAGTACCTCTCCGATCCATGTACAAGTACATCTCCGCTCCATGTACAAGTACATCTCCGCTCAATGTACAAGTACCTCTCCGCTCCATGTACAAGTACCTCTCCGCTCCATGTACAAGTACCTCTCCGCTCCATGTACAAGTACCTCTCCGCTCAATGTACAAGTACCTCTCCGCTCCATGTACAAGTACCTCTCCGCTCCATGTACAAGTCCCTCTCCGCTCAATGTACAAGTACCTCTCCGCTCCATGTACAAGTACCTCTCCGCTCCATGTACAAGTACCTCTCCGCTCCATGTACAAGTACCTCTCCGCTCAATGTACAAGTACCTCTCCGCTCCCTGTACAAGTACATCTCCGCTCCATGTACAAGTACCTCTCCGCTCCATGTACAAGTACCTCTCCGCTCAATGTACAAGTGTCGACAGTACCTCTCCGCTCCATGTACAAGTACCTCTCCGCTCCATGTACAAGTACCTCTCCGCTCAATGTACAAGTGTCGACAGTACCTCTCCGCTCCATGTACAAGTACCTCTCCGCTCCATGTACAAGTACCTCTCCGCTCAATGTACAAGTGTCGACAGTACCTCTCCGCTCCATCTACAAGTACCTCTCCGCTCAATGTACAAGTACCTCTCCGCTGAATGTACAAGTACCTCTCCGCTCCATGTACAAGTACCTCTCCGCTCCATGTACAAATACCTCTCCGCTCCATGTACAAGTACCTCTCCGCTCCATGTACAAGCACCTCTCCGCTACATGTACAAGTACCTCTCCGCTCCATGTACAAGTACTTCTCCGCTCCATGTACAAGTACCTCTCCGCTCAATGTACAAGTACCTCTCCGCTCCATGTACAAATACCTCTCCGCTCCATGTACAAATACCTCTCCGCTCCATGTACAAGTACCTCTCCGCTCCATGTACCAGTACCTCTCCGCTCAATGTACAAGTACATCTCCGCTCAATGTACAAGTACATCTCCGCTCAATGTACAAGTACGTCTCCGCTCAATGTACAAGTACCTCTCCGCTCAATGTACAAGTACCTCTCCGCTCCATGTACAAGTACCTCTCCGCTCAATGTACAAGTACATCTCCGCTCCATGTACCAGTACCTCTCCGCTCAATGTACAAGTACCTCTCCGCTCAATGTACAAGTACATCTCCGCTCCATGTACAAGTACGTCTCCGCTCAATGTATAAGTACCTCTCCGCTCCATGTACAAGTACCTCTCCGCTCCATGTACAAGTACATCTCCGCTCCATGTACAAGTACATCTCCGCTCCATGTACAAGTACCTCTCCGCTCCATGTACAAGTACCTCTCCGCTCCATGTACAAGTACATCTCCGCTCCATGTACAAGTACCTCTCCGCTCAATGTACAAGTACATCTCCGCTCCATGTACAAGTACATCTCCACTCCATGTACAAGTACCTCTCCGCTCAATGTACAAGTACATCTCCGCTCCATGTACCAGTACCTCTCCGCTCAATGTACAAGTACCTCTCCACTCCATGTACAAGTAACTCTCCGCTCAATGTACAAGTACATCTCCGCTCCATGTACCAGTACCTCTCCGCTCAATGTACAAGTACATCTCCACTCCATGTACAAGTACCTCTCCGCTCAATGTACAAGTACATCTCCGCTCCATGTACCAGTACCTCTCCGCTCAATGTACAAGTACATCTCCGCTCCATGTACAAGTACCTCTCCGCTCAATGTACAAGTACCTCTCCGCTCAATGTACAAGTACATCTCCGCTCCATGTACCAGTACCTCTCCGCTCAATGTACAAGTACATCTGCGCTCCATGTAGGGCTGGGTATCGTTCAAAATTTTTCGATATCGATACCGTTTCGATACTTGGATTTCGATACCGGTTCCTGAACGATACTTTTTTCGATACCAATTTTTAGAAAAATCAATTTTAACAAAAATAAAACTGCATTACACATTGAAATTATTTTACAAATCTTTAGTTTCCCCCCATCTTAAGTTTTACAGCAGAAAAAAATAAAACCTACTGTATTTAACATAACTTTAAGTTCTCTAAACGTATTGCCGTCCCTACAAAAAATATTGGAGTACTACAAAGGAAAGAAATGTAGCTAAAACAAATAAATCAGTGGAATAGTTTTCAGTGCAAAACAGAGAGTTGCAAATCAGGGTTTAATGCTCACTGATGCAACAGAACTCTATTCTTGTACAAACTGATGAGATGGCTCCACTTCATGCATGGAAGACTAGTTGAGCATTGACTAGCCTATCAATATAGCCTTATATGCCACAAAGTGAATCGCATTTATATTCAACAAACTATCATGACATCAGCGTTTGTTAACGAGTTGCTAAAAATACATGGGCGATAACTGCCCGCTTGCACATAACGCTAATTAATTAAACATTAACGCTAGCGTTGCAGATCAGTGTGCTCACTGCTGCAACAGAACGTCATTCTTGTCAAATCTGACGAGACAGCTCAACTTCACTGACTAGCCAATCAATATAAATGAATCGCATTTACATTCAACAAACTATCATGACATCAGCGTTTGTTAACGAGTTGCTAAAAATACACAATGCCCGCTTGCGCATAACGTTACGGCGGCAATTAATTAAACGATCTAATGCTACAACTCACAGCCAGATGCATGGATTTGTCAGACTGAGGGATCTGATAACCGCTAACTTGCGGTAAGCTGAGCTGACCCACCTCTCAATTATTTCTCTTGTCTGTGGAAACCAGTCCGTGTTGTTTCTGTTTCTTTTCCTGCTTTTCATCATCTTCGCCATATGGTAATCCAGCATAGGAGTAGCTTGAGTGGCTAACTTCTTGTATACTATCCGCACCGCACGCCTGGCTCACAGTCACAACAAACACACCGGCTAAAGTGGGCGTAACGTTTCCTGCATGCCTCTACATGACAGCCAATCACCAGCCGTATTAGAGCGCGGCGTGCAAGCATGTCGCATGCTTATAGGCTCAATGACGCTGTTTTGTTTTGGTATCGAAAATTGGTATCGATTGACAAGGGAGGCTTCGATACCCCTTAGTATCGATGTTTCCATTTCGGTGCCAAGTAAGTATCGAAACTCGATACCCAGCCCTAGCTCCATGTACAAGTACCTCTCCGCTCAATGTACAAGTACCTCTCCGCTCAATGTACAAGTACCTCTCCGCTCCATGTACAAGTACCTCTCCGCTCCATGTACAAGTACCTCTCCGCTCCATGTACAAGTACCTCTCCGCTCCATGTACAAGTACATCTCTGCTCCATGTACAAGTACCTCTCCGCTCAATGTACAAGTACATCTCCGCTCCATGTACAAGTACCTCTCCGCTCCATGTACAAGTACATCTCCGCTCCATGTACAAGTACCTCTCCGCTCCATGTACAAGTACCTCTCCGCTCAATGTACAAGTACATCTCCGCTCCATGTACAAGTACATCTCTGCTCCATGTACAAGTACCTCTCCGCTCAATGTACAAGTACATCTCCGCTCCATGTACAAGTACCTCTCCGCTCCATGTACAAGTACCTCTCCGGTCCATGTACAAGTACCTCTCCGCTCAATGTCAAGTGTCGACAGTACCTCTCCGCTCCATGTACAAATACCTCTCCGCTCTCATGTACAAGTACCTCTCCGCTCCATGTACAAGTACCTCTCCGCTCAATGTCAAGTGTCGACAGTACCTCTCCGCTCCATGTACAAATACCTCTCCGCTCCATGTACAAGTACCTCTCCGCTCTCATGTACAAGTACCTCTCCGCTCCATGTACAAGTAGCTCTCCGCTCAATGTACAAGTGTCGACAGTACCTTTCCGCTCCATGTACAAATACCTCTCCGCTCTCATGTACAAGTACCTCTCCGCTCCATGTACAAGTACCTCTCCGCTCAATGTACAAATACCTCTCCGCTCCATGTATAAGTACCTCTCCGCTCTATGTACAAGTACCTCTCCGCTCCATGTACAAGTACCTCTCCGCTCAATGTACAAATACCTCTCCGCTCCATGTACAAGTAGCTCTCCGCTGAATGTACAAGTGTCGACAGTACCTCTCCGCTCAATGTACAAGTACCTCTCCGCTCAATGTACAAATACCTCTCCGCTCCATGTACAAGTACCTCTCCGCTCAATGTCAAGTATCGACAGTACCTCTCCGCTCCATGTACAAGTACCTCTCCGCTGAATGTACAAGTGTCGACAGTACCTCTCCGCTCAATGTACAAGTACCTCTCCGCTCCATGTACAAGTACCTCTCCGCTCTCATGTACAAGTACCTCTCCGCTCCATGTACAAGTACCTCTCCGCTCAATGTACAAGTACCTCTGCGCTCCATGTACAAGTACCTCTCCGCTCAATGTACAAGTACCTCTCCGCTCAATGTACAAGTGTCGACAGTACCTCTCCGCTCCATGTACAAGTACCTCTCCGCTCAATGTACAAGTGTCGACAGTACCTCTACGCTCAATGTACAAGTGTCGACAGTACCTCTCCGCTCTCATGTACAAGTACCTCTCCGATCCATGTACAAGTACATCTCCGCTCCATGTACAAGTACATCTCCGCTCAATGTACAAGTACCTCTCCGCTCCATGTACAAGTACCTCTCCGCTCCATGTACAAGTACCTCTCCGCTCCATGTACAAGTACCTCTCCGCTCCATGTACAAGTACCTCTCCGCTCAATGTACAAGTACCTCTCCGCTCCATGTACAAGTACCTCTCCGCTCAATGTACAAGTACCTCACTGCTCCATGTACAAGTACCTCTCCGCTCCATGTACAAGTACCTCTCCGCTCCATGTACAAGTACCTCTCCGCTCAATGTCAAGTATCGACAGTACCTCTCCGCTCCATGTACAAGTACCTCTCCGCTGAATGTACAAGTGTCGACAGTACCTCTCCGCTCAATGTACAAGTACCTCTCCGCTCCATGTACAAGTACCTCTCCGCTCTCATGTACAAGTACCTCTCCGCTCCATGTACAAGTACCTCTCCGCTCAATGTACAAGTACCTCTGCGCTCCATGTACAAGTACCTCTCCGCTCAATGTACAAGTACCTCTCCGCTCAATGTACAAGTGTCGACAGTACCTCTCTGCTCCATGTACAAGTACCTCTCCGCTCAATGTACAAGTGTCGACAGTACCTCTACGCTCAATGTACAAGTGTCGACAGTACCTCTCCGCTCTCATGTACAAGTACCTCTCCGATCCATGTACAAGTACATCTCCGCTCCATGTACAAGTACATCTCCGCTCAATGTACAAGTACCTCTCCGCTCCATGTACAAGTACCTCTCCGCTCCATGTACAAGTACCTCTCCGCTCCATGTACAAGTACCTCTCCGCTCAATGTACAAGTACCTCTCCGCTCCATGTACAAGTACCTCTCCGCTCCATGTACAAGTACCTCTCCGCTCAATGTACAAGTACCTCTCCGCTCCATGTACAAGTACCTCTCCGCTCCATGTACAAGTACCTCTCCGCTCCATGTACAAGTACCTCTCCGCTCAATGTACAAGTACCTCTCCGCTCCCTGTACAAGTACATCTCCGCTCCATGTACAAGTACCTCTCCGCTCCATGTACAAGTACCTCTCCGCTCAATGTACAAGTGTCGACAGTACCTCTCCGCTCCATGTACAAGTACCTCTCCGCTCCATGTACAAGTACCTCTCCGCTCAATGTACAAGTGTCGACAGTACCTCTCCGCTCCATCTACAAGTACCTCTCCGCTCAATGTACAAGTACCTCTCCGCTGAATGTACAAGTACCTCTCCGCTCCATGTACAAGTACCTCTCCGCTCCATGTACAAATACCTCTCCGCTCCATGTACAAGTACCTCTCCGCTCCATGTACAAGCACCTCTCCGCTACATGTACAAGTACCTCTCCGCTCCATGTACAAGTACCTCTCCGCTCCATGTACAAGTACCTCTCCGCTCAATGTACAAGTACCTCTCCGCTCCATGTACAAATACCTCTCCGCTCCATGTACAAATACCTCTCCGCTCCATGTACAAGTACCTCTCCGCTCCATGTACCAGTACCTCTCCGCTCAATGTACAAGTACATCTCCGCTCAATGTACAAGTACATCTCCGCTCAATGTACAAGTACGTCTCCGCTCAATGTACAAGTACCTCTCCGCTCAATGTACAAGTACCTCTCCGCTCCATGTACAAGTACCTCTCCGCTCAATGTACAAGTACATCTCCGCTCCATGTACCAGTACCTCTCCGCTCAATGTACAAGTACCTCTCCGCTCAATGTACAAGTACATCTCCGCTCCATGTACAAGTACGTCTCCGCTCAATGTATAAGTACCTCTCCGCTCCATGTACAAGTACCTCTCCGCTCCATGTACAAGTACATCTCCGCTCCATGTACAAGTACATCTCCGCTCCATGTACAAGTACCTCTCCGCTCCATGTACAAGTACCTCTCCGCTCCATGTACAAGTACATCTCCGCTCCATGTACAAGTACCTCTCCGCTCAATGTACAAGTACATCTCCGCTCCATGTACAAGTACATCTCCACTCCATGTACAAGTACCTCTCCGCTCAATGTACAAGTACATCTCCGCTCCATGTACCAGTACCTCTCCGCTCAATGTACAAGTACCTCTCCACTCCATGTACAAGTAACTCTCCGCTCAATGTACAAGTACATCTCCGCTCCATGTACCAGTACCTCTCCGCTCAATGTACAAGTACATCTCCACTCCATGTACAAGTACCTCTCCGCTCAATGTACAAGTACATCTCCGCTCCATGTACCAGTACCTCTCCGCTCAATGTACAAGTACATCTCCGCTCCATGTACAAGTACCTCTCCGCTCAATGTACAAGTACCTCTCCGCTCAATGTACAAGTACATCTCCGCTCCATGTACCAGTACCTCTCCGCTCAATGTACAAGTACATCTGCGCTCCATGTAGGGCTGGGTATCGTTCAAAATTTTTCGATATCGATACCGTTTCGATACTTGGATTTCGATACCGGTTCCTGAACGATACTTTTTTCGATACCAATTTTTAGAAAAATCCATTTTAACAAAAATAAAACTGCATTACACATTGAAATTATTTTACAAATCTTTAGTTTCCCCCCATCTTAAGTTTTACAGCAGAAAAAAATAAAACCTACTGTATTTAACATAACTTTAAGTTCTCTAAACGTATTGCCGTCCCTACAAAAAATATTGGAGTACTACAAAGGAAAGAAATGTAGCTAAAACAAATAAATCAGTGGAATAGTTTTCAGTGCAAAACAGAGAGTTGCAAATCAGGGTTTAATGCTCACTGATGCAACAGAACTCTATTCTTGTACAAACTGATGAGATGGCTCCACTTCATGCATGGAAGACTAGTTGAGCATTGACTAGCCTATCAATATAGCCTTATATGCCACAAAGTGAATCGCATTTATATTCAACAAACTATCATGACATCAGCGTTTGTTAACGAGTTGCTAAAAATACATGGGCGATAACTGCCCGCTTGCACATAACGCTAATTAATTAAACATTAACGCTAGCGTTGCAGATCAGTGTGCTCACTGCTGCAACAGAACGTCATTCTTGTCAAATCTGACGAGACAGCTCAACTTCACTGACTAGCCAATCAATATAAATGAATTGCATTTACATTCAACAAACTATCATGACATCAGCGTTTGTTAACGAGTTGCTAAAAATACACAATGCCCGCTTGCGCATAACGTTACGGCGGCAATTAATTAAACGATCTAATGCTACAACTCACAGCCAGATGCATGGATTTGTCAGACTGAGGGATCTGATAACCGCTAACTTGCGGTAAGCTGAGCTGACCCACCTCTCAATTATTTCTCTTGTCTGTGGAAACCAGTCCGTGTTGTTTCTGTTTCTTTTCCTGCTTTTCATCATCTTCGCCATATGGTAATCCAGCATAGGAGTAGCTTGAGTGGCTAACTTCTTGTATACTATCCGCACCGCACGCCTGGCTCACAGTCACAACAAACACACCGGCTAAAGTGGGCGTAACGTTTCCTGCATGCCTCTACATGACAGCCAATCACCAGCCGTATTAGAGCGCGGCGTGCAAGCATGTCGCATGCTTATAGGCTCAATGACGCTGTTTTGTTTTGGTATCGAAAATTGGTATCGATTGACAAGGGAGGCTTCGATACCCCTTAGTATCGATGTTTCCATTTCGGTGCCAAGTAAGTATCGAAACTCGATACCCAGCCCTAGCTCCATGTACAAGTACCTCTCCGCTCAATGTACAAGTACCTCTCCGCTCAATGTACAAGTACCTCTCCGCTCCATGTACAAGTACCTCTCCGCTCCATGTACAAGTACCTCTCCGCTCCATGTACAAGTACCTCTCCGCTCCATGTACAAGTACATCTCTGCTCCATGTACAAGTACCTCTCCGCTCAATGTACAAGTACATCTCCGCTCCATGTACAAGTACCTCTCCGCTCCATGTACAAGTACATCTCCGCTCCATGTACAAGTACCTCTCCGCTCCATGTACAAGTACCTCTCCGCTCAATGTACAAGTACATCTCCGCTCCATGTACAAGTACATCTCTGCTCCATGTACAAGTACCTCTCCGCTCAATGTACAAGTACATCTCCGCTCCATGTACAAGTACCTCTCCGCTCCATGTACAAGTACCTCTCCGGTCCATGTACAAGTACCTCTCCGCTCCATGTACAAGTACCTCTCCGCTCCATGTACAAGTACCTCTCCGCTCAATGTCAAGTGTCGACAGTACCTCTCCGCTCCATGTACAAATACCTCTCCGCTCTCATGTACAAGTACCTCTCCGCTCCATGTACAAGTACCTCTCCGCTCAATGTCAAGTGTCGACAGTACCTCTCCGCTCCATGTACAAATACCTCTCCGCTCCATGTACAAGTACCTCTCCGCTCTCATGTACAAGTACCTCTCCGCTCCATCTACAAGTAGCTCTCCGCTCAATGTACAAGTGTCGACAGTACCTTTCCGCTCCATGTACAAATACCTCTCCGCTCTCATGTACAAGTACCTCTCCGCTCCATGTACAAGTACCTCTCCGCTCAATGTACAAATACCTCTCCGCTCCATGTATAAGTACCTCTCCGCTCTATGTACAAGTACCTCTCCGCTCCATGTACAAGTACCTCTCCGCTCAATGTACAAATACCTCTCCGCTCCATGTACAAGTAGCTCTCCGCTGAATGTACAAGTGTCGACAGTACCTCTCCGCTCAATGTACAAGTACCTCTCCGCTCAATGTACAAATACCTCTCCGCTCCATGTACAAGTACCTCTCCGCTCAATGTCAAGTATCGACAGTACCTCTCCGCTCCATGTACAAGTACCTCTCCGCTGAATGTACAAGTGTCGACAGTACCTCTCCGCTCAATGTACAAGTACCTCTCCGCTCCATGTACAAGTACCTCTCCGCTCTCATGTACAAGTACCTCTCCGCTCCATGTACAAGTACCTCTCCGCTCAATGTACAAGTACCTCTGCGCTCCATGTACAAGTACCTCTCCGCTCAATGTACAAGTACCTCTCCGCTCAATGTACAAGTGTCGACAGTACCTCTCCGCTCCATGTACAAGTACCTCTCCGCTCAATGTACAAGTGTCGACAGTACCTCTACGCTCAATGTACAAGTGTCGACAGTACCTCTCCGCTCTCATGTACAAGTACCTCTCCGATCCATGTACAAGTACATCTCCGCTCCATGTACAAGTACATCTCCGCTCAATGTACAAGTACCTCTCCGCTCCATGTACAAGTACCTCTCCGCTCCATGTACAAGTACCTCTCCGCTCCATGTACAAGTACCTCTCCGCTCCATGTACAAGTACCTCTCCGCTCAATGTACAAGTACCTCTCCGCTCCATGTACAAGTACCTCTCCGCTCAATGTACAAGTACCTCTCCGCTCCATGTAAAAGTACCTCTCCGCTCCATGTACAAGTACCTCTCCGCTCCATGTACAAGTACCTCTCCGCTCAATGTCAAGTATCGACAGTACCTCTCCGCTCCATGTACAAGTACCTCTCCGCTGAATGTACAAGTGTCGACAGTACCTCTCCGCTCAATGTACAAGTACCTCTCCGCTCCATGTACAAGTACCTCTCCGCTCTCATGTACAAGTACCTCTCCGCTCCATGTACAAGTACCTCTCCGCTCAATGTACAAGTACCTCTGCGCTCCATGTACAAGTACCTCTCCGCTCAATGTACAAGTACCTCTCCGCTCAATGTACAAGTGTCGACAGTACCTCTCCGCTCCATGTACAAGTACCTCTCCGCTCAATGTACAAGTGTCGACAGTACCTCTACGCTCAATGTACAAGTGTCGACAGTACCTCTCCGCTCTCATGTACAAGTACCTCTCCGATCCATGTACAAGTACATCTCCGCTCCATGTACAAGTACATCTCCGCTCAATGTACAAGTACCTCTCCGCTCCATGTACAAGTACCTCTCCGCTCCATGTACAAGTACCTCTCCGCTCCATGTACAAGTACCTCTCCGCTCCATGTACAAGTACTTCTCCGCTCAATGTACAAGTACCTCTCCGCTCCATGTACAAGTACCTCTCCGCTCCATGTACAAGTACCTCTCCGCTCCATGTACAAGTACCTCTCCGCTCAATGTACAAGTACCTCTCCGCTCCATGTACAAGTACCTCTCCGCTCCATGTACAAGTACCTCTCCGCTCCATGTACAAGTACCTCTCCGCTCAATGTACAAGTACCTCTCCGCTCCCTGTACAAGTACATCTCCGCTCCATGTACAAGTACCTCTCCGCTCCATGTACAAGTACCTCTCCGCTCAATGTACAAGTGTCGACAGTACCTCTCCGCTCCATGTACAAGTACCTCTCCGCTCCATGTACAAGTACCTCTCCGCTCAATGTACAAGTGTCGACAGTACCTCTCCGCTCCATCTACAAGTACCTCTCCGCTCAATGTACAAGTACCTCTCCGCTGAATGTACAAGTACCTCTCCGCTCCATGTACAAGTACCTCTCCGCTCCATGTACAAATACCTCTCCGCTCCATGTACAAGTACCTCTCCGCTCCATGTACAAGCACCTCTCCGCTACATGTACAAGTACCTCTCCGCTCCATGTACAAGTACCTCTCCGCTCCATGTACAAGTACCTCTCCGCTCAATGTACAAGTACCTCTCCGCTCCATGTACAAATACCTCTCCGCTCCATGTACAAATACCTCTCCGCTCCATGTACAAGTACCTCTCCGCTCCATGTACCAGTACCTCTCCGCTCAATGTACAAGTACATCTCCGCTCAATGTACAAGTACATCTCCGCTCAATGTACAAGTACGTCTCCGCTCAATGTACAAGTACCTCTCCGCTCAATGTACAAGTACCTCTCCGCTCCATGTACAAGTACCTCTCCGCTCAATGTACAAGTACATCTCCGCTCCATGTACCAGTACCTCTCCGCTCAATGTACAAGTACCTCTCCGCTCAATGTACAAGTACATCTCCGCTCCATGTACAAGTACATCTCTGCTCCATGTACAAGTACCTCTCCGCTCAATGTACAAGTACATCTCCGCTCCATGTACAAGTACCTCTCCGCTCCATGTACAAGTACCTCTCCGGTCCATGTACAAGTACCTCTCCGCTCCATGTACAAGTACCTCTCCGCTCCATGTACAAGTACCTCTCCGCTCAATGTCAAGTGTCGACAGTACCTCTCCGCTCCATGTACAAATACCTCTCCGCTCTCATGTACAAGTACCTCTCCGCTCCATGTACAAGTACCTCTCCGCTCAATGTCAAGTGTCGACAGTACCTCTCCGCTCCATGTACAAATACCTCTCCGCTCCATGTACAAGTACCTCTCCGCTCTCATGTACAAGTACCTCTCCGCTCCATGTACAAGTAGCTCTCCGCTCAATGTACAAGTGTCGACAGTACCTTTCCGCTCCATGTACAAATACCTCTCCGCTCTCATGTACAAGTACCTCTCCGCTCCATGTACAAGTACCTCTCCGCTCAATGTACAAATACCTCTCCGCTCCATGTATAAGTACCTCTCCGCTCTATGTACAAGTACCTCTCCGCTCCATGTACAAGTACCTCTCCGCTCAATGTACAAATACCTCTCCGCTCCATGTACAAGTAGCTCTCCGCTGAATGTACAAGTGTCGACAGTACCTCTCCGCTCAATGTACAAGTACCTCTCCGCTCAATGTACAAATACCTCTCCGCTCCATGTACAAGTACCTCTCCGCTCAATGTCAAGTATCGACAGTACCTCTCCGCTCCATGTACAAGTACCTCTCCGCTGAATGTACAAGTGTTGACAGTACCTCTCCGCTCAATGTACAAGTACCTCTCCGCTCCATGTACAAGTACCTCTCCGCTCTCATGTACAAGTACCTCTCCGCTCCATGTACAAGTACCTCTCCGCTCAATGTACAAGTACCTCTGCGCTCCATGTACAAGTACCTCTCCGCTCAATGTACAAGTACCTCTCCGCTCAATGTACAAGTGTCGACAGTACCTCTCCGCTCCATGTACAAGTACCTCTCCGCTCAATGTACAAGTGTCGACAGTACCTCTACGCTCAATGTACAAGTGTCGACAGTACCTCTCCGCTCTCATGTACAAGTACCTCTCCGATCCATGTACAAGTACATCTCCGCTCCATGTACAAGTACATCTCCGCTCAATGTACAAGTACCTCTCCGCTCCATGTACAAGTACCTCTCCGCTCCATGTACAAGTACCTCTCCGCTCCATGTACAAGTACCTCTCCGCTCCATGTACAAGTACCTCTCCGCTCAATGTACAAGTACCTCTCCGCTCCATGTACAAGTACCTCTCCGCTCAATGTACAAGTACCTCTCCGCTCCATGTACAAGTACCTCTCCGCTCCATGTACAAGTACCTCTCCGCTCCATGTACAAGTACCTCTCCGCTCAATGTCAAGTATCGACAGTACCTCTCCGCTCCATGTACAAGTACCTCTCCGCTGAATGTACAAGTGTCGACAGTACCTCTCCGCTCAATGTACAAGTACCTCTCCGCTCCATGTACAAGTACCTCTCCGCTCTCATGTACAAGTACCTCTCCGCTCCATGTACAAGTACCTCTCCGCTCAATGTACAAGTACCTCTGCGCTCCATGTACAAGTACCTCTCCGCTCAATGTACAAGTACCTCTCCGCTCAATGTACAAGTGTCGACAGTACCTCTCCGCTCCATGTACAAGTACCTCTCCGCTCAATGTACAAGTGTCGACAGTACCTCTACGCTCAATGTACAAGTGTCGACAGTACCTCTCCGCTCTCATGTACAAGTACCTCTCCGATCCATGTACAAGTACATCTCCGCTCCATGTACAAGTACATCTCCGCTCAATGTACAAGTACCTCTCCGCTCCATGTACAAGTACCTCTCCGCTCCATGTACAAGTACCTCTCCGCTCCATGTACAAGTACCTCTCCGCTCCATGTACAAGTACCTCTCCGCTCAATGTACAAGTACCTCTCCGCTCCATGTACAAGTACCTCTCCGCTCCATGTACAAGTACCTCTCCGCTCCATGTACAAGTACCTCTCCGCTCAATGTACAAGTACCTCTCCGCTCCATGTACAAGTACCTCTCCGCTCCATGTACAAGTACCTCTCCGCTCCATGTACAAGTACCTCTCCGCTCAATGTACAAGTACCTCTCCGCTCCCTGTACAAGTACATCTCCGCTCCATGTACAAGTACCTCTCCGCTCCATGTACAAGTACCTCTCCGCTCAATGTACAAGTGTCGACAGTACCTCTCCGCTCCATGTACAAGTACCTCTCCGCTCCATGTACAAGTACCTCTCCGCTCAATGTACAAGTGTCGACAGTACCTCTCCGCTCCATCTACAAGTACCTCTCCGCTCAATGTACAAGTACCTCTCCGCTGAATGTACAAGTACCTCTCCGCTCCATGTACAAGTACCTCTCCGCTCCATGTACAAATACCTCTCCGCTCCATGTACAAGTACCTCTCCGCTCCATGTACAAGCACCTCTCCGCTACATGTACAAGTACCTCTCCGCTCCATGTACAAGTACCTCTCCGCTCCATGTACAAGTACCTCTCCGCTCAATGTACAAGTACCTCTCCGCTCCATGTACAAATACCTCTCCGCTCCATGTACAAATACCTCTCCGCTCCATGTACAAGTACCTCTCCGCTCCATGTACCAGTACCTCTCCGCTCAATGTACAAGTACATCTCCGCTCAATGTACAAGTACATCTCCGCTCAATGTACAAGTACGTCTCCGCTCAATGTACAAGTACCTCTCCGCTCAATGTACAAGTACCTCTCCGCTCCATGTACAAGTACCTCTCCGCTCAATGTACAAGTACATCTCCGCTCCATGTACCAGTACCTCTCCGCTCAATGTACAAGTACCTCTCCGCTCAATGTACAAGTACATCTCCGCTCCATGTACAAGTACGTCTCCGCTCAATGTATAAGTACCTCTCCGCTCCATGTACAAGTACCTCTCCGCTCCATGTACAAGTACATCTCCGCTCCATGTACAAGTACATCTCCGCTCCATGTACAAGTACCTCTCCGCTCCATGTACAAGTACCTCTCCGCTCCATGTACAAGTACATCTCCGCTCCATGTACAAGTACCTCTCCGCTCAATGTACAAGTACATCTCCGCTCCATGTACAAGTACATCTCCACTCCATGTACAAGTACCTCTCCGCTCAATGTACAAGTACATCTCAGCTCCATGTACCAGTACCTCTCCGCTCAATGTACAAGTACATCTCCACTCCATGTACAAGTACCTCTCCGCTCAATGTACAAGTACATATCCGCTCCATGTACCAGTACCTCTCCGCCCAATGTACAAGTACATCTCCACTCCATGTACAAGTACCTCTCCGCTCAATGTACAAGTACATCTCCGCTCCATGTACCAGTACCTCTCCGCTCAATGTACAAGTACATCTCTGCTCCATGTACAAGTACCTCTCCGCTCAATGTACAAGTACCTCTCCGCTCAATGTACAAGTACATCTCCGCTCCATGTACCAGTACCTCTCCGCTCAATGTACAAGTACATCTGCGCTCCATGTAGGGCTGGGTATCGTTCAAAATTTTTCGATATCGATACCGTTTCGATACTTGGATTTCGATACCGGTTCCTGAACGATACTTTTTTCGATACCAATTTTTAGAAAAATCCATTTTAACAAAAATAAAACTGCATTACACATTGAAATTATTTTACAAATCTTTAGTTTCCCCCCATCTTAAGTTTTACAGCAGAAAAAAATAAAACCTACTGTATTTAACATAACTTTAAGTTCTCTAAACGTATTGCCGTCCCTACAAAAAATATTGGAGTACTACAAAGGAAAGAAATGTAGCTAAAACAAATAAATCAGTGGAATAGTTTTCAGTGCAAAACAGAGAGTTGCAAATCAGGGTTTAATGCTCACTGATGCAACAGAACTCTATTCTTGTACAAACTGATGAGATGGCTCCACTTCATGCATGGACGACTAGTTGAGCATTGACTAGCCTATCAATATAGCCTTATATGCCACAAAGTGAATCGCATTTATATTCAACAAACTATCATGACATCAGCGTTTGTTAACGAGTTGCTAAAAATACATGGGCGATAACTGCCCGCTTGCACATAACGCTAATTAATTAAACATTAACGCTAGCGTTGCAGATCAGTGTGCTCACTGCTGCAACAGAACGTCATTCTTGTCAAATCTGACGAGACAGCTCAACTTCACTGACTAGCCAATCAATATAAATGAATCGCATTTACATTCAACAAACTATCATGACATCAGCGTTTGTTAACGAGTTGCTAAAAATACACAATGCCCGCTTGCGCATAACGTTACGGCGGCAATTAATTAAACGATCTAATGCTACAACTCACAGCCAGATGCATGGATTTGTCAGACTGAGGGATCTGATAACCGCTAACTTGCGGTAAGCTGAGCTGACCCACCTCTCAATTATTTCTCTTGTCTGTGGAAACCAGTCCGTGTTGTTTCTGTTTCTTTTCCTGCTTTTCATCATCTTCGCCATATGGTAATCCAGGATAGGAGTAGCTTGAGTGGCTAACTTCTTGTATACTATCCGCACCGCACGCCTGGCTCACAGTCACAACAAACACACCGGCTAAAGTGGGCGTAACGTTTCCTGCATGCCTCTACATGACAGCCAATCACCAGCCGTATTAGAGCGCGGCGTGCAAGCATGTCGCATGCTTATAGGCTCAATGACGCTGTTTTGTTTTGGTATCGAAAATTGGTATCGATTGACAAGGGAGGCTTCGATACCCCTTAGTATCGATGTTTCCATTTCGGTGCCAAGTAAGTATCGAAACTCGATACCCAGCCCTAGCTCCATGTACAAGTACCTCTCCGCTCAATGTACAAGTACCTCTCCGCTCAATGTACAAGTACCTCTCCGCTCCATGTACAAGTACCTCTCCGCTCCATGTACAAGTACCTCTCCGCTCCATGTACAAGTACCTCTCCGCTCCATGTACAAGTACATCTCTGCTCCATGTACAAGTACCTCTCCGCTCAATGTACAAGTACATCTCCGCTCCATGTACAAGTACCTCTCCGCTCCATGTACAAGTACATCTCTGCTCCATGTACAAGTACCTCTCCGCTCCATGTACAAGTACCTCTCCGCTCAATGTACAAGTACATCTCCGCTCCATGTACAAGTACCTCTCCGCTCCATGTACAAGTACCTCTCCGCTCCATGTACAAGTACCTCTCCGCTCAATGTACAAGTGTCGACAGTACCTCTCCGCTCCATGTACAAGTACCTCTCCGCTCCATGTACAAGTACCTCTCCGCTCAATGTACAAGTGTCGACAGTACCTCTCCGCTCCATCTACAAGTACCTCTCCGCTCAATGTACAAGTACCTCTCCGCTGAATGTACAAGTACCTCTCCGCTCCATGTACAAGTACCTCTCCGCTCCATGTACAAATACCTCTCCGCTCCATGTACAAGTACCTCTCCGCTCCATGTACAAGCACCTCTCCGCTACATGTACAAGTACCTCTCCGCTCCATGTACAAGTACCTCTCCGCTCCATGTACAAGTACCTCTCCGCTCAATGTACAAGTACCTCTCCGCTCCATGTACAAATACCTCTCCGCTCCATGTACAAATACCTCTCCGCTCCATGTACAAGTACCTCTCCGCTCCATGTACCAGTACCTCTCCGCTCAATGTACAAGTACATCTCCGCTCAATGTACAAGTACATCTCCGCTCAATGTACAAGTACGTCTCCGCTCAATGTACAAGTACCTCTCCGCTCAATGTACAAGTACCTCTCCGCTCCATGTACAAGTACCTCTCCGCTCAATGTACAAGTACATCTCCGCTTAATGTACAAGTACATCTCCGCTCAATGTACAAGTACGTCTCCGCTCAATGTACAAGTACCTCTCCGCTCAATGTACAAGTACCTCTCCGCTCCATGTACAAGTACCTCTCCGCTCAATGTACAAGTACATCTCCGCTCCATGTACCAGTACCTCTCCGCTCAATGTACAAGTACCTCTCCGCTCAATGTACAAGTACATCTCCGCTCCATGTACAAGTACGTCTCCGCTCAATGTATAAGTACCTCTCCGCTCCATGTACAAGTACCTCTCCGCTCAATGTACAAGTACATCTCCGCTCCATGTACAAGTACATCTCCGCTCCATGTACAAGTACCTCTCCGCTCCATGTACAAGTACCTCTCCGCTCCATGTACAAGTACATCTCCGCTCCATGTACAAGTACCTCTCCGCTCAATGTACAAGTACATCTCCGCTCCATGTACAAGTACATCTCCACTCCATGTACAAGTACCTCTCCGCTCAATGTACAAGTACATCTCCGCTCCATGTACCAGTACCTCTCCGCTCAATGTACAAGTACATCTCCACTCCATGTACAAGTACCTCTCCGCTCAATGTACAAGTACATCTCCGCTCCATGTACCAGTACCTCTCCGCTCAATGTACAAGTACATCTCCACTCCATGTACAAGTACCTCTCCGCTCAATGTACAAGTACATCTCCGCTCCATGTACCAGTACCTCTCCGCTCAATGTACAAGTACATCTCCGCTCCATGTACAAGTACCTCTCCGCTCAATGTACAAGTACCTCTCCGCTCAATGTACAAGTACATCTCCGCTCCATGTACCAGTACCTCTCCGCTCAATGTACAAGTACATCTGCGCTCCATGTAGGGCTGGGTATCGTTCAAAATTTTTCGATATCGATACCGTTTCGATACTTGGATTTCGATACCGGTTCCTGAACGATACTTTTTTCGATACCAATTTTTAGAAAAATCCATTTTAACAAAAATAAAACTGCATTACACATTGAAATTATTTTACAAATCTTTAGTTTCCCCCCATCTTAAGTTTTACAGCAGAAAAAAATAAAACCTACTGTATTTAACATAACTTTAAGTTCTCTAAACGTATTGCCGTCCCTACAAAAAATATTGGAGTACTACAAAGGAAAGAAATGTAGCTAAAACAAATAAATCAGTGGAATAGTTTTCAGTGCAAAACAGAGAGTTGCAAATCAGGGTTTAATGCTCACTGATGCAACAGAACTCTATTCTTGTACAAACTGATGAGATGGCTCCACTTCATGCATGGAAGACTAGTTGAGCATTGACTAGCCTATCAATATAGCCTTATATGCCACAAAGTGAATCGCATTTATATTCAACAAACTATCATGACATCAGCGTTTGTTAACGAGTTGCTAAAAATACATGGGCGATAACTGCCCGCTTGCACATAACGCTAATTAATTAAACATTAACGCTAGCGTTGCAGATCAGTGTGCTCACTGCTGCAACAGAACGTCATTCTTGTCAAATCTGACGAGACAGCTCAACTTCACTGACTAACCAATCAATATAAATGAATCGCATTTACATTCAACAAACTATCATGACATCAGCGTTTGTTAACGAGTTGCTAAAAATACACAATGCCCGCTTGCGCATAACGTTACGGCGGCAATTAATTAAACGATCTAATGCTACAACTCACAGCCAGATGCATGGATTTGTCAGACTGAGGGATCTGATAACCGCTAACTTGCGGTAAGCTGAGCTGACCCACCTCTCAATTATTTCTCTTGTCTGTGGAAACCAGTCCGTGTTGTTTCTGTTTCTTTTCCTGCTTTTCATCATCTTCGCAATATGGTAATCCAGGATAGGAGTAGCTTGAGTGGCTAACTTCTTGTATACTATCCGCACCGCACGCCTGGCTCACAGTCACAACAAACACACCGGCTAAAGTGGGCGTAACGTTTCCTGCATGCCTCTACATGACAGCCAATCACCAGCCGTATTAGAGCGCGGCGTGCAAGCATGTCGCATGCTTATAGGCTCAATGACGCTGTTTTGTTTTGGTATCGAAAATTGGTATCGATTGACAAGGGAGGCTTCGATACCCCTTAGTATCGATGTTTCCATTTCGGTGCCAAGTAAGTATCGAAACTCGATACCCAGCCCTAGCTCCATGTACAAGTACCTCTCCGCTCAATGTACAAGTACCTCTCCGCTCAATGTACAAGTACCTCTCCGCTCCATGTACAAGTACCTCTCCGCTCCATGTACAAGTACCTCTCCGCTCCATGTACAAGTACCTCTCCGCTCCATGTACAAGTACATCTCTGCTCCATGTACAAGTACCTCTCCGCTCAATGTACAAGTACATCTCCGCTCCATGTACAAGTACCTCTCCGCTCCATGTACAAGTACATCTCCGCTCCATGTACAAGTACCTCTCCGCTCCATGTACAAGTACCTCTCCGCTCAATGTACAAGTACATCTCCGCTCCATGTACAAGTACCTCTCCGCTCCATGTACAAGTACCTCTCCGCTCCATGTACAAGTACCTCTCCGCTCAATGTACAAGTGTCGACAGTACCTCTCCGCTCCATGTACAAGTACCTCTCCGCTCCATGTACAAGTACCTCTCCGCTCAATGTACAAGTGTCGACAGTACCTCTCCGCTCCATCTACAAGTACCTCTCCGCTCAATGTACAAGTACCTCTCCGCTGAATGTACAAGTACCTCTCCGCTCCATGTACAAGTACCTCTCCGCTCCATGTACAAATACCTCTCCGCTCCATGTACAAGTACCTCTCCGCTCCATGTACAAGCACCTCTCCGCTACATGTACAAGTACCTCTCCGCTCCATGTACAAGTACCTCTCCGCTCCATGTACAAGTACCTCTCCGCTCAATGTACAAGTACCTCTCCGCTCCATGTACAAATACCTCTCCGCTCCATGTACAAATACCTCTCCGCTCCATGTACAAGTACCTCTCCGCTCCATGTACCAGTACCTCTCCGCTCAATGTACAAGTACATCTCCGCTCAATGTACAAGTACATCTCCGCTCAATGTACAAGTACGTCTCTGCTCAATGTACAAGTACCTCTCCGCTCAATGTACAAGTACCTCTCCGCTCCATGTACAAGTACCTCTCCGCTCAATGTACAAGTACATCTCCGCTCAATGTACAAGTACATCTCCGCTCAATGTACAAGTACGTCTCCGCTCAATGTACAAGTACCTCTCCGCTCAATGTACAAGTACCTCTCCGCTCCATGTACAAGTACTTCTCCGCTCAATGTACAAGTACATCTCCGCTCCATGTACCAGTACCTCTCCGCTCAATGTACAAGTACCTCTCCGCTCAATGTACAAGTACATCTCCGCTCCATGTACAAGTACGTCTCCGCTCAATGTATAAGTACCTCTCCGCTCCATGTACAAGTACCTCTCCGCTCAATGTACAAGTACATCTCCGCTCCATGTACAAGTACATCTCCGCTCCATGTACAAGTACCTCTCCGCTCCATGTACAAGTACCTCTCCGCTCCATGTACAAGTACATCTCCGCTCCATGTACAAGTACCTCTCCGCTCAATGTACAAGTACATCTCCGCTCCATGTACAAGTACATCTCCACTCCATGTACAAGTACCTCTCCGCTCAATGTACAAGTACATCTCCGCTCCATGTACCAGTACCTCTCCGCTCAATGTACAAGTACATCTCCACTCCATGTACAAGTACCTCTCCGCTCAATGTACAAGTACATCTCCGCTCCATGTACCAGTACCTCTCCGCTCAATGTACAAGTACATCTCCACTCCATGTACAAGTACCTCTCCGCTCAATGTACAAGTACATCTCCGCTCCATGTACCAGTACCTCTCCGCTCAATGTACAAGTACATCTCCGCTCCATGTACAAGTACCTCTCCGCTCAATGTACAAGTACCTCTCCGCTCAATGTACAAGTACATCTCCGCTCCATGTACCAGTACCTCTCCGCTCAATGTACAAGTACATCTGCGCTCCATGTAGGGCTGGGTATCGTTCAACATTTTTCGATATCGATACCGTTTCGATACTTGGATTTCGATACCGGTTCCTGAACGATACTTTTTTCGATACCACTTTTTAGAAAAATCCATTTTAACAAAAATAAAACTGCATTACACATTGAAATTATTTTACAAATCTTTAGTTTCCCCCCATCTTAAGTTTTACAGCAGAAAAAAATAAAACCTACTGTATTTAACATAACTTTAAGTTCTCTAAACGTATTGCCGTCCCTACAAAAAATATTGGAGTACTACAAAGGAAAGAAATGTAGCTAAAACAAATAAATCAGTGGAATAGTTTTCAGTGCAAAACAGAGAGTTGCAAATCAGGGTTTAATGCTCACTGATGCAACAGAACTCTATTCTTGTACAAACTGATGAGATGGCTCCACTTCATGCATGGAAGACTAGTTGAGCATTGACTAGCCTATCAATATAGCCTTATATGCCACAAAGTGAATCGCATTTATATTCAACAAACTATCATGACATCAGCGTTTGTTAACGAGTTGCTAAAAATACATGGGCGATAACTGCCCGCTTGCACATAACGCTAATTAATTAAACATTAACGCTAGCGTTGCAGATCAGTGTGCTCACTGCTGCAACAGAACGTCATTCTTGTCAAATCTGACGAGACAGCTCAACTTCACTGACTAACCAATCAATATAAATGAATCGCATTTACATTCAACAAACTATCATGACATCAGCGTTTGTTAACGAGTTGCTAAAAATACACAATGCCCGCTTGCGCATAACGTTACGGCGGCAATTAATTAAACGATCTAATGCTACAACTCACAGCCAGATGCATGGATTTGTCAGACTGAGGGATCTGATAACCGCTAACTTGCGGTAAGCTGAGCTGACCCACCTCTCAATTATTTCTCTTGTCTGTGGAAACCAGTCCGTGTTGTTTCTGTTTCTTTTCCTGCTTTTCATCATCTTCGCCATATGGTAATCCAGGATAGGAGTAGCTTGAGTGGCTAACTTCTTGTATACTATCCGCACCGCACGCCTGGCTCACAGTCACAACAAACACACCGGCTAAAGTGGGCGTAACGTTTCCTGCATGCCTCTACATGACAGCCAATCACCAGCCGTATTAGAGCGCGGCGTGCAAGCATGTCGCATGCTTATAGGCTCAATGACGCTGTTTTGTTTTGGTATCGAAAATTGGTATCGATTGACAAGGGAGGCTTCGATACCCCTTAGTATCGATGTTTCCATTTCGGTGCCAAGTAAGTATCGAAACTCGATACCCAGCCCTAGCTCCATGTACAAGTACCTCTCCGCTCAATGTACAAGTACCTCTCCGCTCAATGTACAAGTACCTCTCCGCTCCATGTACAAGTACCTCTCCGCTCCATGTACAAGTACCTCTCCGCTCCATGTACAAGTACCTCTCCGCTCCATGTACAAGTACATCTCTGCTCCATGTACAAGTACCTCTCCGCTCAATGTACAAGTACATCTCCGCTCCATGTACAAGTACCTCTCCGCTCCATGTACAAGTACATCTCCGCTCCATGTACAAGTACCTCTCCGCTCCATGTACAAGTACCTCTCCGCTCAATGTACAAGTACATCTCCGCTCCATGTACAAGTACCTCTCCGCTCCATGTACAAGTACCTCTCCGCTCCATGTACAAGTACCTCTCCGCTCAATGTACAAGTGTCGACAGTACCTCTCCGCTCCATGTACAAGTACCTCTCCGCTCCATGTACAAGTACCTCTCCGCTCAATGTACAAGTGTCGACAGTACCTCTCCGCTCCATCTACAAGTACCTCTCCGCTCAATGTACAAGTACCTCTCCGCTGAATGTACAAGTACCTCTCCGCTCCATGTACAAGTACCTCTCCGCTCCATGTACAAATACCTCTCCGCTCCATGTACAAGTACCTCTCCGCTCCATGTACAAGCACCTCTCCGCTACATGTACAAGTACCTCTCCGCTCCATGTACAAGTACCTCTCCGCTCCATGTACAAGTACCTCTCCGCTCAATGTACAAGTACCTCTCCGCTCCATGTACAAATACCTCTCCGCTCCATGTACAAATACCTCTCCGCTCCATGTACAAGTACCTCTCTGCTCCATGTACCAGTACCTCTCCGCTCAATGTACAAGTACATCTCCGCTCAATGTACAAGTACATCTCCGCTCAATGTACAAGTACGTCTCCGCTCAATGTACAAGTACCTCTCCGCTCAATGTACAAGTACCTCTCCGCTCCATGTACAAGTACCTCTCCGCTCAATGTACAAGTACATCTCCGCTCAATGTACAAGTACATCTCCGCTCAATGTACAAGTACATCTCCGCTCAATGTACAAGTACGTCTCCGCTCAATGTACAAGTACCTCTCCGCTCAATGTACAAGTACCTCTCCGCTCCATGTACAAGTACCTCTCCGCTCAATGTACAAGTACATCTCCGCTCCATGTACCAGTACCTCTCCGCTCAATGTACAAGTACCTCTCCGCTCAATGTACAAGTACATCTCCGCTCCATGTACAAGTACGTCTCCGCTCAATGTATAAGTACCTCTCCGCTCCATGTACAAGTACCTCTCCGCTCAATGTACAAGTACATCTCCGCTCCATGTACAAGTACATCTCCGCTCCATGTACAAGTACCTCTCCGCTCCATGTACAAGTACCTCTCCGCTCCATGTACAAGTACATCTCCGCTCCATGTACAAGTACCTCTCCGCTCAATGTACAAGTACATCTCCGCTCCATGTACAAGTACATCTCCACTCCATGTACAAGTACCTCTCCGCTCAATGTACAAGTACATCTCCGCTCCATGTACCAGTACCTCTCCGCTCAATGTACAAGTACATCTCCACTCCATGTACAAGTACCTCTCCGCTCAATGTACAAGTACATCTCCGCTCCATGTACCAGTACCTCTCCGCTCAATGTACAAGTACATCTCCACTCCATGTACAAGTACCTCTCCGCTCAATGTACAAGTACATCTCCGCTCCATGTACCAGTACCTCTCCGCTCAATGTACAAGTACATCTCCGCTCCATGTACAAGTACCTCTCCGCTCAATGTACAAGTACATCTCCGCTCAATGTACAAGTACATCTCCGCTCCATGTACCAGTACCTCTCCGCTCAATGTACAAGTACATCTGCGCTCCATGTAGGGCTGGGTATCGTTCAAAATTTTTCGATATCGATACCGTTTCGATACTTGGATTTCGATACCGGTTCCTGAACGATACTTTTTTCGATACCAATTTTTAGAAAAATCCATTTTAACAAAAATAAAACTGCATTACACATTGAAATTATTTTACAAATCTTTAGTTTCCCCCCATCTTAAGTTTTACAGCAGAAAAAAATAAAACCTACTGTATTTAACATAACTTTAAGTTCTCTAAACGTATTGCCGTCCCTACAAAAAATATTGGAGTACTACAAAGGAAAGAAATGTAGCTAAAACAAATAAATCAGTGGAATAGTTTTCAGTGCAAAACAGAGAGTTGCAAATCAGGGTTTAATGCTCACTGATGCAACAGAACTCTATTCTTGTACAAACTGATGAGATGGCTCCACTTCATGCATGGAAGACTAGTTGAGCATTGACTAGCCTATCAATATAGCCTTATATGCCACAAAGTGAATCACATTTATATTCAACAAACTATCATGACATCAGCGTTTGTTAACGAGTTGCTAAAAATACATGGGCGATAACTGCCCGCTTGCACATAACGCTAATTAATTAAACATTAACGCTAGCGTTGCAGATCAGTGTGCTCACTGCTGCAACAGAACGTCATTCTTGTCAAATCTGACGAGACAGCTCAACTTCACTGACTAGCCAATCAATATAAATGAATCGCATTTACATTCAACAAACTATCATGACATCAGCGTTTGTTAACGAGTTGCTAAAAATACACAATGCCCGCTTGCGCATAACGTTACGGCGGCAATTAATTAAACGATCTAATGCTACAACTCACAGCCAGATGCATGGATTTGTCAGACTGAGGGATCTGATAACCGCTAACTTGCGGTAAGCTGAGCTGACCCACCTCTCAATTATTTCTCTTGTCTGTGGAAACCAGTCCGTGTTGTTTCTGTTTCTTTTCCTGCTTTTCATCATCTTCGCCATATGGTAATCCAGGATAGGAGTAGCTTGAGTGGCTAACTTCTTGTATACTATCCGCACCGCACGCCTGGCTCACAGTCACAACAAACACACCGGCTAAAGTGGGCGTAACGTTTCCTGCATGCCTCTACATGACAGCCAATCACCAGCCGTATTAGAGCGCGGCGTGCAAGCATGTCGCATGCTTATAGGCTCAATGACGCTGTTTTGTTTTGGTATCGAAAATTGGTATCGATTGACAAGGGAGGCTTCGATACCCCTTAGTATCGATGTTTCCATTTCGGTGCCAAGTAAGTATCGAAACTCGATACCCAGCCCTAGCTCCATGTACAAGTACCTCTCCGCTCAATGTACAAGTACCTCTCCGCTCAATGTACAAGTACCTCTCCGCTCCATGTACAAGTACCTCTCCGCTCCATGTACAAGTACCTCTCCGCTCCATGTACAAGTACCTCTCCGCTCCATGTACAAGTACATCTCTGCTCCATGTACAAGTACCTCTCCGCTCAATGTACAAGTACATCTCCGCTCCATGTACAAGTACCTCTCCGCTCCATGTACAAGTACATCTCCGCTCCATGTACAAGTACCTCTCCGCTCCATGTACAAGTACCTCTCCGCTCAATGTACAAGTACATCTCCGCTCCATGTACAAGTACCTCTCCGCTCCATGTACAAGTACATCTCCGCTCCATGTACAAGTACCTCTCCGCTCAATGTACAAGTACATCTCCGCTCCATGTACAAGTACATCTCCACTCCATGTACAAGTACCTCTCCGCTCAATGTACAAGTACATCTCCGCTCCATGTACCAGTACCTCTCCGCTCAATGTACAAGTACATCTCCACTCCATGTACAAGTACCTCTCCGCTCAATGTACAAGTACATCTCCGCTCCATGTACCAGTACCTCTCCGCTCAATGTACAAGTACATCTCCACTCCATGTACAAGTACCTCTCCGCTCAATGTACAAGTACATCTCCGCTCCATGTACCAGTACCTCTCCGCTCAATGTACAAGTACCTCTCCGCTCAATGTACAAGTACATCTCCGCTCCATGTACCAGTACCTCTCCGCTCAATGTACAAGTACATCTGCGCTCCATGTAGGGCTGGGTATCGTTCAAAATTTTTCGATATCGATACCGTTTCGATACTTGGATTTCGATACCGGTTCCTGAACGATACTTTTTTCGATACCAATTTTTAGAAAAATCCATTTTAACAAAAATAAAACTGCATTACACATTGAAATTATTTTACAAATCTTTAGTTTCCCCCCATCTTAAGTTTTACAGCAGAAAAAAATAAAACCTACTGTATTTAACATAACTTTAAGTTCTCTAAACGTATTGCCGTCCCTACAAAAAATATTGGAGTACTACAAAGGAAAGAAATGTAGCTAAAACAAATAAATCAGTGGAATAGTTTTCAGTGCAAAACAGAGAGTTGCAAATCAGGGTTTAATGCTCACTGATGCAACAGAACTCTATTCTTGTACAAACTGATGAGATGGCTCCACTTCATGCATGGAAGACTAGTTGAGCATTGACTAGCCTATCAATATAGCCTTATATGCCACAAAGTGAATCGCATTTATATTCAACAAACTATCATGACATCAGCGTTTGTTAACGAGTTGCTAAAAATACATGGGCGATAACTGCCCGCTTGCACATAACGCTAATTAATTAAACATTAACGCTAGCGTTGCAGATCAGTGTGCTCACTGCTGCAACAGAACGTCATTCTTGTCAAATCTGACGAGACAGCTCAACTTCACTGACTAGCCAATCAATATAAATGAATCGCATTTACATTCAACAAACTATCATGACATCAGCGTTTGTTAACGAGTTGCTAAAAATACACAATGCCCGCTTGCGCATAACGTTACGGCGGCAATTAATTAAACGATCTAATGCTACAACTCACAGCCAGATGCATGGATTTGTCAGACTGAGGGATCTGATAACCGCTAACTTGCGGTAAGCTGAGCTGACCCACCTCTCAATTATTTCTCTTGTCTGTGGAAACCAGTCCGTGTTGTTTCTGTTTCTTTTCCTGCTTTTCATCATCTTCGCCATATGGTAATCCAGGATAGGAGTAGCTTGAGTGGCTAACTTCTTGTATACTATCCGCACCGCACGCCTGGCTCACAGTCACAACAAACACACCGGCTAAAGTGGGCGTAACGTTTCCTGCATGCCTCTACATGACAGCCAATCACCAGCCGTATTAGAGCGCGGCGTGCAAGCATGTCGCATGCTTATAGGCTCAATGACGCTGTTTTGTTTTGGTATCGAAAATTGGTATCGATTGACAAGGGAGGCTTCGATACCCCTTAGTATCGATGTTTCCATTTCGGTGCCAAGTAAGTATCGAAACTCGATACCCAGCCCTAGCTCCATGTACAAGTACCTCTCCGCTCAATGTACAAGTACCTCTCCGCTCAATGTACAAGTACCTCTCCGCTCCATGTACAAGTACCTCTCCGCTCCATGTACAAGTACCTCTCCGCTCCATGTACAAGTACCTCTCCGCTCCATGTACAAGTACATCTCTGCTCCATGTACAAGTACCTCTCCGCTCAATGTACAAGTACATCTCCGCTCCATGTACAAGTACCTCTCCGCTCCATGTACAAGTACATCTCCGCTCCATGTACAAGTACCTCTCCGCTCCATGTACAAGTACCTCTCCGCTCAATGTACAAGTACATCTCCGCTCCATGTACAAGTACCTCTCCGCTCCATGTACAAGTACATCTCCGCTCCATGTACAAGTACCTCTCCGCTCAATGTACAAGTACATCTCCGCTCCATGTACAAGTACATCTCCACTCCATGTACAAGTACCTCTCCGCTCAATGTACAAGTACATCTCCGCTCCATGTACCAGTACCTCTCCGCTCAATGTACAAGTACATCTCCACTCCATGTACAAGTACCTCTCCGCTCAATGTACAAGTACATCTCCGCTCCATGTACCAGTACCTCTCCGCTCAATGTACAAGTACATCTCCACTCCATGTACAAGTACCTCTCCGCTCAATGTACAAGTACATCTCCGCTCCATGTACCAGTACCTCTCCGCTCAATGTACAAGTACCTCTCCGCTCAATGTACAAGTACATCTCCGCTCCATGTACCAGTACCTCTCCGCTCAATGTACAAGTACATCTGCGCTCCATGTAGGGCTGGGTATCGTTCAAAATTTTTCGATATCGATACCGTTTCGATACTTGGATTTCGATACCGGTTCCTGAACGATACTTTTTTCGATACCAATTTTTAGAAAAATCCATTTTAACAAAAATAAAACTGCATTACACATTGAAATTATTTTACAAATCTTTAGTTTCCCCCCATCTTAAGTTTTACAGCAGAAAAAAATAAAACCTACTGTATTTAACATAACTTTAAGTTCTCTAAACGTATTGCCGTCCCTACAAAAAATATTGGAGTACTACAAAGGAAAGAAATGTAGCTAAAACAAATAAATCAGTGGAATAGTTTTCAGTGCAAAACAGAGAGTTGCAAATCAGGGTTTAATGCTCACTGATGCAACAGAACTCTATTCTTGTACAAACTGATGAGATGGCTCCACTTCATGCATGGAAGACTAGTTGAGCATTGACTAGCCTATCAATATAGCCTTATATGCCACAAAGTGAATCGCATTTATATTCAACAAACTATCATGACATCAGCGTTTGTTAACGAGTTGCTAAAAATACATGGGCGATAACTGCCCGCTTGCACATAACGCTAATTAATTAAACATTAACGCTAGCGTTGCAGATCAGTGTGCTCACTGCTGCAACAGAACGTCATTCTTGTCAAATCTGACGAGACAGCTCAACTTCACTGACTAGCCAATCAATATAAATGAATCGCATTTACATTCAACAAACTATCATGACATCAGCGTTTGTTAACGAGTTGCTAAAAATACACAATGCCCGCTTGCGCATAACGTTACGGCGGCAATTAATTAAACGATCTAATGCTACAACTCACAGCCAGATGCATGGATTTGTCAGACTGAGGGATCTGATAACCGCTAACTTGCGGTAAGCTGAGCTGACCCACCTCTCAATTATTTCTCTTGTCTGTGGAAACCAGTCCGTGTTGTTTCTGTTTCTTTTCCTGCTTTTCATCATCTTCGCCATATGGTAATCCAGGATAGGAGTAGCTTGAGTGGCTAACTTCTTGTATACTATCCGCACCGCACGCCTGGCTCACAGTCACAACAAACACACCGGCTAAAGTGGGCGTAACGTTTCCTGCATGCCTCTACATGACAGCCAATCACCAGCCGTATTAGAGCGCGGCGTGCAAGCATGTCGCATGCTTATAGGCTCAATGACGCTGTTTTGTTTTGGTATCGAAAATTGGTATCGATTGACAAGGGAGGCTTCGATACCCCTTAGTATCGATGTTTCCATTTCGGTGCCAAGTAAGTATCGAAACTCGATACCCAGCCCTAGCTCCATGTACAAGTACCTCTCCGCTCAATGTACAAGTACCTCTCCGCTCAATGTACAAGTACCTCTCCGCTCCATGTACAAGTACCTCTCCGCTCCATGTACAAGTACCTCTCCGCTCCATGTACAAGTACCTCTCCGCTCCATGTACAAGTACATCTCTGCTCCATGTACAAGTACCTCTCCGCTCAATGTACAAGTACATCTCCGCTCCATGTACAAGTACCTCTCCGCTCCATGTACAAGTACATCTCCGCTCCATGTACAAGTACCTCTCCGCTCCATGTACAAGTACCTCTCCGCTCAATGTACAAGTACATCTCCGCTCCATGTACAAGTACCTCTCCGCTCCATGTACAAGTACATCTCCGCTCCATGTACAAGTACCTCTCCGCTCAATGTACAAGTACATCTCCGCTCCATGTACAAGTACATCTCCACTCCATGTACAAGTACCTCTCCGCTCAATGTACAAGTACATCTCCGCTCCATGTACCAGTACCTCTCCGCTCAATGTACAAGTACATCTCCACTCCATGTACAAGTACCTCTCCGCTCAATGTACAAGTACATCTCCGCTCCATGTACCAGTACCTCTCCGCTCAATGTACAAGTACATCTCCACTCCATGTACAAGTACCTCTCCGCTCAATGTACAAGTACATCTCCGCTCCATGTACCAGTACCTCTCCGCTCAATGTACAAGTACCTCTCCGCTCAATGTACAAGTACATCTCCGCTCCATGTACCAGTACCTCTCCGCTCAATGTACAAGTACATCTGCGCTCCATGTAGGGCTGGGTATCGTTCAAAATTTTTCGATATCGATACCGTTTCGATACTTGGATTTCGATACCGGTTCCTGAACGATACTTTTTTCGATACCAATTTTTAGAAAAATCCATTTTAACAAAAATAAAACTGCATTACACATTGAAATTATTTTACAAATCTTTAGTTTCCCCCCATCTTAAGTTTTACAGCAGAAAAAAATAAAACCTACTGTATTTAACATAACTTTAAGTTCTCTAAACGTATTGCCGTCCCTACAAAAAATATTGGAGTACTACAAAGGAAAGAAATGTAGCTAAAACAAATAAATCAGTGGAATAGTTTTCAGTGCAAAACAGAGAGTTGCAAATCAGGGTTTAATGCTCACTGATGCAACAGAACTCTATTCTTGTACAAACTGATGAGATGGCTCCACTTCATGCATGGAAGACTAGTTGAGCATTGACTAGCCTATCAATATAGCCTTATATGCCACAAAGTGAATCGCATTTATATTCAACAAACTATCATGACATCAGCGTTTGTTAACGAGTTGCTAAAAATACATGGGCGATAACTGCCCGCTTGCACATAACGCTAATTAATTAAACATTAACGCTAGCGTTGCAGATCAGTGTGCTCACTGCTGCAACAGAACGTCATTCTTGTCAAATCTGACGAGACAGCTCAACTTCACTGACTAGCCAATCAATATAAATGAATCGCATTTACATTCAACAAACTATCATGACATCAGCGTTTGTTAACGAGTTGCTAAAAATACACAATGCCCGCTTGCGCATAACGTTACGGCGGCAATTAATTAAACGATCTAATGCTACAACTCACAGCCAGATGCATGGATTTGTCAGACTGAGGGATCTGATAACCGCTAACTTGCGGTAAGCTGAGCTGACCCACCTCTCAATTATTTCTCTTGTCTGTGGAAACCAGTCCGTGTTGTTTCTGTTTCTTTTCCTGCTTTTCATCATCTTCGCCATATGGTAATCCAGGATAGGAGTAGCTTGAGTGGCTAACTTCTTGTATACTATCCGCACCGCACGCCTGGCTCACAGTCACAACAAACACACCGGCTAAAGTGGGCGTAACGTTTCCTGCATGCCTCTACATGACAGCCAATCACCAGCCGTATTAGAGCGCGGCGTGCAAGCATGTCGCATGCTTATAGGCTCAATGACGCTGTTTTGTTTTGGTATCGAAAATTGGTATCGATTGACAAGGGAGGCTTCGATACCCCTTATGCTGCCTTCCAGACAACTGGGACCTGGGGTTTTTCTGGCCTCCTATTAGGAAAAGTGCGCTGGAACGCCACTCAAAGTGGGAGCTCCGACTTTAAAACTGGGAGAAAAAAATCTACCCCCACTGGGCTGGGAATCAGTTGTCTGACGTCACACCACAATGGCTGCAACATGGAGGCGCGCATCGTCAATGGTAAATTGTCACCTAAAATACATTTCTGAGAGTATTTGCCTGTATTTAATTCAAATAGTACATGCTATCATAATAGTAAAATTATTCTGCGTCTATTGATGTAAAATATGCCGCTAATGTTTAGGTACAGTAGGCTAACTTTTAACGTTAGCCGGTCACGGTAAACAGTCTCTGTTACAGTAACGTTAATGCGACTGCACAAAAGGTTTTGGAGGGAAAATGTTAAAAATACCAAAACCAAGTGAAAACATTTAAAATTCTACAGTACTGATGTAGCTAGACGGGAACACGGTTAATGTGGGTAACGTAGGCTATATTTAACGCTATGTTGTTGGGTCGGTGAAGAAGGAAGAACGTGTGATCAGTATTGCATTGTAGGCTAGTGTTCCCGTTTTATCTTCTCACCAGCCCTTTGCCCTTCCCCATTAAAGAACATTTTGTTTGGTTGCATTCAATCTCAGTGTATCTGGATGAAGAAATGAGGCTATTTTTGGATGAGGGAAGGTCTCAACCCTGAATGCTCCCCTATACCAAGCAGCGTGGGACCTCAACTCCTACTTCCTTGATGCTGGCCTGCAAGTGAGGGTGCAGATTATTCTACCAGGTTAGTGTGACAAAGATTTTCAGAGTGGTCTTATTATTTTCAGCATACTGTGGTCAGTCATAGTAGCTAGAAACATGGCAGATAATGGCTTAATATTTGTTTATTAAAACAAATATTAGAGCAGCAAATACAGAGCAATAATCCAAATGACATAGAACTAATGAACAAAACATTTGGCTAAGTAATACTGCTGTAACAAATCATGCACACGTTCTAGTAATGGCTAACTGCTCTACCCATCTTGGCAACCACCCTGTTGATGTGCTCGGACCACGATAATGAACTGTCAAGCCAAAGTCCAGGAAGCTTAACAGTTTAGTTGCCGTATGGCTTGACCATCTATCCGATGGATGATTCTATCACTAAACTCATTTTAGGATTGTGTGTGACAATCCATGATTGGAACCGGAAACTATACACATGGTTTTAAGTTAAGTATGAGTTCATTTGCCTTGATCCAGTTGTAAATAGTGCCCAGAGAAGAGCTGCATATCTACACATAATGCGGTCTGGTGCTGTTATTGACAAAAAGCTAATCAGATTATATTCTTGATAGGCCCCACAGAGAACAGCAGCAGCAGCAGGGGACAAGATGACGAGAGCATGGAGGAGGGCGAGTCTTCATTGTTTGTAAGTTATTGTACGTGGTGTATGTATTGTTGATGTTGTTTTCGAGGACCACAATGGAAATCTCCTGGTGCCATATCTTATAGGTCACTGACACACATCCTTTGATGTACTGACCCAGTGCTAATTAAAGGGGGGGGGGGGGGGGGGGGGGGGGGGATTTTGAGTGCTAGAAACTAGCAAAGATTTGCCCATGCACTGGGCGTAAGATATGGCCCCTGGACTTTATTGTGTGTGAACATTTCTCGACAATTTTATACTGTACATGTGTATGGTTGTGGCCTAAGGGCTTCTATTCATTATGTATTTTAACATCTGTCAAATAAAATTCATTCAGTCTTCTAGTGCTAGCAGCAGTGTGTCAGCGCCGCCAGGAAGTGACACGCCGCCAGGAAGCAGGGGTGTGTCAATGCCGCCAGGAAGCAGGGGTGTGTCAGCGCCGCCAGGAAGCAGGGGTGTGTCAGCGCCGCCAGGAAGCAGGGGTGTGTCAGCGCCGCCAGGAAGCAGGGGTGTGTCAGCGCCGCCAGGAAGCAGGGGTGTGTCAGCGCCGCCAGGAAGCAGGGGTGTGTCAGCGCCGCCAGGAAGCAGGGGTGTGTCAGCGCCGCCAGGAAGCAGGGGTGTGTCAGCGCCGCCAGGAAGCAGGGGCGTGTCAGCGCCGCCAGGAAGCTGGGGTGTGTCAGCGCCGCCAGGAAGCAGGGGTGTGTCAGCGCCGCCAGGAAGCTGGGGTGTGTCAGCGCCGCCAGGAAGCAGGGGTGTGTCAGCGCCGCCAGGAAGCAGGGGTGTGTCAGCGCCGCCAGGAAGTGACACGCCGCCAGGAAGCAGGGGTGTGTCAGCGCCGCCAGGAAGCAGGGGTGTGTCAGCGCCGCCAGGAAGTGACACGCCGCCAGGAAGCAGGGGTGTGTCAATGCCGCCAGGAACAGGTATGCAAACTAGTCACCTTTTTCATCCCAAAATAGGGCACTCAAGTATCGTCACCTTTTTCATTATCCATGACTTTGCATCCCTGCAGGAAGCTGCGGTGTGTCAGCGTCGCCAGAAAGCAGGGGTGTGTCAGCGCCGCCAGAAAGCAGCGATGTGACAGCGCCGCCAGAAAGCAGCGATGTGACAGCGCCAGCGCAGGCAGCAAACGATGCCTTCACAAGGGACCAAACTCTATTTCTCTTAGATTTAATGAGGCAGCACCTAGAGTCAGATGGTGGTGAGCTCCCACAAAACTTAGCTGAGCTCAATGCTAGAATTAAAACAGGCAAAGGGTCCAAGAAAGAAATGTGGAGGGATATGGCCACTAAGCTGTCTGAATATTTTGGCCAGGTGTTTGATCCAGAGAGAGTTTGTAGGAAGTGGAACACACTTGTGGATGCCTACAAGAGAATCAAAGATAATAATCAGAGTACAGGGAGGGGAAGTATGCGGTTTAAATTCTACAGTGAAATAGAGGCTCTTCTGGGGGAACATCATGATGTCGATTTTCCAGTTGTGGGAACCTCTGAGGGGGTTGAGATTCGCAGGCCTGGTGTGCTTGTTGCTGAGAGACCTACACCCAGCCAATCCAGCCCTTCTCCACAGGGTAGCACAGGAGGAACACGGCCGAGGCCGAGAGCGCAGGTAAACCCAGTAGTGGACTTCCTCCGTGAGTCTGAGGCTGCTAGCCAAAAGAGACACGAAGAATTGTTGAGTCAGATGAGGGCTTCGCAAGTCTCCTTTGAGACGATGATGAAAGAATATCTAAACAAGCCGTAAGAGTTTTTTTTTTTTTCTTTTTTCTGAGGCCTTCACAGGTCTCTTGAGACTATGATGAAAGAATATCTAAACAAGCCTTAAGATTTTTTTCCTGATTTATTTATATTTTAAGCTGTAAGAGGTTCAAGGGAGATGGGTCAAACTCAATAATGTTCAAAGCGTGGCTGCTGTTTCTACATTTATATTGTCTTTTAGACATTTGTGCCACATGTTGTAATAGGAAAACTTAACCGAACCACTATTTTGAGGTTTATGACCCAGCCCTGCAATTTTGCACATTACCTGAAGTGGATTTATATTTGATTTTTTGGACACAGTATTGACATTTATTTTTGTTAGACTCAGGTTAACACGTTCAAGATTATAACATTTATGTCCTCTCTTATGTTTTTTGTGTTTTAGCACCCTGGTAGAAGTTTGCATACGACAGCTGAAAATGTACAGTGGTTGGTGATGTGGATATTTTTTTATATATTTTTTATTTTCTCAGAGTTTACAAAGTGCACTTGTTAAGAATTTGATGCTGCTATTGAGATGTTATTTATTTATTTTCCCAACCGTTATCTATGCAGTTCTAAACATGTTCAACTTAAACTTGAAATGCTTTTAATAAAATCCATTGGGCATTTTCACAAACTTTGTTGCAGTTTTCTTTCATGTCATTGTCCGCTAAGAATGCATACTCTAAACAGTGGTACTCACCTGGGTCTGAGGGACACCAGAGGTTCTTTAGGGGGTTCCAGGGTCCCCAGCAAAATGATTTGGTAAACTTGAGCATCATTTCATTTACAAGAACTTCAGTTAGAGAATGTAGAATGACTGTTTAGATCATAGTTTGTCTGGTATGTCTCTACCTACAACAGAGATAGTCATGGAATTCTAGACAATAATATCTAACAAAAAAACATCAGATTTGGATCCAAGAGACATCTCATCAACTGGGGGTTTGTGTGTCATTTTAATTACCATATTAGTTGACACAGCCCCTCTTTAAGTGTCCGGTAGTTCATTGGTCAGTCATGTTGACAGGCACAGCAGACAGCCAACCAGTTTGTAGAATTCACAACATCTAAACTCACTAATTAAGATAATTTTGTTATTCTGGAGAGTGGCAGCTGGGACAAATATTACAAGCATGGGTGTAGTGAATTTACAGCATGCGCGTCTAATAAACGCACACATTAATAGATGCCATAGATTAATATGTAAGTACACATGTTCATATTCATTTGGAAGTCGAGTTACAGTAAGTTTCTCTATTTCCTTTTGTTGGTTCGTCGTATGCTGGTATGTGCCTTGCATCGTCTGACGGGCGAGTAGTCTTCTAGCCACTCCTTGGCCAGTCTACTGGTATCTGCTCTCTACGCTAGTTGTTAGAAATTGACAGTCTGTATAATAAACTTTGCAATGCCACCTTATAACTAAAAGTGAAAAAGACAGAATAATATACTGTAGTGGTTATGTGGTTGTACCATATATTTCTTTCAGCTATTCTAATTTTCTTATGCATATTACTCGCCCGAGCGCACTCGCCTTAATTACCTCGTGGTCGAGTTGATTAATACTCATTCTTTGTGTGACTGTGTGCGTCGCTAAGAATGTAAGTACATACCTGAATAGTTACAGTATTGAGAGGCTGTTGTACAGTAGTTTTGCTGTTCTTGGTGTGACTAGTTCCCTGTATCTGTCAAATTGTTCTGATTGTTTTGAGGATGGTCGTTGAAATTCAATGCATGCTGGTATTGCATGTAGATTATGTAGTCGAAAATTGATGCCTGTTATGGTTTATATTTATATCAACATTTTTTTTCATTTTAAGGCATAGCTATAAGTTAACTAAATCAGGATAGTAGCCACCATTTTTGGTGAACATGGCTCAGTACGCAATCAAGAACTACAGAAGAAAATGTGGTCAATACTGCCGCCATGTGGGCTGTAATTACAACCTAATTTCATTTATGTGAAAAGGGCTTGTTGCAGCTGTGCACTTTAACGGATCTTTATGTTATTCTGGAGGCTTGTGATATTCTGTAGATTGTTAATTATTATGCTGTACTCAGTTGCATTATTTTAATCCATATGTAATTCAAGTTGTATTTGGTTACAGAAACCACACCCTCAATCACATGCCAGTTAATAATAAACCAGTGGAACAGTACCGTGGTTGCAGTCTATCTCTCTAACTGGAGTGCATAGCCAGTTGTTTACACCCAGTTATTCAGCATCCGCACACTGAATCGCACCAATATGTTAATATCAACTTTTTTTAAAGCATTTATTTAACCAGGCAAGTCACAATAACAAATTCTTATTTAGAATGGCAGGATACATGGTGGACAGAGATTTACATTTTTTTCTTTCTCTCAGACAACCAGGCAAGTCACAAGAATACATTCTTATTTAGAATGGCAGGATCCGTGGTGGACACAGAGTGGACCCCCCCCCCCCCCCCCCCCCTCTCCAGAGATTAACAGTTCTCATCGTCTTCCTGGCGTGGACAACCATCTGGATGCTCCTGACACATTTCTGTGGGTCCTGTGCATAGATTATGCAGCATACATGCAGACACAATGATCATGACAACCACATCAAGCCTGGTGTTTGGGAGATCTCTCACCCTCCTCCATTTACACTTGAGTCTCCCGAACGCCTGCTCGACCACCACCCGCCCTCGGCTTATTCTGGAGTTGTACAGCTGGTCCTGCATGCTGAGAGCACCATTGTCCCGCTTTGGAGTAGTGATGAAAGGGTAGGCTTGGCCAATGTAGGCGCTATCTCCAAGCAGCATGAATCGTCCCATTTTCTCCCCCCAGCTTTCAAAGAACTTGGATTTCCTGAGGATCCTCGCATCATGCACCTTTCCCGGTGCTCCAACAAAGATGTCACGGAACCTCCCTCTCTCATCCACAATCCCCTGAAGGACTACTGAATAATAGTTCTTTCTATTTAAGTAGTCCCCTCCCCTGATGTGTGGTCGCTGGATCTTAATGTGGCATCCGTCGATGGCACCGATGACGCCTTGTATGCCACATGTTGTGCTGAAGGCAGCAGAAGTAGCCGTCTTCTCACACATGGTAAACCAACTAATGAAAGATGGCACCATGCTGCAAAATGTTGTGAGCACTTCCACAACACACCTGTGTGCTGTTGACTGGGAGACATTGAACTTGTCAGATATTTCTCTGAAGCTATTTTGGTTCGCCATATACCAAAGGAAGAGTGCAACCTTTTGCTTGAGAGGAATCTCGGGAGGACCTCCGGCCTGGTTGTTTTCATTTAGACCCTGCTGTTTCAGCACATATGTCAGGTAATCAAACTGAGAGAGGGTGACCCGAAGATGCCTGAAGAATGTTGCCTCATCCATGTGGAAAAGCAGCTCCCATTCAGTGCCGGTTTTTATTATTTTGGTGTGTGGCCTCAGAAAATGAGCAAGGACTGCATTCCTGAAAAGTAGGAGAGACACAAGATTCAAAAGGTGAATTAAATTAACAGATTGTTCATGATTAAATGAATACTCTTAAAAAGTGAATACTTGTCCTTGGCTTATTCCATTTTACACCTCCTTTGTTTTCACTGTCATAGCCTGATTTGGTAACACTTTAATTCTATAGTCTGCCTACAGAGAGTCTACAGAGTATTTGTAACATTTGAACAGCTTATTAGTTTACATTTGACTGTTTAACAGATATTCAACAGATTATCTATATTCTATACTGTACAGTAGTTTTGCCCTCCCTGTACTTTATTATCTTTCTTGTAGGCATCCACAAGTGTGTGCCACTGACTTCCTACAAACTTTATCTGTATCGAACACCTGGACAAAATGTTCTGGACCCTTTGCTTGTTTTAATTCTAGCACTGAGCTCAGCTAGGTTTTGTGGGAACGGGAAGCAACCCGAATCGGTTTAGTGAATCTCAGCTAACGCTAATAAGCTGTTAAAACAACATCTACAGATAACGCAAACCAGTTGAATGTCAACTAATAAGCTGTTGAACTTGAAATGTTAAATACTCTGTAGACTCTGTAGGCGGACTATCCAAATAAAGTGGGGGAAGGATGTATTTGTGGCAACAGTAGCCTATTGGTAGGCTATGTGAAGGCTAACGTGGCTATGCTATGCTAGGCCAGTGAATGGCAATGTAGATACGTTTCCAAAGTATGAAGTGCCGTAAAATAAAATGTATTATGGAATGTTACCTTATGCGTTGTTGACGCTCATCATTTTCGTTTAAATATGCAAGGAGGCTGCTCCGTTCACTGTTAAGCTGTCTTGCAACTTGCAAGACAAAAAAAAGTTTGTTGCGGTCCGCCATCTTTCTTGTATGCGTTTTACCGTTTTGCCTTTGTGTGCACAGGAACGCTTTGGAGGTGGGGGGTGGGACTTTTCCACTGGGAAACGCCCACATCCCAGTTGTCTGGAAGGCAGCATTAGTATCGATGTTTCCATTTCGGTGCCAAGTAAGTATCGAAACTCGATACCCAGCCCTAGCTCCATGTACAAGTACCTCTCCGCTCAATGTACAAGTACCTCTCCGCTCAATGTACAAGTACCTCTCCGCTCCATGTACAAGTACCTCTCCGCTCCATGTACAAGTACCTCTCCGCTCCATGTACAAGTACCTCTCCGCTCCATGTACAAGTACATCTCTGCTCCATGTACAAGTACCTCTCCGCTCAATGTACAAGTACATCTCCGCTCCATGTACAAGTACATCTCCGCTCCATGTACAAGTACCTCTCCGCTCCATGTACAAGTACCTCTCCGCTCAATGTACAAGTACATCTCCGCTCCATGTACAAGTACCTCTCCGCTCCATGTACAAGTACATCTCCGCTCCATGTACAAGTACCTCTCCGCTCAATGTACAAGTACATCTCCGCTCCATGTACAAGTACATCTCCACTCCATGTACAAGTACCTCTCCGCTCAATGTACAAGTACATCTCCGCTCCATGTACCAGTACCTCTCCGCTCAATGTACAAGTACATCTCCACTCCATGTACAAGTACCTCTCCGCTCAATGTACAAGTACATCTCCGCTCCATGTACCAGTACCTCTCCGCTCAATGTACAAGTACATCTCCACTCCATGTACAAGTACCTCTCCGCTCAATGTACAAGTACATCTCCGCTCCATGTACCAGTACCTCTCCGCTCAATGTACAAGTACATCTCCGCTCCATGTACAAGTACCTCTCCGCTCAATGTACAAGTACCTCTCCGCTCAATGTACAAGTACATCTCCGCTCCATGTACCAGTACCTCTCCGCTCAATGTACAAGTACATCTGCGCTCCATGTAGGGCTGGGTATCGTTCAAAATTTTTCGATATCGATACCGTTTCGATACTTGGATTTCGATACCGGTTCCTGAACGATACTTTTTTCGATACCAATTTTTAGAAAAATCCATTTTAACAAAAATAAAACTGCATTACACATTGAAATTATTTTACAAATCTTTAGTTTCCCCCCATCTTAAGTTTTACAGCAGAAAAAAATAAAACCTACTGTATTTAACATAACTTTAAGTTCTCTAAACGTATTGCCGTCCCTACAAAAAATATTGGAGTACTACAAAGGAAAGAAATGTAGCTAAAACAAATAAATCAGTGGAATAGTTTTCAGTGCAAAACAGAGAGTTGCAAATCAGGGTTTAATGCTCACTGATGCAACATAACTCTATTCTTGTACAAACTGATGAGATGGCTCCACTTCATGCATGGAAGACTAGTTGAGCATTGACTAGCCTATCAATATAGCCTTATATGCCACAAAGTGAATCACATTTATATTCAACAAACTATCATGACATCAGCGTTTGTTAACGAGTTGCTAAAAATACATGGGCGATAACTGCCCGCTTGCACATAACGCTAATTAATTAAACATTAACGCTAGCGTTGCAGATCAGTGTGCTCACTGCTGCAACAGAACGTCATTCTTGTCAAATCTGACGAGACAGCTCAACTTCACTGACTAGCCAATCAATATAAATGAATCGCATTTACATTCAACAAACTATCATGACATCAGCGTTTGTTAACGAGTTGCTAAAAATACACAATGCCCGCTTGCGCATAACGTTACGGCGGCAATTAATTAAACGATCTAATGCTACAACTCACAGCCAGATGCATGGATTTGTCAGACTGAGGGATCTGATAACCGCTAACTTGCGGTAAGCTGAGCTGACCCACCTCTCAATTATTTCTCTTGTCTGTGGAAACCAGTCCGTGTTGTTTCTGTTTCTTTTCCTGCTTTTCATCATCTTCGCCATATGGTAATCCAGGATAGGAGTAGCTTGAGTGGCTAACTTCTTGTATACTATCCGCACCGCACGCCTGGCTCACAGTCACAACAAACACACCGGCTAAAGTGGGCGTAACGTTTCCTGCATGCCTCTACATGACAGCCAATCACCAGCCGTATTAGAGCGCGGCGTGCAAGCATGTCGCATGCTTATAGGCTCAATGACGCTGTTTTGTTTTGGTATCGAAAATTGGTATCGATTGACAAGGGAGGCTTCGATACCCCTTAGTATCGATGTTTCCATTTCGGTGCCAAGTAAGTATCGAAACTCGATACCCAGCCCTAGCTCCATGTACAAGTACCTCTCCGCTCAATGTACAAGTACCTCTCCGCTCAATGTACAAGTACCTCTCCGCTCCATGTACAAGTACCTCTCCGCTCCATGTACAAGTACCTCTCCGCTCCATGTACAAGTACCTCTCCGCTCCATGTACAAGTACATCTCTGCTCCATGTACAAGTACCTCTCCGCTCAATGTACAAGTACATCTCCGCTCCATGTACAAGTACCTCTCCGCTCCATGTACAAGTACATCTCCGCTCCATGTACAAGTACCTCTCCGCTCCATGTACAAGTACCTCTCCGCTCAATGTACAAGTACATCTCCGCTCCATGTACAAGTACCTCTCCGCTCCATGTACAAGTACATCTCCGCTCCATGTACAAGTACCTCTCCGCTCAATGTACAAGTACATCTCCGCTCCATGTACAAGTACATCTCCACTCCATGTACAAGTACCTCTCCGCTCAATGTACAAGTACATCTCCGCTCCATGTACCAGTACCTCTCCGCTCAATGTACAAGTACATCTCCACTCCATGTACAAGTACCTCTCCGCTCAATGTACAAGTACATCTCCGCTCCATGTACCAGTACCTCTCCGCTCAATGTACAAGTACATCTCCACTCCATGTACAAGTACCTCTCCGCTCAATGTACAAGTACATCTCCGCTCCATGTACCAGTACCTCTCCGCTCAATGTACAAGTACATCTCCGCTCCATGTACAAGTACCTCTCCGCTCAATGTACAAGTACCTCTCCGCTCAATGTACAAGTACATCTCCGCTCCATGTACCAGTACCTCTCCGCTCAATGTACAAGTACATCTGCGCTCCATGTAGGGCTGGGTATCGTTCAAAATTTTTCGATATCGATACCGTTTCGATACTTGGATTTCGATACCGGTTCCTGAACGATACTTTTTTCGATACCAATTTTTAGAAAAATCCATTTTAACAAAAATAAAACTGCATTACACATTGAAATTATTTTACAAATCTTTAGTTTCCCCCCATCTTAAGTTTTACAGCAGAAAAAAATAAAACCTACTGTATTTAACATAACTTTAAGTTCTCTAAACGTATTGCCGTCCCTACAAAAAATATTGGAGTACTACAAAGGAAAGAAATGTAGCTAAAACAAATAAATCAGTGGAATAGTTTTCAGTGCAAAACAGAGAGTTGCAAATCAGGGTTTAATGCTCACTGATGCAACAGAACTCTATTCTTGTACAAACTGATGAGATGGCTCCACTTCATGCATGGAAGACTAGTTGAGCATTGACTAGCCTATCAATATAGCCTTATATGCCACAAAGTGAATCGCATTTATATTCAACAAACTATCATGACATCAGCGTTTGTTAACGAGTTGCTAAAAATACATGGGCGATAACTGCCCGCTTGCACATAACGCTAATTAATTAAACATTAACGCTAGCGTTGCAGATCAGTGTGCTCACTGCTGCAACAGAACGTCATTCTTGTCAAATCTGACGAGACAGCTCAACTTCACTGACTAGCCAATCAATATAAATGAATCGCATTTACATTCAACAAACTATCATGACATCAGCGTTTGTTAACGAGTTGCTAAAAATACACAATGCCCGCTTGCGCATAACGTTACGGCGGCAATTAATTAAACGATCTAATGCTACAACTCACAGCCAGATGCATGGATTTGTCAGACTGAGGGATCTGATAACCGCTAACTTGCGGTAAGCTGAGCTGACCCACCTCTCAATTATTTATCTTGTCTGTGGAAACCAGTCCGTGTTGTTTCTGTTTCTTTTCCTGCTTTTCATCATCTTCGCCATATGGTAATCCAGGATAGGAGTAGCTTGAGTGGCTAACTTCTTGTATACTATCCGCACCGCACGCCTGGCTCACAGTCACAACAAACACACCGGCTAAAGTGGGCGTAACGTTTCCTGCATGCCTCTACATGACAGCCAATCACCAGCCGTATTAGAGCGCGGCGTGCAAGCATGTCGCATGCTTATAGGCTCAATGACGCTGTTTTGTTTCGGTATCGAAAATTGGTATCGATTGACAAGGGAGGCTTCGATACCCCTTAGTATCGATGTTTCCATTTCGGTGCCAAGTAAGTATCGAAACTCGATACCCAGCCCTAGCTCCATGTACAAGTACCTCTCCGCTCAATGTACAAGTACCTCTCCGCTCAATGTACAAGTACCTCTCCGCTCCATGTACAAGTACCTCTCCGCTCCATGTACAAGTACCTCTCCGCTCCATGTACAAGTACCTCTCCGCTCCATGTACAAGTACATCTCTGCTCCATGTACAAGTACCTCTCCGCTCAATGTACAAGTACATCTCCGCTCCATGTACAAGTACCTCTCCGCTCCATGTACAAGTACATCTCCGCTCCATGTACAAGTACCTCTCCGCTCCATGTACAAGTACCTCTCCGCTCAATGTACAAGTACATCTCCGCTCCATGTACAAGTACCTCTCCGCTCCATGTACAAGTACATCTCCGCTCCATGTACAAGTACCTCTCCGCTCAATGTACAAGTACATCTCCGCTCCATGTACAAGTACATCTCCACTCCATGTACAAGTACCTCTCCGCTCAATGTACAAGTACATCTCCGCTCCATGTACCAGTACCTCTCCGCTCAATGTACAAGTACATCTCCACTCCATGTACAAGTACCTCTCCGCTCAATGTACAAGTACATCTCCGCTCCATGTACCAGTACCTCTCCGCTCAATGTACAAGTACATCTCCACTCCATGTACAAGTACCTCTCCGCTCAATGTACAAGTACATCTCCGCTCCATGTACCAGTACCTCTCCGCTCAATGTACAAGTACATCTCCGCTCCATGTACAAGTACCTCTCCGCTCAATGTACAAGTACCTCTCCGCTCAATGTACAAGTACATCTCCGCTCCATGTACCAGTACCTCTCCGCTCAATGTACAAGTACATCTGCGCTCCATGTAGGGCTGGGTATCGTTCAAAATTTTTCGATATCGATACCGTTTCGATACTTGGATTTCGATACCGGTTCCTGAACGATACTTTTTTCGATACCAATTTTTAGAAAAATCCATTTTAACAAAAATAAAACTGCATTACACATTGAAATTATTTTACAAATCTTTAGTTTCCCCCCATCTTAAGTTTTACAGCAGAAAAAAATAAAACCTACTGTATTTAACATAACTTTAAGTTCTCTAAACGTATTGCCGTCCCTACAAAAAATATTGGAGTACTACAAAGGAAAGAAATGTAGCTAAAACAAATAAATCAGTGGAATAGTTTTCAGTGCAAAACAGAGAGTTGCAAATCAGGGTTTAATGCTCACTGATGCAACAGAACTCTATTCTTGTACAAACTGATGAGATGGCTCCACTTCATGCATGGAAGACTAGTTGAGCATTGACTAGCCTATCAATATAGCCTTATATGCCACAAAGTGAATCGCATTTATATTCAACAAACTATCATGACATCAGCGTTTGTTAACGAGTTGCTAAAAATACATGGGCGATAACTGCCCGCTTGCACATAACGCTAATTAATTAAACATTAATGCTAGCGTTGCAGATCAGTGTGCTCACTGCTGCAACAGAACGTCATTCTTGTCAAATCTGACGAGACAGCTCAACTTCACTGACTAGCCAATCAATATAAATGAATCGCATTTACATTCAACAAACTATCATGACATCAGCGTTTGTTAACGAGTTGCTAAAAATACACAATGCCCGCTTGCGCATAACGTTACGGCGGCAATTAATTAAACGATCTAATGCTACAACTCACAGCCAGATGCATGGATTTGTCAGACTGAGGGATCTGATAACCGCTAACTTGCGGTAAGCTGAGCTGACCCACCTCTCAATTATTTATCTTGTCTGTGGAAACCAGTCCGTGTTGTTTCTGTTTCTTTTCCTGCTTTTCATCATCTTCGCCATATGGTAATCCAGGATAGGAGTAGCTTGAGTGGCTAACTTCTTGTATACTATCCGCACCGCACGCCTGGCTCACAGTCACAACAAACACACCGGCTAAAGTGGGCGTAACGTTTCCTGCATGCCTCTACATGACAGCCAATCACCAGCCGTATTAGAGCGCGGCGTGCAAGCATGTCGCATGCTTATAGGCTCAATGACGCTGTTTTGTTTTGGTATCGAAAATTGGTATCGATTGACAAGGGAGGCTTTGATACCCCTTAGTATCGATGTTTCCATTTCGGTGCCAAGTAAGTATCGAAACTCGATACCCAGCCCTAGCTCCATGTACAAGTACCTCTCCGCTCAATGTACAAGTACCTCTCCGCTCAATGTACAAGTACCTCTCCGCTCCATGTACAAGTACCTCTCCGCTCCATGTACAAGTACCTCTCCGCTCCATGTACAAGTACCTCTCCGCTCCATGTACAAGTACATCTCTGCTCCATGTACAAGTACCTCTCCGCTCAATGTACAAGTACATCTCCGCTCCATGTACAAGTACCTCTCCGCTCCATGTACAAGTACATCTCCGCTCCATGTACAAGTACCTCTCCGCTCCATGTACAAGTACCTCTCCGCTCAATGTACAAGTACATCTCCGCTCCATGTACAAGTACCTCTCCGCTCCATGTACAAGTACATCTCCGCTCCATGTACAAGTACCTCTCCGCTCAATGTACAAGTACATCTCCGCTCCATGTACAAGTACATCTCCACTCCATGTACAAGTACCTCTCCGCTCAATGTACAAGTACATCTCCGCTCCATGTACCAGTACCTCTCCGCTCAATGTACAAGTACATCTCCACTCCATGTACAAGTACCTCTCCGCTCAATGTACAAGTACATCTCTGCTCCATGTACCAGTACCTCTCCGCTCAATGTACAAGTACATCTCCACTCCATGTACAAGTACCTCTCCGCTCAATGTACAAGTACATCTCCGCTCCATGTACCAGTACCTCTCCGCTCAATGTACAAGTACATCTCCGCTCCATGTACAAGTACCTCTCCGCTCAATGTACAAGTACCTCTCCGCTCAATGTACAAGTACATCTCCGCTCCATGTACCAGTACCTCTCCGCTCAATGTACAAGTACATCTGCGCTCCATGTAGGGCTGGGTATCGTTCAAAATTTTTCGATATCGATACCGTTTCGATACTTGGATTTCGATACCGGTTCCTGAACGATACTTTTTTCGATACCAATTTTTAGAAAAATCCATTTTAACAAAAATAAAACTGCATTACACATTGAAATTATTTTACAAATCTTTAGTTTCCCCCCATCTTAAGTTTTACAGCAGAAAAAAATAAAACCTACTGTATTTAACATAACTTTAAGTTCTCTAAACGTATTGCCGTCCCTACAAAAAATATTGGAGTACTACAAAGGAAAGAAATGTAGCTAAAACAAATAAATCAGTGGAATAGTTTTCAGTGCAAAACAGAGAGTTGCAAATCAGGGTTTAATGCTCACTGATGCAACAGAACTCTATTCTTGTACAAACTGATGAGATGGCTCCACTTCATGCATGGAAGACTAGTTGAGCATTGACTAGCCTATCAATATAGCCTTATATGCCACAAAGTGAATCGCATTTATATTCAACAAACTATCATGACATCAGCGTTTGTTAACGAGTTGCTAAAAATACATGGGCGATAACTGCCCGCTTGCACATAACGCTAATTAATTAAACATTAACGCTAGCGTTGCAGATCAGTGTGCTCACTGCTGCAACAGAACGTCATTGTTGTCAAATCTGACGAGACAGCTCAACTTCACTGACTAGCCAATCAATATAAATGAATCGCATTTACATTCAACAAACTATCATGACATCAGCGTTTGTTAACGAGTTGCTAAAAATACACAATGCCCGCTTGCGCATAACGTTACGGCGGCAATTAATTAAACGATCTAATGCTACAACTCACAGCCAGATGCATGGATTTGTCAGACTGAGGGATCTGATAACCGCTAACTTGCGGTAAGCTGAGCTGACCCACCTCTCAATTATTTCTCTTGTCTGTGGAAACCAGTCCGTGTTGTTTCTGTTTCTTTTCCTGCTTTTCATCATCTTCGCCATATGGTAATCCAGGATAGGAGTAGCTTGAGTGGCTAACTTCTTGTATACTATCCGCACCGCACGCCTGGCTCACAGTCACAACAAACACACCGGCTAAAGTGGGCGTAACGTTTCCTGCATGCCTCTACATGACAGCCAATCACCAGCCGTATTAGAGCGCGGCGTGCAAGCATGTCGCATGCTTATAGGCTCAATGACGCTGTTTTGTTTTGGTATCGAAAATTGGTATCGATTGACAAGGGAGGCTTCGATACCCCTTAGTATCGATGTTTCCATTTCGGTGCCAAGTAAGTATCGAAACTCGATACCCAGCCCTAGCTCCATGTACAAGTACCTCTCCGCTCAATGTACAAGTACCTCTCCGCTCCATGTACAAGTACCTCTCCGCTCCATGTACAAGTACCTCTCCGCTCCATGTACAAGTACCTCTCCGCTCCATGTACAAGTACATCTCTGCTCCATGTACAAGTACCTCTCCGCTCAATGTACAAGTACATCTCCGCTCCATGTACAAGTGCCTCTCCGCTCCATGTACAAGTACATCTCCGCTCCATGTACAAGTACCTCTCCGCTCCATGTACAAGTACCTCACCGCTCAATGTACAAGTACATCTCCGCTCCATGTACAAGTACATCTCTGCTCCATGTACAAGTACCTCTCCGCTCAATGTACAAGTACATCTCCGCTCCATGTACAAGTACCTCTCCGCTCCATGTACAAGTACCTCTCCGCTCCATGTACAAGTACCTCTCCGCTCCATGTACAAGTACCTCTCCGCTCCATGTACAAGTACCTCTCCGCTCAATGTCAAGTGTCGACAGTACCTCTCCGCTCCATGTACAAATACCTCTCCGCTCTCATGTACAAGTACCTCTCCGCTCCATGTACAAGTACCTCTCCGCTCAATGTCAAGTGTCGACAGTACCTCTCCGCTCCATGTACAAATACCTCTCCGCTCCATGTACAAGTACCTCTCCGCTCTCATGTACAAGTACCTCTCCGCTCCATGTACAAGTAGCTCTCCGCTCAATGTACAAGTGTCGACAGTACCTTTCCGCTCCATGTACAAATACCTCTCCGCTCTCATGTACAAGTACCTCTCCGCTCCATGTACAAGTACCTCTCCGCTCAATGTACAAATACCTCTCCGCTCCATGTATAAGTACCTCTCCGCTCTATGTACAAGTACCTCTCCGCTCCATGTACAAGTACCTCTCCGCTCAATGTACAAATACCTCTCCGCTCCATGTACAAGTAGCTCTCCGCTGAATGTACAAGTGTCGACAGTACCTCTCCGCTCAATGTACAAGTACCTCTCCGCTCAATGTACAAATACCTCTCCGCTCCATGTACAAGTACCTCTCCGCTCAATGTCAAGTATCGACAGTACCTCTCCGCTCCATGTACAAGTACCTCTCCGCTGAATGTACAAGTGTCGACAGTACCTCTCCGCTCAATGTACAAGTACCTCTCCGCTCCATGTACAAGTACCTCTCCGCTCTCATGTACAAGTACCTCTCCGCTCCATGTACAAGTACCTCTCCGCTCAATGTACAAGTACCTCTGCGCTCCATGTACAAGTACCTCTCCGCTCAATGTACAAGTACCTCTCCGCTCAATGTACAAGTGTCGACAGTACCTCTCCGCTCCATGTACAAGTACCTCTCCGCTCAATGTACAAGTGTCGACAGTACCTCTACGCTCAATGTACAAGTGTCGACAGTACCTCTCCGCTCTCATGTACAAGTACCTCTCCGATCCATGTACAAGTACATCTCCGCTCCATGTACAAGTACATCTCCGCTCAATGTACAAGTACCTCTCCGCTCCATGTACAAGTACCTCTCCGCTCCATGTACAAGTACCTCTCCGCTCCATGTACAAGTACCTCTCCGCTCCATGTACAAGTACCTCTCCGCTCAATGTACAAGTACCTCTCCGCTCCATGTACAAGTACCTCTCCGCTCAATGTACAAGTACCTCTCCGCTCCATGTACAAGTACCTCTCCGCTCCATGTACAAGTACCTCTCCGCTCAATGTACAAGTACCTCTCCGCTCCATGTACAAGTACCTCTCCGCTCCATGTACAAGTACCTCTCCGCTCCATGTACAAGTACCTCTCCGCTCAATGTACAAGTACCTCTCCGCTCCCTGTACAAGTACATCTCCGCTCCATGTACAAGTACCTCTCCGCTCCATGTACAAGTACCTCTCCGCTCAATGTACAAGTGTCGACAGTACCTCTCCGCTCCATGTACAAGTACCTCTCCGCTCCATGTACAAGTACCTCTCCGCTCAATGTACAAGTGTCGACAGTACCTCTCCGCTCCATCTACAAGTACCTCTCCGCTCAATGTACAAGTACCTCTCCGCTGAATGTACAAGTACCTCTCCGCTCCATGTACAAGTACCTCTCCGCTCCATGTACAAATACCTCTCCGCTCCATGTACAAGTACCTCTCCGCTCCATGTACAAGCACCTCTCCGCTACATGTACAAGTACCTCTCCGCTCCATGTACAAGTACCTCTCCGCTCCATGTACAAGTACCTCTCCGCTCAATGTACAAGTACCTCTCCGCTCCATGTACAAATACCTCTCCGCTCCATGTACAAATACCTCTCCGCTCCATGTACAAGTACCTCTCCGCTCCATGTACCAGTACCTCTCCGCTCAATGTACAAGTACATCTCCGCTCAATGTACAAGTACATCTCCGCTCAATGTACAAGTACGTCTCCGCTCAATGTACAAGTACCTCTCCGCTCAATGTACAAGTACCTCTCCGCTCCATGTACAAGTACCTCTCCGCTCAATGTACAAGTACATCTCCGCTCCATGTACCAGTACCTCTCCGCTCAATGTACAAGTACCTCTCCGCTCAATGTACAAGTACATCTCCGCTCCATGTACAAGTACGTCTCCGCTCAATGTATAAGTACCTCTCCGCTCCATGTACAAGTACCTCTCCGCTCCATGTACAAGTACATCTCCGCTCCATGTACAAGTACATCTCCGCTCCATGTACAAGTACCTCTCCGCTCCATGTACAAGTACCTCTCCGCTCCATGTACAAGTACATCTCCGCTCCATGTACAAGTACCTCTCCGCTCAATGTACAAGTACATCTCCGCTCCATGTACAAGTACATCTCCACTCCATGTACAAGTACCTCTCCGCTCAATGTACAAGTACATCTCCGCTCCATGTACCAGTACCTCTCCGCTCAATGTACAAGTACATCTCCACTCCATGTACAAGTACCTCTCCGCTCAATGTACAAGTACATCTCCGCTCCATGTACCAGTACCTCTCCGCTCAATGTACAAGTACATCTCCACTCCATGTACAAGTACCTCTCCGCTCAATGTACAAGTACATCTCCGCTCCATGTACCAGTACCTCTCCGCTCAATGTACAAGTACATCTCCGCTCCATGTACAAGTACCTCTCCGCTCAATGTACAAGTACCTCTCCGCTCAATGTACAAGTACATCTCCGCTCCATGTACCAGTACCTCTCCGCTCAATGTACAAGTACATCTGCGCTCCATGTAGGGCTGGGTATCGTTCAAAATTTTTCGATATCGATACCGTTTCGATACTTGGATTTCGATACCGGTTCCTGAACGATACTTTTTTCGATACCAATTTTTAGAAAAATCCATTTTAACAAAAATAAAACTGCATTACACATTGAAATTATTTTACAAATCTTTAGTTTCCCCCCATCTTAAGTTTTACAGCAGAAAAAAATAAAACCTACTGTATTTAACATAACTTTAAGTTCTCTAAACGTATTGCCGTCCCTACAAAAAATATTGGAGTACTACAAAGGAAAGAAATGTAGCTAAAACAAATAAATCAGTGGAATAGTTTTCAGTGCAAAACAGAGAGTTGCAAATCAGGGTTTAATGCTCACTGATGCAACAGAACTCTATTCTTGTACAAACTGATGAGATGGCTCCACTTCATGCATGGAAGACTAGTTGAGCATTGACTAGCCTATCAATATAGCCTTATATGCCACAAAGTGAATCGCATTTATATTCAACAAACTATCATGACATCAGCGTTTGTTAACGAGTTGCTAAAAATACATGGGCGATAACTGCCCGCTTGCACATAACGCTAATTAATTAAACATTAACGCTAGCGTTGCAGATCAGTGTGCTCACTGCTGCAACAGAACGTCATTCTTGTCAAATCTGACGAGACAGCTCAACTTCACTGACTAGCCAATCAATATAAATGAATCGCATTTACATTCAACAAACTATCATGACATCAGCGTTTGTTAACGAGTTGCTAAAAATACACAATGCCCGCTTGCGCATAACGTTACGGCGGCAATTAATTAAACGATCTAATGCTACAACTCACAGCCAGATGCATGGATTTGTCAGACTGAGGGATCTGATAACCGCTAACTTGCGGTAAGCTGAGCTGACCCACCTCTCAATTATTTCTCTTGTCTGTGGAAACCAGTCCGTGTTGTTTCTGTTTCTTTTCCTGCTTTTCATCATCTTCGCCATATGGTAATCCAGGATAGGAGTAGCTTGAGTGGCTAACTTCTTGTATACTATCCGCACCGCACGCCTGGCTCACAGTCACAACAAACACACCGGCTAAAGTGGGCGTAACGTTTCCTGCATGCCTCTACATGACAGCCAATCACCAGCCGTATTAGAGCGCGGCGTGCAAGCATGTCGCATGCTTATAGGCTCAATGACGCTGTTTTGTTTTGGTATCGAAAATTGGTATCGATTGACAAGGGAGGCTTCGATACCCCTTAGTATCGATGTTTCCATTTCGGTGCCAAGTAAGTATCGAAACTCGATACCCAGCCCTAGCTCCATGTACAAGTACCTCTCCGCTCAATGTACAAGTACCTCTCCGCTCAATGTACAAGTACCTCTCCGCTCCATGTACAAGTACCTCTCCGCTCCATGTACAAGTACCTCTCCGCTCCATGTACAAGTACCTCTCCGCTCCATGTACAAGTACATCTCTGCTCCATGTACAAGTACCTCTCCGCTCAATGTACAAGTACATCTCCGCTCCATGTACAAGTACCTCTCCGCTCCATGTACAAGTACATCTCCGCTCCATGTACAAGTACCTCTCCGCTCCATGTACAAGTACCTCTCCGCTCAATGTACAAGTACATCTCCGCTCCATGTACAAGTACCTCTCCGCTCCATGTACAAGTACATCTCCGCTCCATGTACAAGTACCTCTCCGCTCAATGTACAAGTACATCTCCGCTCCATGTACAAGTACATCTCCACTCCATGTACAAGTACCTCTCCGCTCAATGTACAAGTACATCTCCGCTCCATGTACCAGTACCTCTCCGCTCAATGTACAAGTACATCTCCACTCCATGTACAAGTACCTCTCCGCTCAATGTACAAGTACATCTCCGCTCCATGTACCAGTACCTCTCCGCTCAATGTACAAGTACATCTCCACTCCATGTACAAGTACCTCTCCGCTCAATGTACAAGTACATCTCCGCTCCATGTACCAGTACCTCTCCGCTCAATGTACAAGTACCTCTCCGCTCAATGTACAAGTACATCTCCGCTCCATGTACCAGTACCTCTCCGCTCAATGTACAAGTACATCTGCGCTCCATGTAGGGCTGGGTATCGTTCAAAATTTTTCGATATCGATACCGTTTCGATACTTGGATTTCGATACCGGTTCCTGAACGATACTTTTTTCGATACCAATTTTTAGAAAAATCCATTTTAACAAAAATAAAACTGCATTACACATTGAAATTATTTTACAAATCTTTAGTTTCCCCCCATCTTAAGTTTTACAGCAGAAAAAAATAAAACCTACTGTATTTAACATAACTTTAAGTTCTCTAAACGTATTGCCGTCCCTACAAAAAATATTGGAGTACTACAAAGGAAAGAAATGTAGCTAAAACAAATAAATCAGTGGAATAGTTTTCAGTGCAAAACAGAGAGTTGCAAATCAGGGTTTAATGCTCACTGATGCAACATAACTCTATTCTTGTACAAACTGATGAGATGGCTCCACTTCATGCATGGAAGACTAGTTGAGCATTGACTAGCCTATCAATATAGCCTTATATGCCACAAAGTGAATCACATTTATATTCAACAAACTATCATGACATCAGCGTTTGTTAACGAGTTGCTAAAAATACATGGGCGATAACTGCCCGCTTGCACATAACGCTAATTAATTAAACATTAACGCTAGCGTTGCAGATCAGTGTGCTCACTGCTGCAACAGAACGTCATTCTTGTCAAATCTGACGAGACAGCTCAACTTCACTGACTAGCCAATCAATATAAATGAATCGCATTTACATTCAACAAACTATCATGACATCAGCGTTTGTTAACGAGTTGCTAAAAATACACAATGCCCGCTTGCGCATAACGTTACGGCGGCAATTAATTAAACGATCTAATGCTACAACTCACAGCCAGATGCATGGATTTGTCAGACTGAGGGATCTGATAACCGCTAACTTGCGGTAAGCTGAGCTGACCCACCTCTCAATTATTTCTCTTGTCTGTGGAAACCAGTCCGTGTTGTTTCTGTTTCTTTTCCTGCTTTTCATCATCTTCGCCATATGGTAATCCAGGATAGGAGTAGCTTGAGTGGCTAACTTCTTGTATACTATCCGCACCGCACGCCTGGCTCACAGTCACAACAAACACACCGGCTAAAGTGGGCGTAACGTTTCCTGCATGCCTCTACATGACAGCCAATCACCAGCCGTATTAGAGCGCGGCGTGCAAGCATGTCGCATGCTTATAGGCTCAATGACGCTGTTTTGTTTTGGTATCGAAAATTGGTATCGATTGACAAGGGAGGCTTCGATACCCCTTAGTATCGATGTTTCCATTTCGGTGCCAAGTAAGTATCGAAACTCGATACCCAGCCCTAGCTCCATGTACAAGTACCTCTCCGCTCAATGTACAAGTACCTCTCCGCTCAATGTACAAGTACCTCTCCGCTCCATGTACAAGTACCTCTCCGCTCCATGTACAAGTACCTCTCCGCTCCATGTACAAGTACCTCTCCGCTCCATGTACAAGTACATCTCTGCTCCATGTACAAGTACCTCTCCGCTCAATGTACAAGTACATCTCCGCTCCATGTACAAGTACCTCTCCGCTCCATGTACAAGTACATCTCCGCTCCATGTACAAGTACCTCTCCGCTCCATGTACAAGTACCTCTCCGCTCAATGTACAAGTACATCTCCGCTCCATGTACAAGTACCTCTCCGCTCCATGTACAAGTACATCTCCGCTCCATGTACAAGTACCTCTCCGCTCAATGTACAAGTACATCTCCGCTCCATGTACAAGTACATCTCCACTCCATGTACAAGTACCTCTCCGCTCAATGTACAAGTACATCTCCGCTCCATGTACCAGTACCTCTCCGCTCAATGTACAAGTACATCTCCACTCCATGTACAAGTACCTCTCCGCTCAATGTACAAGTACATCTCCGCTCCATGTACCAGTACCTCTCCGCTCAATGTACAAGTACATCTCCACTCCATGTACAAGTACCTCTCCGCTCAATGTACAAGTACATCTCCGCTCCATGTACCAGTACCTCTCCGCTCAATGTACAAGTACATCTCCGCTCCATGTACAAGTACCTCTCCGCTCAATGTACAAGTACCTCTCCGCTCAATGTACAAGTACATCTCCGCTCCATGTACCAGTACCTCTCCGCTCAATGTACAAGTACATCTGCGCTCCATGTAGGGCTGGGTATCGTTCAAAATTTTTCGATATCGATACCGTTTCGATACTTGGATTTCGATACCGGTTCCTGAACGATACTTTTTTCGATACCAATTTTTAGAAAAATCCATTTTAACAAAAATAAAACTGCATTACACATTGAAATTATTTTACAAATCTTTAGTTTCCCCCCATCTTAAGTTTTACAGCAGAAAAAAATAAAACCTACTGTATTTAACATAACTTTAAGTTCTCTAAACGTATTGCCGTCCCTACAAAAAATATTGGAGTACTACAAAGGAAAGAAATGTAGCTAAAACAAATAAATCAGTGGAATAGTTTTCAGTGCAAAACAGAGAGTTGCAAATCAGGGTTTAATGCTCACTGATGCAACAGAACTCTATTCTTGTACAAACTGATGAGATGGCTCCACTTCATGCATGGAAGACTAGTTGAGCATTGACTAGCCTATCAATATAGCCTTATATGCCACAAAGTGAATCGCATTTATATTCAACAAACTATCATGACATCAGCGTTTGTTAACGAGTTGCTAAAAATACATGGGCGATAACTGCCCGCTTGCACATAACGCTAATTAATTAAACATTAACGCTAGCGTTGCAGATCAGTGTGCTCACTGCTGCAACAGAACGTCATTCTTGTCAAATCTGACGAGACAGCTCAACTTCACTGACTAGCCAATCAATATAAATGAATCGCATTTACATTCAACAAACTATCATGACATCAGCGTTTGTTAACGAGTTGCTAAAAATACACAATGCCCGCTTGCGCATAACGTTACGGCGGCAATTAATTAAACGATCTAATGCTACAACTCACAGCCAGATGCATGGATTTGTCAGACTGAGGGATCTGATAACCGCTAACTTGCGGTAAGCTGAGCTGACCCACCTCTCAATTATTTCTCTTGTCTGTGGAAACCAGTCCGTGTTGTTTCTGTTTCTTTTCCTGCTTTTCATCATCTTCGCCATATGGTAATCCAGGATAGGAGTAGCTTGAGTGGCTAACTTCTTGTATACTATCCGCACCGCACGCCTGGCTCACAGTCACAACAAACACACCGGCTAAAGTGGGCGTAACGTTTCCTGCATGCCTCTACATGACAGCCAATCACCAGCCGTATTAGAGCGCGGCGTGCAAGCATGTCGCATGCTTATAGGCTCAATGACGCTGTTTTGTTTTGGTATCGAAAATTGGTATCGATTGACAAGGGAGGCTTCGATACCCCTTAGTATCGATGTTTCCATTTCGGTGCCAAGTAAGTATCGAAACTCGATACCCAGCCCTAGCTCCATGTACAAGTACCTCTCCGCTCAATGTACAAGTACCTCTCCGCTCAATGTACAAGTACCTCTCCGCTCCATGTACAAGTACCTCTCCGCTCCATGTACAAGTACCTCACCGCTCAATGTACAAGTACATCTCCGCTCCATGTACAAGTACATCTCTGCTCCATGTACAAGTACCTCTCCGCTCAATGTACAAGTACATCTCCGCTCCATGTACAAGTACCTCTCCGCTCCATGTACAAGTACCTCTCCGCTCCATGTACAAGTACCTCTCCGCTCCATGTACAAGTACCTCTCCGCTCCATGTACAAGTACCTCTCCGCTCAATGTCAAGTGTCGACAGTACCTCTCCGCTCCATGTACAAATACCTCTCCGCTCTCATGTACAAGTACCTCTCCGCTCCATGTACAAGTACCTCTCCGCTCAATGTCAAGTGTCGACAGTACCTCTCCGCTCCATGTACAAATACCTCTCCGCTCCATGTACAAGTACCTCTCCGCTCTCATGTACAAGTACCTCTCCGCTCCATGTACAAGTAGCTCTCCGCTCAATGTACAAGTGTCGACAGTACCTTTCCGCTCCATGTACAAATACCTCTCCGCTCTCATGTACAAGTACCTCTCCGCTCCATGTACAAGTACCTCTCCGCTCAATGTACAAATACCTCTCCGCTCCATGTATAAGTACCTCTCCGCTCTATGTACAAGTACCTCTCCGCTCCATGTACAAGTACCTCTCCGCTCAATGTACAAATACCTCTCCGCTCCATGTACAAGTAGCTCTCCGCTGAATGTACAAGTGTCGACAGTACCTCTCCGCTCAATGTACAAGTACCTCTCCGCTCAATGTACAAATACCTCTCCGCTCCATGTACAAGTACCTCTCCGCTCAATGTCAAGTATCGACAGTACCTCTCCGCTCCATGTACAAGTACCTCTCCGCTGAATGTACAAGTGTCGACAGTACCTCTCCGCTCAATGTACAAGTACCTCTCCGCTCCATGTACAAGTACCTCTCCGCTCTCATGTACAAGTACCTCTCCGCTCCATGTACAAGTACCTCTCCGCTCAATGTACAAGTACCTCTGCGCTCCATGTACAAGTACCTCTCCGCTCAATGTACAAGTACCTCTCCGCTCAATGTACAAGTGTCGACAGTACCTCTCCGCTCCATGTACAAGTACCTCTCCGCTCAATGTACAAGTGTCGACAGTACCTCTACGCTCAATGTACAAGTGTCGACAGTACCTCTCCGCTCTCATGTACAAGTACCTCTCCGATCCATGTACAAGTACATCTCCGCTCCATGTACAAGTACATCTCCGCTCAATGTACAAGTACCTCTCCGCTCCATGTACAAGTACCTCTCCGCTCCATGTACAAGTACCTCTCCGCTCCATGTACAAGTACCTCTCCGCTCCATGTACAAGTACCTCTCCGCTCAATGTACAAGTACCTCTCCGCTCCATGTACAAGTACCTCTCCGCTCAATGTACAAGTACCTCTCCGCTCCATGTACAAGTACCTCTCCGCTCCATGTACAAGTACCTCTCCGCTCAATGTACAAGTACCTCTCCGCTCCATGTACAAGTACCTCTCCGCTCCATGTACAAGTACCTCTCCGCTCCATGTACAAGTACCTCTCCGCTCAATGTACAAGTACCTCTCCGCTCCCTGTACAAGTACATCTCCGCTCCATGTACAAGTACCTCTCCGCTCCATGTACAAGTACCTCTCCGCTCAATGTACAAGTGTCGACAGTACCTCTCCGCTCCATGTACAAGTACCTCTCCGCTCCATGTACAAGTACCTCTCCGCTCAATGTACAAGTGTCGACAGTACCTCTCCGCTCCATCTACAAGTACCTCTCCGCTCAATGTACAAGTACCTCTCCGCTGAATGTACAAGTACCTCTCCGCTCCATGTACAAGTACCTCTCCGCTCCATGTACAAATACCTCTCCGCTCCATGTACAAGTACCTCTCCGCTCCATGTACAAGCACCTCTCCGCTACATGTACAAGTACCTCTCCGCTCCATGTACAAGTACCTCTCCGCTCCATGTACAAGTACCTCTCCGCTCAATGTACAAGTACCTCTCCGCTCCATGTACAAATACCTCTCCGCTCCATGTACAAATACCTCTCCGCTCCATGTACAAGTACCTCTCCGCTCCATGTACCAGTACCTCTCCGCTCAATGTACAAGTACATCTCCGCTCAATGTACAAGTACATCTCCGCTCAATGTACAAGTACGTCTCCGCTCAATGTACAAGTACCTCTCCGCTCAATGTACAAGTACCTCTCCGCTCCATGTACAAGTACCTCTCCGCTCAATGTACAAGTACATCTCCGCTCCATGTACCAGTACCTCTCCGCTCAATGTACAAGTACCTCTCCGCTCAATGTACAAGTACATCTCCGCTCCATGTACAAGTACGTCTCCGCTCAATGTATAAGTACCTCTCCGCTCCATGTACAAGTACCTCTCCGCTCCATGTACAAGTACATCTCCGCTCCATGTACAAGTACATCTCCGCTCCATGTACAAGTACCTCTCCGCTCCATGTACAAGTACCTCTCCGCTCCATGTACAAGTACATCTCCGCTCCATGTACAAGTACCTCTCCGCTCAATGTACAAGTACATCTCCGCTCCATGTACAAGTACATCTCCACTCCATGTACAAGTACCTCTCCGCTCAATGTACAAGTACATCTCCGCTCCATGTACCAGTACCTCTCCGCTCAATGTACAAGTACATCTCCACTCCATGTACAAGTACCTCTCCGCTCAATGTACAAGTACATCTCCGCTCCATGTACCAGTACCTCTCCGCTCAATGTACAAGTACATCTCCACTCCATGTACAAGTACCTCTCCGCTCAATGTACAAGTACATCTCCGCTCCATGTACCAGTACCTCTCCGCTCAATGTACAAGTACATCTCCGCTCCATGTACAAGTACCTCTCCGCTCAATGTACAAGTACCTCTCCGCTCAATGTACAAGTACATCTCCGCTCCATGTACCAGTACCTCTCCGCTCAATGTACAAGTACATCTGCGCTCCATGTAGGGCTGGGTATCGTTCAAAATTTTTCGATATCGATACCGTTTCGATACTTGGATTTCGATACCGGTTCCTGAACGATACTTTTTTCGATACCAATTTTTAGAAAAATCCATTTTAACAAAAATAAAACTGCATTACACATTGAAATTATTTTACAAATCTTTAGTTTCCCCCCATCTTAAGTTTTACAGCAGAAAAAAATAAAACCTACTGTATTTAACATAACTTTAAGTTCTCTAAACGTATTGCCGTCCCTACAAAAAATATTGGAGTACTACAAAGGAAAGAAATGTAGCTAAAACAAATAAATCAGTGGAATAGTTTTCAGTGCAAAACAGAGAGTTGCAAATCAGGGTTTAATGCTCACTGATGCAACAGAACTCTATTCTTGTACAAACTGATGAGATGGCTCCACTTCATGCATGGAAGACTAGTTGAGCATTGACTAGCCTATCAATATAGCCTTATATGCCACAAAGTGAATCGCATTTATATTCAACAAACTATCATGACATCAGCGTTTGTTAACGAGTTGCTAAAAATACATGGGCGATAACTGCCCGCTTGCACATAACGCTAATTAATTAAACATTAACGCTAGCGTTGCAGATCAGTGTGCTCACTGCTGCAACAGAACGTCATTCTTGTCAAATCTGACGAGACAGCTCAACTTCACTGACTAGCCAATCAATATAAATGAATCGCATTTACATTCAACAAACTATCATGACATCAGCGTTTGTTAACGAGTTGCTAAAAATACACAATGCCCGCTTGCGCATAACGTTACGGCGGCAATTAATTAAACGATCTAATGCTACAACTCACAGCCAGATGCATGGATTTGTCAGACTGAGGGATCTGATAACCGCTAACTTGCGGTAAGCTGAGCTGACCCACCTCTCAATTATTTCTCTTGTCTGTGGAAACCAGTCCGTGTTGTTTCTGTTTCTTTTCCTGCTTTTCATCATCTTCGCCATATGGTAATCCAGGATAGGAGTAGCTTGAGTGGCTAACTTCTTGTATACTATCCGCACCGCACGCCTGGCTCACAGTCACAACAAACACACCGGCTAAAGTGGGCGTAACGTTTCCTGCATGCCTCTACATGACAGCCAATCACCAGCCGTATTAGAGCGCGGCGTGCAAGCATGTCGCATGCTTATAGGCTCAATGACGCTGTTTTGTTTTGGTATCGAAAATTGGTATCGATTGACAAGGGAGGCTTCGATACCCCTTAGTATCGATGTTTCCATTTCGGTGCCAAGTAAGTATCGAAACTCGATACCCAGCCCTAGCTCCATGTACAAGTACCTCTCCGCTCAATGTACAAGTACCTCTCCGCTCAATGTACAAGTACCTCTCCGCTCCATGTACAAGTACCTCTCCGCTCCATGTACAAGTACCTCTCCGCTCCATGTACAAGTACCTCTCCGCTCCATGTACAAGTACATCTCTGCTCCATGTACAAGTACCTCTCCGCTCAATGTACAAGTACATCTCCGCTCCATGTACAAGTACCTCTCCGCTCCATGTACAAGTACATCTCCGCTCCATGTACAAGTACCTCTCCGCTCCATGTACAAGTACCTCTCCGCTCAATGTACAAGTACATCTCCGCTCCATGTACAAGTACCTCTCCGCTCCATGTACAAGTACATCTCCGCTCCATGTACAAGTACCTCTCCGCTCAATGTACAAGTACATCTCCGCTCCATGTACAAGTACATCTCCACTCCATGTACAAGTACCTCTCCGCTCAATGTACAAGTACATCTCCGCTCCATGTACCAGTACCTCTCCGCTCAATGTACAAGTACATCTCCACTCCATGTACAAGTACCTCTCCGCTCAATGTACAAGTACATCTCCGCTCCATGTACCAGTACCTCTCCGCTCAATGTACAAGTACATCTCCACTCCATGTACAAGTACCTCTCCGCTCAATGTACAAGTACATCTCCGCTCCATGTACCAGTACCTCTCCGCTCAATGTACAAGTACCTCTCCGCTCAATGTACAAGTACATCTCCGCTCCATGTACCAGTACCTCTCCGCTCAATGTACAAGTACATCTGCGCTCCATGTAGGGCTGGGTATCGTTCAAAATTTTTCGATATCGATACCGTTTCGATACTTGGATTTCGATACCGGTTCCTGAACGATACTTTTTTCGATACCAATTTTTAGAAAAATCCATTTTAACAAAAATAAAACTGCATTACACATTGAAATTATTTTACAAATCTTTAGTTTCCCCCCATCTTAAGTTTTACAGCAGAAAAAAATAAAACCTACTGTATTTAACATAACTTTAAGTTCTCTAAACGTATTGCCGTCCCTACAAAAAATATTGGAGTACTACAAAGGAAAGAAATGTAGCTAAAACAAATAAATCAGTGGAATAGTTTTCAGTGCAAAACAGAGAGTTGCAAATCAGGGTTTAATGCTCACTGATGCAACAGAACTCTATTCTTGTACAAACTGATGAGATGGCTCCACTTCATGCATGGAAGACTAGTTGAGCATTGACTAGCCTATCAATATAGCCTTATATGCCACAAAGTGAATCGCATTTATATTCAACAAACTATCATGACATCAGCGTTTGTTAACGAGTTGCTAAAAATACATGGGCGATAACTGCCCGCTTGCACATAACGCTAATTAATTAAACATTAACGCTAGCGTTGCAGATCAGTGTGCTCACTGCTGCAACAGAACGTCATTCTTGTCAAATCTGACGAGACAGCTCAACTTCACTGACTAGCCAATCAATATAAATGAATCGCATTTACATTCAACAAACTATCATGACATCAGCGTTTGTTAACGAGTTGCTAAAAATACACAATGCCCGCTTGCGCATAACGTTACGGCGGCAATTAATTAAACGATCTAATGCTACAACTCACAGCCAGATGCATGGATTTGTCAGACTGAGGGATCTGATAACCGCTAACTTGCGGTAAGCTGAGCTGACCCACCTCTCAATTATTTCTCTTGTCTGTGGAAACCAGTCCGTGTTGTTTCTGTTTCTTTTCCTGCTTTTCATCATCTTCGCCATATGGTAATCCAGGATAGGAGTAGCTTGAGTGGCTAACTTCTTGTATACTATCCGCACCGCACGCCTGGCTCACAGTCACAACAAACACACCGGCTAAAGTGGGCGTAACGTTTCCTGCATGCCTCTACATGACAGCCAATCACCAGCCGTATTAGAGCGCGGCGTGCAAGCATGTCGCATGCTTATAGGCTCAATGACGCTGTTTTGTTTTGGTATCGAAAATTGGTATCGATTGACAAGGGAGGCTTCGATACCCCTTAGTATCGATGTTTCCATTTCGGTGCCAAGTAAGTATCGAAACTCGATACCCAGCCCTAGCTCCATGTACAAGTACCTCTCCGCTCAATGTACAAGTACCTCTCCGCTCAATGTACAAGTACCTCTCCGCTCCATGTACAAGTACCTCTCCGCTCCATGTACAAGTACCTCTCCGCTCCATGTACAAGTACCTCTCCGCTCCATGTACAAGTACATCTCTGCTCCATGTACAAGTACCTCTCCGCTCAATGTACAAGTACATCTCCGCTCCATGTACAAGTACCTCTCCGCTCCATGTACAAGTACATCTCCGCTCCATGTACAAGTACCTCTCCGCTCCATGTACAAGTACCTCTCCGCTCAATGTACAAGTACATCTCCGCTCCATGTACAAGTACCTCTCCGCTCCATGTACAAGTACATCTCCGCTCCATGTACAAGTACCTCTCCGCTCAATGTACAAGTACATCTCCGCTCCATGTACAAGTACATCTCCACTCCATGTACAAGTACCTCTCCGCTCAATGTACAAGTACATCTCCGCTCCATGTACCAGTACCTCTCCGCTCAATGTACAAGTACATCTCCACTCCATGTACAAGTACCTCTCCGCTCAATGTACAAGTACATCTCCGCTCCATGTACCAGTACCTCTCCGCTCAATGTACAAGTACATCTCCACTCCATGTACAAGTACCTCTCCGCTCAATGTACAAGTACATCTCCGCTCCATGTACCAGTACCTCTCCGCTCAATGTACAAGTACCTCTCCGCTCAATGTACAAGTACATCTCCGCTCCATGTACCAGTACCTCTCCGCTCAATGTACAAGTACATCTGCGCTCCATGTAGGGCTGGGTATCGTTCAAAATTTTTCGATATCGATACCGTTTCGATACTTGGATTTCGATACCGGTTCCTGAACGATACTTTTTTCGATACCAATTTTTAGAAAAATCCATTTTAACAAAAATAAAACTGCATTACACATTGAAATTATTTTACAAATCTTTAGTTTCCCCCCATCTTAAGTTTTACAGCAGAAAAAAATAAAACCTACTGTATTTAACATAACTTTAAGTTCTCTAAACGTATTGCCGTCCCTACAAAAAATATTGGAGTACTACAAAGGAAAGAAATGTAGCTAAAACAAATAAATCAGTGGAATAGTTTTCAGTGCAAAACAGAGAGTTGCAAATCAGGGTTTAATGCTCACTGATGCAACATAACTCTATTCTTGTACAAACTGATGAGATGGCTCCACTTCATGCATGGAAGACTAGTTGAGCATTGACTAGCCTATCAATATAGCCTTATATGCCACAAAGTGAATCACATTTATATTCAACAAACTATCATGACATCAGCGTTTGTTAACGAGTTGCTAAAAATACATGGGCGATAACTGCCCGCTTGCACATAACGCTAATTAATTAAACATTAACGCTAGCGTTGCAGATCAGTGTGCTCACTGCTGCAACAGAACGTCATTCTTGTCAAATCTGACGAGACAGCTCAACTTCACTGACTAGCCAATCAATATAAATGAATCGCATTTACATTCAACAAACTATCATGACATCAGCGTTTGTTAACGAGTTGCTAAAAATACACAATGCCCGCTTGCGCATAACGTTACGGCGGCAATTAATTAAACGATCTAATGCTACAACTCACAGCCAGATGCATGGATTTGTCAGACTGAGGGATCTGATAACCGCTAACTTGCGGTAAGCTGAGCTGACCCACCTCTCAATTATTTCTCTTGTCTGTGGAAACCAGTCCGTGTTGTTTCTGTTTCTTTTCCTGCTTTTCATCATCTTCGCCATATGGTAATCCAGGATAGGAGTAGCTTGAGTGGCTAACTTCTTGTATACTATCCGCACCGCACGCCTGGCTCACAGTCACAACAAACACACCGGCTAAAGTGGGCGTAACGTTTCCTGCATGCCTCTACATGACAGCCAATCACCAGCCGTATTAGAGCGCGGCGTGCAAGCATGTCGCATGCTTATAGGCTCAATGACGCTGTTTTGTTTTGGTATCGAAAATTGGTATCGATTGACAAGGGAGGCTTCGATACCCCTTAGTATCGATGTTTCCATTTCGGTGCCAAGTAAGTATCGAAACTCGATACCCAGCCCTAGCTCCATGTACAAGTACCTCTCCGCTCAATGTACAAGTACCTCTCCGCTCAATGTACAAGTACCTCTCCGCTCCATGTACAAGTACCTCTCCGCTCCATGTACAAGTACCTCTCCGCTCCATGTACAAGTACCTCTCCGCTCCATGTACAAGTACATCTCTGCTCCATGTACAAGTACCTCTCCGCTCAATGTACAAGTACATCTCCGCTCCATGTACAAGTACCTCTCCGCTCCATGTACAAGTACATCTCCGCTCCATGTACAAGTACCTCTCCGCTCCATGTACAAGTACCTCTCCGCTCAATGTACAAGTACATCTCCGCTCCATGTACAAGTACCTCTCCGCTCCATGTACAAGTACATCTCCGCTCCATGTACAAGTACCTCTCCGCTCAATGTACAAGTACATCTCCGCTCCATGTACAAGTACATCTCCACTCCATGTACAAGTACCTCTCCGCTCAATGTACAAGTACATCTCCGCTCCATGTACCAGTACCTCTCCGCTCAATGTACAAGTACATCTCCACTCCATGTACAAGTACCTCTCCGCTCAATGTACAAGTACATCTCCGCTCCATGTACCAGTACCTCTCCGCTCAATGTACAAGTACATCTCCACTCCATGTACAAGTACCTCTCCGCTCAATGTACAAGTACATCTCCGCTCCATGTACCAGTACCTCTCCGCTCAATGTACAAGTACATCTCCGCTCCATGTACAAGTACCTCTCCGCTCAATGTACAAGTACCTCTCCGCTCAATGTACAAGTACATCTCCGCTCCATGTACCAGTACCTCTCCGCTCAATGTACAAGTACATCTGCGCTCCATGTAGGGCTGGGTATCGTTCAAAATTTTTCGATATCGATACCGTTTCGATACTTGGATTTCGATACCGGTTCCTGAACGATACTTTTTTCGATACCAATTTTTAGAAAAATCCATTTTAACAAAAATAAAACTGCATTACACATTGAAATTATTTTACAAATCTTTAGTTTCCCCCCATCTTAAGTTTTACAGCAGAAAAAAATAAAACCTACTGTATTTAACATAACTTTAAGTTCTCTAAACGTATTGCCGTCCCTACAAAAAATATTGGAGTACTACAAAGGAAAGAAATGTAGCTAAAACAAATAAATCAGTGGAATAGTTTTCAGTGCAAAACAGAGAGTTGCAAATCAGGGTTTAATGCTCACTGATGCAACAGAACTCTATTCTTGTACAAACTGATGAGATGGCTCCACTTCATGCATGGAAGACTAGTTGAGCATTGACTAGCCTATCAATATAGCCTTATATGCCACAAAGTGAATCGCATTTATATTCAACAAACTATCATGACATCAGCGTTTGTTAACGAGTTGCTAAAAATACATGGGCGATAACTGCCCGCTTGCACATAACGCTAATTAATTAAACATTAACGCTAGCGTTGCAGATCAGTGTGCTCACTGCTGCAACAGAACGTCATTCTTGTCAAATCTGACGAGACAGCTCAACTTCACTGACTAGCCAATCAATATAAATGAATCGCATTTACATTCAACAAACTATCATGACATCAGCGTTTGTTAACGAGTTGCTAAAAATACACAATGCCCGCTTGCGCATAACGTTACGGCGGCAATTAATTAAACGATCTAATGCTACAACTCACAGCCAGATGCATGGATTTGTCAGACTGAGGGATCTGATAACCGCTAACTTGCGGTAAGCTGAGCTGACCCACCTCTCAATTATTTCTCTTGTCTGTGGAAACCAGTCCGTGTTGTTTCTGTTTCTTTTCCTGCTTTTCATCATCTTCGCCATATGGTAATCCAGGATAGGAGTAGCTTGAGTGGCTAACTTCTTGTATACTATCCGCACCGCACGCCTGGCTCACAGTCACAACAAACACACCGGCTAAAGTGGGCGTAACGTTTCCTGCATGCCTCTACATGACAGCCAATCACCAGCCGTATTAGAGCGCGGCGTGCAAGCATGTCGCATGCTTATAGGCTCAATGACGCTGTTTTGTTTTGGTATCGAAAATTGGTATCGATTGACAAGGGAGGCTTCGATACCCCTTAGTATCGATGTTTCCATTTCGGTGCCAAGTAAGTATCGAAACTCGATACCCAGCCCTAGCTCCATGTACAAGTACCTCTCCGCTCAATGTACAAGTACCTCTCCGCTCAATGTACAAGTACCTCTCCGCTCCATGTACAAGTACCTCTCCGCTCCATGTACAAGTACCTCTCCGCTCCATGTACAAGTACCTCTCCGCTCCATGTACAAGTACATCTCTGCTCCATGTACAAGTACCTCTCCGCTCAATGTACAAGTACATCTCCGCTCCATGTACAAGTACCTCTCCGCTCCATGTACAAGTACATCTCCGCTCCATGTACAAGTACCTCTCCGCTCCATGTACAAGTACCTCTCCGCTCAATGTACAAGTACATCTCCGCTCCATGTACAAGTACCTCTCCGCTCCATGTACAAGTACATCTCCGCTCCATGTACAAGTACCTCTCCGCTCAATGTACAAGTACATCTCCGCTCCATGTACAAGTACATCTCCACTCCATGTACAAGTACCTCTCCGCTCAATGTACAAGTACATCTCCGCTCCATGTACCAGTACCTCTCCGCTCAATGTACAAGTACATCTCCACTCCATGTACAAGTACCTCTCCGCTCAATGTACAAGTACATCTCTGCTCCATGTACCAGTACCTCTCCGCTCAATGTACAAGTACATCTCCACTCCATGTACAAGTACCTCTCCGCTCAATGTACAAGTACATCTCCGCTCCATGTACCAGTACCTCTCCGCTCAATGTACAAGTACATCTCCGCTCCATGTACAAGTACCTCTCCGCTCAATGTACAAGTACCTCTCCGCTCAATGTACAAGTACATCTCCGCTCCATGTACCAGTACCTCTCCGCTCAATGTACAAGTACATCTGCGCTCCATGTAGGGCTGGGTATCGTTCAAAATTTTTCGATATCGATACCGTTTCGATACTTGGATTTCGATACCGGTTCCTGAACGATACTTTTTTCGATACCAATTTTTAGAAAAATCCATTTTAACAAAAATAAAACTGCATTACACATTGAAATTATTTTACAAATCTTTAGTTTCCCCCCATCTTAAGTTTTACAGCAGAAAAAAATAAAACCTACTGTATTTAACATAACTTTAAGTTCTCTAAACGTATTGCCGTCCCTACAAAAAATATTGGAGTACTACAAAGGAAAGAAATGTAGCTAAAACAAATAAATCAGTGGAATAGTTTTCAGTGCAAAACAGAGAGTTGCAAATCAGGGTTTAATGCTCACTGATGCAACAGAACTCTATTCTTGTACAAACTGATGAGATGGCTCCACTTCATGCATGGAAGACTAGTTGAGCATTGACTAGCCTATCAATATAGCCTTATATGCCACAAAGTGAATCGCATTTATATTCAACAAACTATCATGACATCAGCGTTTGTTAACGAGTTGCTAAAAATACATGGGCGATAACTGCCCGCTTGCACATAACGCTAATTAATTAAACATTAACGCTAGCGTTGCAGATCAGTGTGCTCACTGCTGCAACAGAACGTCATTCTTGTCAAATCTGACGAGACAGCTCAACTTCACTGACTAGCCAATCAATATAAATGAATCGCATTTACATTCAACAAACTATCATGACATCAGCGTTTGTTAACGAGTTGCTAAAAATACACAATGCCCGCTTGCGCATAACGTTACGGCGGCAATTAATTAAACGATCTAATGCTACAACTCACAGCCAGATGCATGGATTTGTCAGACTGAGGGATCTGATAACCGCTAACTTGCGGTAAGCTGAGCTGACCCACCTCTCAATTATTTCTCTTGTCTGTGGAAACCAGTCCGTGTTGTTTCTGTTTCTTTTCCTGCTTTTCATCATCTTCGCCATATGGTAATCCAGGATAGGAGTAGCTTGAGTGGCTAACTTCTTGTATACTATCCGCACCGCACGCCTGGCTCACAGTCACAACAAACACACCGGCTAAAGTGGGCGTAACGTTTCCTGCATGCCTCTACATGACAGCCAATCACCAGCCGTATTAGAGCGCGGCGTGCAAGCATGTCGCATGCTTATAGGCTCAATGACGCTGTTTTGTTTTGGTATCGAAAATTGGTATCGATTGACAAGGGAGGCTTCGATACCCCTTAGTATCGATGTTTCCATTTCGGTGCCAAGTAAGTATCGAAACTCGATACCCAGCCCTAGCTCCATGTACAAGTACCTCTCCGCTCAATGTACAAGTACCTCTCCGCTCCATGTACAAGTACCTCTCCGCTCCATGTACAAGTACCTCTCCGCTCCATGTACAAGTACCTCTCCGCTCCATGTACAAGTACATCTCTGCTCCATGTACAAGTACCTCTCCGCTCAATGTACAAGTACATCTCCGCTCCATGTACAAGTACCTCTCCGCTCCATGTACAAGTACATCTCCGCTCCATGTACAAGTACCTCTCCGCTCCATGTACAAGTACCTCACCGCTCAATGTACAAGTACATCTCCGCTCCATGTACAAGTACATCTCTGCTCCATGTACAAGTACCTCTCCGCTCAATGTACAAGTACATCTCCGCTCCATGTACAAGTACCTCTCCGCTCCATGTACAAGTACCTCTCCGCTCCATGTACAAGTACCTCTCCGCTCCATGTACAAGTACCTCTCCGCTCCATGTACAAGTACCTCTCCGCTCAATGTCAAGTGTCGACAGTACCTCTCCGCTCCATGTACAAATACCTCTCCGCTCTCATGTACAAGTACCTCTCCGCTCCATGTACAAGTACCTCTCCGCTCAATGTCAAGTGTCGACAGTACCTCTCCGCTCCATGTACAAATACCTCTCCGCTCCATGTACAAGTACCTCTCCGCTCTCATGTACAAGTACCTCTCCGCTCCATGTACAAGTAGCTCTCCGCTCAATGTACAAGTGTCGACAGTACCTTTCCGCTCCATGTACAAATACCTCTCCGCTCTCATGTACAAGTACCTCTCCGCTCCATGTACAAGTACCTCTCCGCTCAATGTACAAATACCTCTCCGCTCCATGTATAAGTACCTCTCCGCTCTATGTACAAGTACCTCTCCGCTCCATGTACAAGTACCTCTCCGCTCAATGTACAAATACCTCTCCGCTCCATGTACAAGTAGCTCTCCGCTGAATGTACAAGTGTCGACAGTACCTCTCCGCTCAATGTACAAGTACCTCTCCGCTCAATGTACAAATACCTCTCCGCTCCATGTACAAGTACCTCTCCGCTCAATGTCAAGTATCGACAGTACCTCTCCGCTCCATGTACAAGTACCTCTCCGCTGAATGTACAAGTGTCGACAGTACCTCTCCGCTCAATGTACAAGTACCTCTCCGCTCCATGTACAAGTACCTCTCCGCTCTCATGTACAAGTACCTCTCCGCTCCATGTACAAGTACCTCTCCGCTCAATGTACAAGTACCTCTGCGCTCCATGTACAAGTACCTCTCCGCTCCATGTACAAGTACCTCACCGCTCAATGTACAAGTACATCTCCGCTCCATGTACAAGTACATCTCTGCTCCATGTACAAGTACCTCTCCGCTCAATGTACAAGTACATCTCCGCTCCATGTACAAGTACCTCTCCGCTCCATGTACAAGTACCTCTCCGCTCCATGTACAAGTACCTCTCCGCTCCATGTACAAGTACCTCTCCGCTCCATGTACAAGTACCTCTCCGCTCAATGTCAAGTGTCGACAGTACCTCTCCGCTCCATGTACAAATACCTCTCCGCTCTCATGTACAAGTACCTCTCCGCTCCATGTACAAGTACCTCTCCGCTCAATGTCAAGTGTCGACAGTACCTCTCCGCTCCATGTACAAATACCTCTCCGCTCCATGTACAAGTACCTCTCCGCTCTCATGTACAAGTACCTCTCCGCTCCATGTACAAGTAGCTCTCCGCTCAATGTACAAGTGTCGACAGTACCTTTCCGCTCCATGTACAAATACCTCTCCGCTCTCATGTACAAGTACCTCTCCGCTCCATGTACAAGTACCTCTCCGCTCAATGTACAAATACCTCTCCGCTCCATGTATAAGTACCTCTCCGCTCTATATACAAGTACCTCTTCGCTCCATGTACAAGTACCTCTCCGCTCAATGTACAAATACCTCTCCGCTCCATGTACAAGTAGCTCTCCGCTGAATGTACAAGTGTCGACAGTACCTCTCCGCTCAATGTACAAGTACCTCTCCGCTCAATGTACAAATACCTCTCCGCTCCATGTACAAGTACCTCTCCGCTCAATGTCAAGTATCGACAGTACCTCTCCGCTCCATGTACAAGTACCTCTCCGCTGAATGTACAAGTGTCGACAGTACCTCTCCGCTCAATGTACAAGTACCTCTCCGCTCCATGTACAAGTACCTCTCCGCTCTCATGTACAAGTACCTCTCCGCTCCATGTACAAGTACCTCTCCGCTCAATGTACAAGTACCTCTGCGCTCCATGTACAAGTACCTCTCCGCTCAATGTACAAGTACCTCTCCGCTCAATGTACAAGTGTCGACAGTACCTCTCCGCTCCATGTACAAGTACCTCTCCGCTCAATGTACAAGTGTCGACAGTACCTCTACGCTCAATGTACAAGTGTCGACAGTACCTCTCCGCTCTCATGTACAAGTACCTCTCCGATCCATGTACAAGTACATCTCCGCTCCATGTACAAGTACATCTCCGCTCAATGTACAAGTACCTCTCCGCTCCATGTACAAGTACCTCTCCGCTCCATGTACAAGTACCTCTCCGCTCCATGTACAAGTACCTCTCCGCTCCATGTACAAGTACCTCTCCGCTCAATGTACAAGTACCTCTCCGCTCCATGTACAAGTACCTCTCCGCTCAATGTACAAGTACCTCTCCGCTCCATGTACAAGTACCTCTCCGCTCCATGTACAAGTACCTCTCCGCTCAATGTACAAGTACCTCTCCGCTCCATGTACAAGTACCTCTCCGCTCCATGTACAAGTACCTCTCCGCTCCATGTACAAGTACCTCTCCGCTCAATGTACAAGTACCTCTCCGCTCCCTGTACAAGTACATCTCCGCTCCATGTACAAGTACCTCTCCGCTCCATGTACAAGTACCTCTCCGCTCAATGTACAAGTGTCGACAGTACCTCTCCGCTCCATGTACAAGTACCTCTCCGCTCCATGTACAAGTACCTCATCGCTCAATGTACAAGTGTCGACAGTACCTCTCCGCTCCATCTACAAGTACCTCTCCGCTCAATGTACAAGTACCTCTCCGCTGAATGTACAAGTACCTCTCCGCTCCATGTACAAGTACCTCTCCGCTCCATGTACAAATACCTCTCCGCTCCATGTACAAGTACCTCTCCGCTCCATGTACAAGCACCTCTCCGCTACATGTACAAGTACCTCTCCGCTCCATGTACAAGTACCTCTCCGCTCCATGTACAAGTACCTCTCCGCTCAATGTACAAGTACCTCTCCGCTCCATGTACAAATACCTCTCCGCTCCATGTACAAATACCTCTCCGCTCCATGTACAAGTACCTCTCCGCTCCATGTACCAGTACCTCTCCGCTCAATGTACAAGTACATCTCCGCTCAATGTACAAGTACATCTCCGCTCAATGTACAAGTACGTCTCCGCTCAATGTACAAGTACCTCTCCGCTCAATGTACAAGTACCTCTCCGCTCCATGTACAAGTACCTCTCCGCTCAATGTACAAGTACATCTCCGCTCCATGTACCAGTACCTCTCCGCTCAATGTACAAGTACCTCTCCGCTCAATGTACAAGTACATCTCCGCTCCATGTACAAGTACGTCTCCGCTCAATGTATAAGTACCTCTCCGCTCCATGTACAAGTACCTCTCCGCTCCATGTACAAGTACATCTCCGCTCCATGTACAAGTACATCTCCGCTCCATGTACAAGTACCTCTCCGCTCCATGTACAAGTACCTCTCCGCTCCATGTACAAGTACATCTCCGCTCCATGTACAAGTACCTCTCCGCTCAATGTACAAGTACATCTCCGCTCCATGTACAAGTACATCTCCACTCCATGTACAAGTACCTCTCCGCTCAATGTACAAGTACATCTCCGCTCCATGTACCAGTACCTCTCCGCTCAATGTACAAGTACATCTCCACTCCATGTACAAGTACCTCTCCGCTCAATGTACAAGTACATCTCCGCTCCATGTACCAGTACCTCTCCGCTCAATGTACAAGTACATCTCCACTCCATGTACAAGTACCTCTCCGCTCAATGTACAAGTACATCTCCGCTCCATGTACCAGTACCTCTCCGCTCAATGTACAAGTACATCTCCGCTCCATGTACAAGTACCTCTCCGCTCAATGTACAAGTACCTCTCCGCTCAATGTACAAGTACATCTCCGCTCCATGTACCAGTACCTCTCCGCTCAATGTACAAGTACATCTGCGCTCCATGTAGGGCTGGGTATCGTTCAAAATTTTTCGATATCGATACCGTTTCGATACTTGGATTTCGATACCGGTTCCTGAACGATACTTTTTTCGATACCAATTTTTAGAAAAATCCATTTTAACAAAAATAAAACTGCATTACACATTGAAATTATTTTACAAATCTTTAGTTTCCCCCCATCTTAAGTTTTACAGCAGAAAAAAATAAAACCTACTGTATTTAACATAACTTTAAGTTCTCTAAACGTATTGCCGTCCCTACAAAAAATATTGGAGTACTACAAAGGAAAGAAATGTAGCTAAAACAAATAAATCAGTGGAATAGTTTTCAGTGCAAAACAGAGAGTTGCAAATCAGGGTTTAATGCTCACTGATGCAACAGAACTCTATTCTTGTACAAACTGATGAGATGGCTCCACTTCATGCATGGAAGACTAGTTGAGCATTGACTAGCCTATCAATATAGCCTTATATGCCACAAAGTGAATCGCATTTATATTCAACAAACTATCATGACATCAGCGTTTGTTAACGAGTTGCTAAAAATACATGGGCGATAACTGCCCGCTTGCACATAACGCTAATTAATTAAACATTAACGCTAGCGTTGCAGATCAGTGTGCTCACTGCTGCAACAGAACGTCATTCTTGTCAAATCTGACGAGACAGCTCAACTTCACTGACTAGCCAATCAATATAAATGAATCGCATTTACATTCAACAAACTATCATGACATCAGCGTTTGTTAACAAGTTGCTAAAAATACACAATGCCCGCTTGCGCATAACGTTACGGCGGCAATTAATTAAACGATCTAATGCTACAACTCACAGCCAGATGCATGGATTTGTCAGACTGAGGGATCTGATAACCGCTAACTTGCGGTAAGCTGAGCTGACCCACCTCTCAATTATTTCTCTTGTCTGTGGAAACCAGTCCGTGTTGTTTCTGTTTCTTTTCCTGCTTTTCATCATCTTCGCCATATGGTAATCCAGGATAGGAGTAGCTTGAGTGGCTAACTTCTTGTATACTATCCGCACCGCACGCCTGGCTCACAGTCACAACAAACACACCGGCTAAAGTGGGCGTAACGTTTCCTGCATGCCTCTACATGACAGCCAATCACCAGCCGTATTAGAGCGCGGCGTGCAAGCATGTCGCATGCTTATAGGCTCAATGACGCTGTTTTGTTTTGGTATCGAAAATTGGTATCGATTGACAAGGGAGGCTTCGATACCCCTTAGTATCGATGTTTCCATTTCGGTGCCAAGTAAGTATCGAAACTCGATACCCAGCCCTAGCTCCATGTACAAGTACCTCTCCGCTCAATGTACAAGTACCTCTCCGCTCAATGTACAAGTACCTCTCCGCTCCATGTACAAGTACCTCTCCGCTCCATGTACAAGTACCTCTCCGCTCCATGTACAAGTACCTCTCCGCTCCATGTACAAGTACATCTCTGCTCCATGTACAAGTACCTCTCCGCTCAATGTACAAGTACATCTCCGCTCCATGTACAAGTACCTCTCCGCTCCATGTACAAGTACATCTCCGCTCCATGTACAAGTACCTCTCCGCTCCATGTACAAGTACCTCTCCGCTCAATGTACAAGTACATCTCCGCTCCATGTACAAGTACCTCTCCGCTCCATGTACAAGTACATCTCCGCTCCATGTACAAGTACCTCTCCGCTCAATGTACAAGTACATCTCCGCTCCATGTACAAGTACATCTCCACTCCATGTACAAGTACCTCTCCGCTCAATGTACAAGTACATCTCCGCTCCATGTACCAGTACCTCTCCGCTCAATGTACAAGTACATCTCCACTCCATGTACAAGTACCTCTCCGCTCAATGTACAAGTACATCTCCGCTCCATGTACCAGTACCTCTCCGCTCAATGTACAAGTACATCTCCACTCCATGTACAAGTACCTCTCCGCTCAATGTACAAGTACATCTCCGCTCCATGTACCAGTACCTCTCCGCTCAATGTACAAGTACCTCTCCGCTCAATGTACAAGTACATCTCCGCTCCATGTACCAGTACCTCTCCGCTCAATGTACAAGTACATCTGCGCTCCATGTAGGGCTGGGTATCGTTCAAAATTTTTCGATATCGATACCGTTTCGATACTTGGATTTCGATACCGGTTCCTGAACGATACTTTTTTCGATACCAATTTTTTGAAAAATCCATTTTAACAAAAATAAAACTGCATTACACATTGAAATTATTTTACAAATCTTTAGTTTCCCCCCATCTTAAGTTTTACAGCAGAAAAAAATAAAACCTACTGTATTTAACATAACTTTAAGTTCTCTAAACGTATTGCCGTCCCTACAAAAAATATTGGAGTACTACAAAGGAAAGAAATGTAGCTAAAACAAATAAATCAGTGGAATAGTTTTCAGTGCAAAACAGAGAGTTGCAAATCAGGGTTTAATGCTCACTGATGCAACAGAACTCTATTCTTGTACAAACTGATGAGATGGCTCCACTTCATGCATGGAAGACTAGTTGAGCATTGACTAGCCTATCAATATAGCCTTATATGCCACAAAGTGAATCGCATTTATATTCAACAAACTATCATGACATCAGCGTTTGTTAACGAGTTGCTAAAAATACATGGGCGATAACTGCCCGCTTGCACATAACGCTAATTAATTAAACATTAACGCTAGCGTTGCAGATCAGTGTGCTCACTGCTGCAACAGAACGTCATTCTTGTCAAATCTGACGAGACAGCTCAACTTCACTGACTAGCCAATCAATATAAATGAATCGCATTTACATTCAACAAACTATCATGACATCAGCGTTTGTTAACGAGTTGCTAAAAATACACAATGCCCGCTTGCGCATAACGTTACGGCGGCAATTAATTAAACGATCTAATGCTACAACTCACAGCCAGATGCATGGATTTGTCAGACTGAGGGATCTGATAACCGCTAACTTGCGGTAAGCTGAGCTGACCCACCTCTCAATTATTTCTCTTGTCTGTGGAAACCAGTCCGTGTTGTTTCTGTTTCTTTTCCTGCTTTTCATCATCTTCGCCATATGGTAATCCAGGATAGGAGTAGCTTGAGTGGCTAACTTCTTGTATACTATCCGCACCGCACGCCTGGCTCACAGTCACAACAAACACACCGGCTAAAGTGGGCGTAACGTTTCCTGCATGCCTCTACATGACAGCCAATCACCAGCCGTATTAGAGCGCGGCGTGCAAGCATGTCGCATGCTTATAGGCTCAATGACGCTGTTTTGTTTTGGTATCGAAAATTGGTATCGATTGACAAGGGAGGCTTCGATACCCCTTAGTATCGATGTTTCCATTTCGGTGCCAAGTAAGTATCGAAACTCGATACCCAGCCCTAGCTCCATGTACAAGTACCTCTCCGCTCAATGTACAAGTACCTCTCCGCTCAATGTACAAGTACCTCTCCGCTCCATGTACAAGTACCTCTCCGCTCCATGTACAAGTACCTCTCCGCTCCATGTACAAGTACCTCTCCGCTCCATGTACAAGTACATCTCTGCTCCATGTACAAGTACCTCTCCGCTCAATGTACAAGTACATCTCCGCTCCATGTACAAGTACCTCTCCGCTCCATGTACAAGTACATCTCCGCTCCATGTACAAGTACCTCTCTGCTCCATGTACAAGTACCTCTCCGCTCAATGTACAAGTACATCTCCGCTCCATGTACAAGTACCTCTCCGCTCCATGTACAAGTACATCTCCGCTCCATGTACAAGTACCTCTCCGCTCAATGTACAAGTACATCTCCGCTCCATGTACAAGTACATCTCCACTCCATGTACAAGTACCTCTCCGCTCAATGTACAAGTACATCTCCGCTCCATGTACCAGTACCTCTCCGCTCAATGTACAAGTACATCTCCACTCCATGTACAAGTACCTCTCCGCTCAATGTACAAGTACATCTCCGCTCCATGTACCAGTACCTCTCCGCTCAATGTACAAGTACATCTCCACTCCATGTACAAGTACCTCTCCGCTCAATGTACAAGTACATCTCCGCTCCATGTACCAGTACCTCTCCGCTCAATGTACAAGTACATCTCCGCTCCATGTACAAGTACCTCTCCGCTCAATGTACAAGTACCTCTCCGCTCAATGTACAAGTACATCTCCGCTCCATGTACCAGTACCTCTCCGCTCAATGTACAAGTACATCTGCGCTCCATGTAGGGCTGGGTATCGTTCAAAATTTTTCGATATCGATACCGTTTCGATACTTGGATTTCGATACCGGTTCCTGAACGATACTTTTTTCGATACCAATTTTTAGAAAAATCCATTTTAACAAAAATAAAACTGCATTACACATTGAAATTATTTTACAAATCTTTAGTTTCCCCCCATCTTAAGTTTTACAGCAGAAAAAAATAAAACCTACTGTATTTAACATAACTTTAAGTTCTCTAAACGTATTGCCGTCCCTACAAAAAATATTGGAGTACTACAAAGGAAAGAAATGTAGCTAAAACAAATAAATCAGTGGAATAGTTTTCAGTGCAAAACAGAGAGTTGCAAATCAGGGTTTAATGCTCACTGATGCAACAGAACTCTATTCTTGTACAAACTGATGAGATGGCTCCACTTCATGCATGGAAGACTAGTTGAGCATTGACTAGCCTATCAATATAGCCTTATATGCCACAAAGTGAATCGCATTTATATTCAACAAACTATCATGACATCAGCGTTTGTTAACGAGTTGCTAAAAATACATGGGCGATAACTGCCCGCTTGCACATAACGCTAATTAATTAAACATTAACGCTAGCGTTGCAGATCAGTGTGCTCACTGCTGCAACAGAACGTCATTCTTGTCAAATCTGACGAGACAGCTCAACTTCACTGACTAGCCAATCAATATAAATGAATCGCATTTACATTCAACAAACTATCATGACATCAGCGTTTGTTAACGAGTTGCTAAAAATACACAATGCCCGCTTGCGCATAACGTTACGGCGGCAATTAATTAAACGATCTAATGCTACAACTCACAGCCAGATGCATGGATTTGTCAGACTGAGGGATCTGATAACCGCTAACTTGCGGTAAGCTGAGCTGACCCACCTCTCAATTATTTCTCTTGTCTGTGGAAACCAGTCCGTGTTGTTTCTGTTTCTTTTCCTGCTTTTCATCATCTTCGCCATATGGTAATCCAGGATAGGAGTAGCTTGAGTGGCTAACTTCTTGTATACTATCCGCACCGCACGCCTGGCTCACAGTCACAACAAACACACCGGCTAAAGTGGGCGTAACGTTTCCTGCATGCCTCTACATGACAGCCAATCACCAGCCGTATTAGAGCGCGGCGTGCAAGCATGTCGCATGCTTATAGGCTCAATGACGCTGTTTTGTTTTGGTATCGAAAATTGGTATCGATTGACAAGGGAGGCTTCGATACCCCTTAGTATCGATGTTTCCATTTCGGTGCCAAGTAAGTATCGAAACTCGATACCCAGCCCTAGCTCCATGTACAAGTACCTCTCCGCTCAATGTACAAGTACATCTCCGCTCCATGTACAAGTACATCTCCACTCCATGTACAAGTACCTCTCCGCTCAATGTACAAGTACATCTCCGCTCCATGTACCAGTACCTCTCCGCTCAATGTACAAGTACATCTCCACTCCATGTACAAGTACCTCTCCGCTCAATGTACAAGTACATCTCCGCTCCATGTACCAGTACCTCTCCGCTCAATGTACAAGTACATCTCCACTCCATGTACAAGTACCTCTCCGCTCAATGTACAAGTACATCTCCGCTCCATGTACCAGTACCTCTCCGCTCAATGTACAAGTACCTCTCCGCTCAATGTACAAGTACATCTCCGCTCCATGTACCAGTACCTCTCCGCTCAATGTACAAGTACATCTGCGCTCCATGTAGGGCTGGGTATCGTTCAAAATTTTTCGATATCGATACCGTTTCGATACTTGGATTTCGATACCGGTTCCTGAACGATACTTTTTTCGATACCAATTTTTAGAAAAATCCATTTTAACAAAAATAAAACTGCATTACACATTGAAATTATTTTACAAATCTTTAGTTTCCCCCCATCTTAAGTTTTACAGCAGAAAAAAATAAAACCTACTGTATTTAACATAACTTTAAGTTCTCTAAACGTATTGCCGTCCCTACAAAAAATATTGGAGTACTACAAAGGAAAGAAATGTAGCTAAAACAAATAAATCAGTGGAATAGTTTTCAGTGCAAAACAGAGAGTTGCAAATCAGGGTTTAATGCTCACTGATGCAACAGAACTCTATTCTTGTACAAACTGATGAGATGGCTCCACTTCATGCATGGAAGACTAGTTGAGCATTGACTAGCCTATCAATATAACCTTATATGCCACAAAGTGAATCGCATTTATATTCAACAAACTATCATGACATCAGCGTTTGTTAACGAGTTGCTAAAAATACATGGGCGATAACTGCCCGCTTGCACATAACGCTAATTAATTAAACATTAACGCTAGCGTTGCAGATCAGTGTGCTCACTGCTGCAACAGAACGTCATTCTTGTCAAATCTGACGAGACAGCTCAACTTCACTGACTAGCCAATCAATATAAATGAATCGCATTTACATTCAACAAACTATCATGACATCAGTGTTTGTTAACGAGTTGCTAAAAATACACAATGCCCGCTTGCGCATAACGTTACGGCGGCAATTAATTAAACGATCTAATGCTACAACTCACAGCCAGATGCATGGATTTGTCAGACTGAGGGATCTGATAACCGCTAACTTGCGGTAAGCTGAGCTGACCCACCTCTCAATTATTTCTCTTGTCTGTGGAAACCAGTCCGTGTTGTTTCTGTTTCTTTTCCTGCTTTTCATCATCTTCGCCATATGGTAATCCAGGATAGGAGTAGCTTGAGTGGCTAACTTCTTGTATACTATCCGCACCGCACGCCTGGCTCACAGTCACAACAAACACACCGGCTAAAGTGGGCGTAACGTTTCCTGCATGCCTCTACATGACAGCCAATCACCAGCCGTATTAGAGCGCGGCGTGCAAGCATGTCGCATGCTTATAGGCTCAATGACGCTGTTTTGTTTTGGTATCGAAAATTGGTATCGATTGACAAGGGAGGCTTCGATACCCCTTAGTATCGATGTTTCCATTTCGGTGCCAAGTAAGTATCGAAACTCGATACCCAGCCCTAGCTCCATGTACAAGTACCTCTCCGCTCAATGTACAAGTACCTCTCCGCTCAATGTACAAGTACCTCTCCGCTCCATGTACAAGTACCTCTCCGCTCCATGTACAAGTACCTCTCCGCTCCATGTACAAGTACCTCTCCGCTCCATGTACAAGTACATCTCTGCTCCATGTACAAGTACCTCTCCGCTCAATGTACAAGTACATCTCCGCTCCATGTACAAGTACCTCTCCGCTCCATGTACAAGTACATCTCCGCTCCATGTACAAGTACCTCTCCGCTCCATGTACAAGTACCTCTCCGCTCAATGTACAAGTACATCTCCGCTCCATGTACAAGTACCTCTCCGCTCCATGTACAAGTACATCTCCGCTCCATGTACAAGTACCTCTCCGCTCAATGTACAAGTACATCTCCGCTCCATGTACAAGTACATCTCCACTCCATGTACAAGTACCTCTCCGCTCAATGTACAAGTACATCTCCGCTCCATGTACCAGTACCTCTCCGCTCAATGTACAAGTACATCTCCACTCCATGTACAAGTACCTCTCCGCTCAATGTACAAGTACATCTCCGCTCCATGTACCAGTACCTCTCCGCTCAATGTACAAGTACATCTCCACTCCATGTACAAGTACCTCTCCGCTCAATGTACAAGTACATCTCCGCTCCATGTACCAGTACCTCTCCGCTCAATGTACAAGTACATCTCCGCTCCATGTACAAGTACCTCTCCGCTCAATGTACAAGTACCTCTCCGCTCAATGTACAAGTACATCTCCGCTCCATGTACCAGTACCTCTCCGCTCAATGTACAAGTACATCTGCGCTCCATGTAGGGCTGGGTATCGTTCAAAATTTTTCGATATCGATACCGTTTCGATACTTGGATTTCGATACCGGTTCCTGAACGATACTTTTTTCGATACCAATTTTTAGAAAAATCCATTTTAACAAAAATAAAACTGCATTACACATTGAAATTATTTTACAAATCTTTAGTTTCCCCCCATCTTAAGTTTTACAGCAGAAAAAAATAAAACCTACTGTATTTAACATAACTTTAAGTTCTCTAAACGTATTGCCGTCCCTACAAAAAATATTGGAGTACTACAAAGGAAAGAAATGTAGCTAAAACAAATAAATCAGTGGAATAGTTTTCAGTGCAAAACAGAGAGTTGCAAATCAGGGTTTAATGCTCACTGATGCAACAGAACTCTATTCTTGTACAAACTGATGAGATGGCTCCACTTCATGCATGGAAGACTAGTTGAGCATTGACTAGCCTATCAATATAGCCTTATATGCCACAAAGTGAATCGCATTTATATTCAACAAACTATCATGACATCAGCGTTTGTTAACGAGTTGCTAAAAATACATGGGCGATAACTGCCCGCTTGCACATAACGCTAATTAATTAAACATTAACGCTAGCGTTGCAGATCAGTGTGCTCACTGCTGCAACAGAACGTCATTCTTGTCAAATCTGACGAGACAGCTCAACTTCACTGACTAGCCAATCAATATAAATGAATCGCATTTACATTCAACAAACTATCATGACATCAGCGTTTGTTAACGAGTTGCTAAAAATACACAATGCCCGCTTGCGCATAACGTTACGGCGGCAATTAATTAAACGATCTAATGCTACAACTCACAGCCAGATGCATGGATTTGTCAGACTGAGGGATCTGATAACCGCTAACTTGCGGTAAGCTGAGCTGACCCACCTCTCAATTATTTCTCTTGTCTGTGGAAACCAGTCCGTGTTGTTTCTGTTTCTTTTCCTGCTTTTCATCATCTTCGCCATATGGTAATCCAGGATAGGAGTAGCTTGAGTGGCTAACTTCTTGTATACTATCCGCACCGCACGCCTGGCTCACAGTCACAACAAACACACCGGCTAAAGTGGGCGTAACGTTTCCTGCATGCCTCTACATGACAGCCAATCACCAGCCGTATTAGAGCGCGGCGTGCAAGCATGTCGCATGCTTATAGGCTCAATGACGCTGTTTTGTTTTGGTATCGAAAATTGGTATCGATTGACAAGGGAGGCTTCGATACCCCTTAGTATCGATGTTTCCATTTCGGTGCCAAGTAAGTATCGAAACTCGATACCCAGCCCTAGCTCCATGTACAAGTACCTCTCCGCTCAATGTACAAGTACCTCTCCGCTCAATGTACAAGTACCTCTCCGCTCCATGTACAAGTACCTCTCCGCTCCATGTACAAGTACCTCTCCGCTCCATGTACAAGTACATCTCTGCTCCATGTACAAGTACCTCTCCGCTCAATGTACAAGTACATCTCCGCTCCATGTACAAGTACCTCTCCGCTCCATGTACAAGTACATCTCCGCTCCATGTACAAGTACCTCTCCGCTCCATGTACAAGTACCTCTCCGCTCAATGTACAAGTACATCTCCGCTCCATGTACAAGTACATCTCTGCTCCATGTACAAGTACCTCTCCGCTCAATGTACAAGTACATCTCCGCTCCATGTACAAGTACCTCTCCGCTCCATGTACAAGTACCTCTCCGCTCCATGTACAAGTACCTCTCCGCTCCATGTACAAGTACCTCTCCGCTCCATGTACAAGTACCTCTCCGCTCAATGTCAAGTGTCGACAGTACCTCTCCGCTCCATGTACAAATACCTCTCCGCTCTCATGTACAAGTACCTCTCCGCTCCATGTACAAGTACCTCTCCGCTCAATGTCAAGTGTCGACAGTACCTCTCCGCTCCATGTACAAATACCTCTCCGCTCCATGTACAAGTACCTCTCCGCTCTCATGTACAAGTACCTCTCCGCTCCATGTACAAGTAGCTCTCCGCTCAATGTACAAGTGTCGACAGTACCTTTCCGCTCCATGTACAAATACCTCTCCGCTCTCATGTACAAGTACCTCTCCGCTCCATGTACAAGTACCTCTCCGCTCAATGTACAAATACCTCTCCGCTCCATGTATAAGTACCTCTCCGCTCTATGTACAAGTACCTCTCTGCTCCATGTACAAGTACCTCTCCGCTCAATGTACAAATACCTCTCCGCTCCATGTACAAGTAGCTCTCCGCTGAATGTACAAGTGTCGACAGTACCTCTCCGCTCAATGTACAAGTACCTCTCCGCTCAATGTACACATACCTCTCCGCTCCATGTACAAGTACCTCTCCGCTCAATGTCAAGTATCGACAGTACCTCTCCGCTCCATGTACAAGTACCTCTCCGCTGAATGTACAAGTGTCGACAGTACCTCTCCGCTCAATGTACAAGTACATCTCCGCTCCATGTACAAGTACCTCTCCGCTCTCATGTACAAGTACCTCTCCGCTCCATGTACAAGTACCTCTCCGCTCAATGTACAAGTACCTCTGCGCTCCATGTACAAGTACCTCTCCGCTCAATGTACAAGTACCTCTCCGCTCAATGTACAAGTGTCGACAGTACCTCTCCGCTCCATGTACAAGTACCTCTCCGCTCAATGTACAAGTGTCGACAGTACCTCTACGCTCAATGTACAAGTGTCGACAGTACCTCTCCGCTCTCATGTACAAGTACCTCTCCGATCCATGTACAAGTACATCTCCGCTCCATGTACAAGTACATCTCCGCTCAATGTACAAGTACCTCTCCGCTCCATGTACAAGTACCTCTCCGCTCCATGTACAAGTACCTCTCCGCTCCATGTACAAGTACCTCTCCGCTCCATGTACAAGTACCTCTCCGCTCAATGTACAAGTACCTCTCCGCTCCATGTACAAGTACCTCTCCGCTCAATGTACAAGTACCTCTCCGCTCCATGTACAAGTACCTCTCCGCTCCATGTACAAGTACCTCTCCGCTCCATGTACAAGTACCTCTCCGCTCAATGTCAAGTATCGACAGTACCTCTCCGCTCCATGTACAAGTACCTCTCCGCTGAATGTACAAGTGTCGACAGTACCTCTCCGCTCAATGTACAAGTACCTCTCCGCTCCATGTACAAGTACCTCTCCGCTCTCATGTACAAGTACCTCTCCGCTCCATGTACAAGTACCTCTCCGCTCAATGTACAAGTACATCTGCGCTCCATGTACAAGTACCTCTCCGCTCAATGTACAAGTACCTCTCCGCTCAATGTACAAGTGTCGACAGTACCTCTCCGCTCCATGTACAAGTACCTCTCCGCTCAATGTACAAGTGTCGACAGTACCTCTACGCTCAATGTACAAGTGTCGACAGTACCTCTCCGCTCTCATGTACAAGTACCTCTCCGATCCATGTACAAGTACATCTCCGCTCCATGTACAAGTACATCTCCGCTCAATGTACAAGTACCTCTCCGCTCCATGTACAAGTACCTCTCCGCTCCATGTACAAGTACATCTCTGCTCCATGTACAAGTACCTCTCCGCTCAATGTACAAGTACATCTCCGCTCCATGTACAAGTACCTCTCCGCTCCATGTACAAGTACATCTCCGCTCCATGTACAAGTACATCTCCGCTCCATGTACAAGTACCTCTCCGCTCAATGTACAAGTACATCTCCGCTCCATGTACAAGTACCTCTCCGCTCCATGTACAAGTACCTCTCCGCTCCATGTACAAGTACCTCTCCGCTCAATGTCAAGTATCGACAGTACCTCTCCGCTCCATGTACAAGTACCTCTCCGCTGAATGTACAAGTGTCGACAGTACCTCTCCGCTCAATGTACAAGTACCCCTCCGCTCCATGTACAAGTACCTCTCCGCTCTCATGTACAAGTACCTCTCCGCTCCATGTACAAGTACCTCTCCGCTCAATGTACAAGTACCTCTGCGCTCCATGTACAAGTACCTCTCCGCTCAATGTACAAGTACCTCTCCGCTCAATGTACAAGTGTCGACAGTACCTCTCCGCTCCATGTACAAGTACCTCTCCGCTCAATGTACAAGTGTCGACAGTACCTCTACGCTCAATGTACAAGTGTCGACAGTACCTCTCCGCTCTCATGTACAAGTACCTCTCCGATCCATGTACAAGTACATCTCCGCTCCATGTACAAGTACATCTCCGCTCAATGTACAAGTACCTCTCCGCTCCATGTACAAGTACCTCTCCGCTCCATGTACAAGTACATCTCTGCTCCATGTACAAGTACCTCTCCGCTCAATGTACAAGTACATCTCCGCTCCATGTACAAGTACCTCTCCGCTCCATGTACAAGTACATCTCCGCTCCATGTACAAGTACCTCTCCGCTCCATGTACAAGTACCTCTCCGCTCAATGTACAAGTACATCTCCGCTCCATGTACAAGTACCTCTCCGCTCCATGTACAAGTACATCTCCGCTCCATGTACAAGTACCTCTCCGCTCAATGTACAAGTACATCTCCGCTCCATGTACAAGTACCTCTCCGCTCCATGTACAAGTACATCTCCGCTCCATGTACAAGTACCTCTCCGCTCCATGTACAACTACCTCTCCGCTCAATGTACAAGTACATCTCCGCTCCATGTACAAGTACCTCTCCGCTCCATGTACAAGTACCTCTCCGCTCCATGTACAAGTACCTCTCCGCTCAATGTCAAGTATCGACAGTACCTCTCCGCTCCATGTACAAGTACCTCTCCGCTGAATGTACAAGTGTCGACAGTACCTCTCCGCTCAATGTACAAGTACCTCTCCGCTCCATGTACAAGTACCTCTCCGCTCTCATGTACAAGTACCTCTCCGCTCCATGTACAAGTACCTCTCCGCTCAATGTACAAGTACCTCTGCGCTCCATGTACAAGTACCTCTCCGCTCAATGTACAAGTACCTCTCCGCTCAATGTACAAGTGTCGACAGTACCCCTCCGCTCCATGTACAAGTACCTCTCCGCTCAATGTACAAGTGTCGACAGTACCTCTACGCTCAATGTACAAGTGTCGACAGTACCTCTCCGCTCTCATGTACAAGTACCTCTCCGATCCATGTACAAGTACATCTCCGCTCCATGTACAAGTACATCTCCGCTCAATGTACAAGTACCTCTCCGCTCCATGTACAAGTACCTCTCCGCTCCATGTACAAGTACATCTCTGCTCCATGTACAAGTACCTCTCCGCTCAATGTACAAGTACATCTCCGCTCCATGTACAAGTACCTCTCCGCTCCATGTACATGTACATCTCCGCTCCATGTACAAGTACCTCTCCGCTCCATGTACAAGTACCTCTCCGCTCAATGTACAAGTACATCTCCGCTCCATGTACAAGTACCTCTCCGCTCAATGTACAAGTACATCTCCGCTCCATGTACAAGTACATCTCCACTCCATGTACAAGTACCTCTCCGCTCAATGTACAAGTACATCTCCGCTCCATGTACCAGTACCTCTCCGCTCAATGTACAAGTACATCTCCACTCCATGTACAAGTACCTCTCCGCTCAATGTACAAGTACATCTCCGCTCCATGTACCAGTACCTCTCCGCTCAATGTACAAGTACATCTCCACTCCATGTACAAGTACCTCTCCGCTCAATGTACAAGTACATCTCCGCTCCATGTACCAGTACCTCTCCGCTCAATGTACAAGTACATCTCCGCTCCATGTACAAGTACCTCTCCGCTCAATGTACAAGTACCTCTCCGCTCAATGTACAAGTACATCTCCGCTCCATGTACCAGTACCTCTCCGCTCAATGTACAAGTACATCTGCGCTCCATGTAGGGCTGGGTATCGTTCAAAATTTTTCGATATCGATACCGTTTCGATACTTGGATTTCGATACCGGTTCCTGAACGATACTTTTTTCGATACCAATTTTTAGAAAAATCCATTTTAACAAAAATAAAACTGCATTACACATTGAAATTATTTTACAAATCTTTAGTTTCCCCCCATCTTAAGTTTTACAGCAGAAAAAAATAAAACCTACTGTATTTAACATAACTTTAAGTTCTCTAAACGTATTGCCGTCCCTACAAAAAATATTGGAGTACTACAAAGGAAAGAAATGTAGCTAAAACAAATAAATCAGTGGAATAGTTTTCAGTGCAAAACAGAGAGTTGCAAATCAGGGTTTAATGCTCACTGATGCAACAGAACTCTATTCTTGTACAAACTGATGAGATGGCTCCACTTCATGCATGGAAGACTAGTTGAGCATTGACTAGCCTATCAATATAGCCTTATATGCCACAAAGTGAATCGCATTTATATTCAACAAACTATCATGACATCAGCGTTTGTTAACGAGTTGCTAAAAATACATGGGCGATAACTGCCCGCTTGCACATAACGCTAATTAATTAAACATTAACGCTAGCGTTGCAGATCAGTGTGCTCACTGCTGCAACAGAACGTCATTCTTGTCAAATCTGACGAGACAGCTCAACTTCACTGACTAGCCAATCAATATAAATGAATCGCATTTACATTCAACAAACTATCATGACATCAGCGTTTGTTAACGAGTTGCTAAAAATACACAATGCCCGCTTGCGCATAACGTTACGGCGGCAATTAATTAAACAATCTAATGCTACAACTCACAGCCAGATGCATGGATTTGTCAGACTGAGGGATCTGATAACCGCTAACTTGCGGTAAGCTGAGCTGACCCACCTCTCAATTATTTCTCTTGTCTGTGGAAACCAGTCCGTGTTGTTTCTGTTTCTTTTCCTGCTTTTCATCATCTTCGCCATATGGTAATCCAGGATAGGAGTAGCTTGAGTGGCTAACTTCTTGTATACTATCCGCACCGCACGCCTGGCTCACAGTCACAACAAACACACCGGCTAAAGTGGGCGTAACGTTTCCTGCATGCCTCTACATGACAGCCAATCACCAGCCGTATTAGAGCGCGGCGTGCAAGCATGTCGCATGCTTATAGGCTCAATGACGCTGTTTTGTTTTGGTATCGAAAATTGGTATCCATTGACAAGGGAGGCTTCGATACCCCTTAGTATCGATGTTTCCATTTCGGTGCCAAGTAAGTATCGAAACTCGATACCCAGCCCTAGCTCCATGTACAAGTACCTCTCCGCTCAATGTACAAGTACCTCTCCGCTCAATGTACAAGTACCTCTCCGCTCCATGTACAAGTACCTCTCCGCTCCATGTACAAGTACCTCTCCGCTCCATGTACAAGTACATCTCTGCTCCATGTACAAGTACCTCTCCGCTCAATGTACAAGTACATCTCCGCTCCATGTACAAGTACCTCTCCGCTCCATGTACAAGTACATCTCCGCTCCATGTACAAGTACCTCTCCGCTCCATGTACAAGTACCTCTCCGCTCAATGTACAAGTACATCTCCGCTCCATGTACAAGTACATCTCTGCTCCATGTACAAGTACCTCTCCGCTCAATGTACAAGTACATCTCCGCTCCATGTACAAGTACCTCTCCGCTCCATGTACAAGTACCTCTCCGCTCCATGTACAAGTACCTCTCCGCTCCATGTACAAGTACCTCTCCGCTCAATGTCAAGTGTCGACAGTACCTCTCCGCTCCATGTACAAATACCTCTCCGCTCTCATGTACAAGTACCTCTCCGCTCCATGTACAAGTACCTCTCCGCTCAATGTCAAGTGTCGACAGTACCTCTCCGCTCCATGTACAAATACCTCTCCGCTCCATGTACAAGTACCTCTCCGCTCTCATGTACAAGTACCTCTCCGCTCCATGTACAAGTAGCTCTCCGCTCAATGTACAAGTGTCGACAGTACCTTTCCGCTCCATGTACAAATACCTCTCCGCTCTCATGTACAAGTACCTCTCCGCTCCATGTACAAGTACCTCTCCGCTCAATGTACAAATACCTCTCCGCTCCATGTATAAGTACCTCTCCGCTCTATGTACAAGTACCTCTCTGCTCCATGTACAAGTACCTCTCCGCTCAATGTACAAATACCTCTCCGCTCCATGTACAAGTAGCTCTCCGCTGAATGTACAAGTGTCGACAGTACCTCTCCGCTCAATGTACAAGTACCTCTCCGCTCAATGTACAAATACCTCTCCGCTCCATGTACAAGTACCTCTCCGCTCAATGTCAAGTATCGACAGTACCTCTCCGCTCCATGTACAAGTACCTCTCCGCTGAATGTACAAGTGTCGACAGTACCTCTCCGCTCAATGTACAAGTACCTCTCCGCTCCATGTACAAGTACCTCTCCGCTCTCATGTACAAGTACCTCTCCGCTCCATGTACAAGTACCTCTCCGCTCAATGTACAAGTACCTCTGCGCTCCATGTACAAGTACCTCTCCGCTCAATGTACAAGTACCTCTCCGCTCAATGTACAAGTGTCGACAGTACCTCTCCGCTCCATGTACAAGTACCTCTCCGCTCAATGTACAAGTGTCGACAGTACCTCTACGCTCAATGTACAAGTGTCGACAGTACCTCTCCGCTCTCATGTACAAGTACCTCTCCGATCCATGTACAAGTACATCTCCGCTCCATGTACAAGTACATCTCCGCTCAATGTACAAGTACCTCTCCGCTCCATGTACAAGTACCTCTCCGCTCCATGTACAAGTACCTCTCCGCTCCATGTACAAGTACCTCTCCGCTCCATGTACAAGTACCTCTCCGCTCAATGTACAAGTACCTCTCCGCTCCATGTACAAGTACCTCTCCGCTCAATGTACAAGTACCTCTCCGCTCCATGTACAAGTACCTCTCCGCTCCATGTACAAGTACATCTCCGCTCCATGTACAAGTACCTCTCCGCTCAATGTCAAGTATCGACAGTACCTCTCCGCTCCATGTACAAGTACCTCTCCGCTGAATGTACAAGTGTCGACAGTACCTCTCCGCTCAATGTACAAGTACCTCTCCGCTCCATGTACAAGTACCTCTCCGCTCTCATGTACAAGTACCTCTCCGCTCCATGTACAAGTACCTCTCCGCTCAATGTACAAGTACCTCTGCGCTCCATGTACAAGTACCTCTCCGCTCAATGTACAAGTACCTCTCCGCTCAATGTACAAGTGTCGACAGTACCTCTCCGCTCCATGTACAAGTACCTCTCCGCTCAATGTACAAGTGTCGACAGTACCTCTACGCTCAATGTACAAGTGTCGACAGTACCTCTCCGCTCTCATGTACAAGTACCTCTCCGATCCATGTACAAGTACATCTCCGCTCCATGTACAAGTACATCTCCGCTCAATGTACAAGTACCTCTCCGCTCCATGTACAAGTACATCTCCGCTCCATGTACAAGTACCTCTCCGCTCAATGTACAAGTACATCTCCGCTCCATGTACAAGTACATCTCCACTCCATGTACAAGTACCTCTCCGCTCAATGTACAAGTACATCTCCGCTCCATGTACCAGTACCTCTCCGCTCAATGTACAAGTACATCTCCACTCCATGTACAAGTACCTCTCCGCTCAATGTACAAGTACATCTCCGCTCCATGTACCAGTACCTCTCCGCTCAATGTACAAGTACATCTCCACTCCATGTACAAGTACCTCTCCGCTCAATGTACAAGTACATCTCCGCTCCATGTACCAGTACCTCTCCGCTCAATGTACAAGTACATCTCCGCTCCATGTACAAGTACCTCTCCGCTCAATGTACAAGTACCTCTCCGCTCAATGTACAAGTACATCTCCGCTCCATGTACCAGTACCTCTCCGCTCAATGTACAAGTACATCTGCGCTCCATGTAGGGCTGGGTATCGTTCAAAATTTTTCGATATCGATACCGTTTCGATACTTGGATTTCGATACCGGTTCCTGAACGATACTTTTTTCGATACCAATTTTTAGAAAAATCCATTTTAACAAAAATAAAACTGCATTACACATTGAAATTATTTTACAAATCTTTAGTTTCCCCCCATCTTAAGTTTTACAGCAGAAAAAAATAAAACCTACTGTATTTAACATAACTTTAAGTTCTCTAAACGTATTGCCGTCCCTACAAAAAATATTGGAGTACTACAAAGGAAAGAAATGTAGCTAAAACAAATAAATCAGTGGAATAGTTTTCAGTGCAAAACAGAGAGTTGCAAATCAGGGTTTAATGCTCACTGATGCAACAGAACTCTATTCTTGTACAAACTGATGAGATGGCTCCACTTCATGCATGGAAGACTAGTTGAGCATTGACTAGCCTATCAATATAGCCTTATATGCCACAAAGTGAATCGCATTTATATTCAACAAACTATCATGACATCAGCGTTTGTTAACGAGTTGCTAAAAATACATGGGCGATAACTGCCCGCTTGCACATAACGCTAATTAATTAAACATTAACGCTAGCGTTGCAGATCAGTGTGCTCACTGCTGCAACAGAACGTCATTCTTGTCAAATCTGACGAGACAGCTCAACTTCACTGACTAGCCAATCAATATAAATGAATCGCATTTACATTCAACAAACTATCATGACATCAGCGTTTGTTAACGAGTTGCTAAAAATACACAATGCCCGCTTGCGCATAACGTTACGGCGGCAATTAATTAAACAATCTAATGCTACAACTCACAGCCAGATGCATGGATTTGTCAGACTGAGGGATCTGATAACCGCTAACTTGCGGTAAGCTGAGCTGACCCACCTCTCAATTATTTCTCTTGTCTGTGGAAACCAGTCCGTGTTGTTTCTGTTTCTTTTCCTGCTTTTCATCATCTTCGCCATATGGTAATCCAGGATAGGAGTAGCTTGAGTGGCTAACTTCTTGTATACTATCCGCACCGCACGCCTGGCTCACAGTCACAACAAACACACCGGCTAAAGTGGGCGTAACGTTTCCTGCATGCCTCTACATGACAGCCAATCACCAGCCGTATTAGAGCGCGGCGTGCAAGCATGTCGCATGCTTATAGGCTCAATGACGCTGTTTTGTTTTGGTATCGAAAATTGGTATCGATTGACAAGGGAGGCTTCGATACCCCTTAGTATCGATGTTTCCATTTCGGTGCCAAGTAAGTATCGAAACTCGATACCCAGCCCTAGCTCCATGTACAAGTACCTCTCCGCTCAATGTACAAGTACCTCTCCGCTCAATGTACAAGTACCTCTCCGCTCCATGTACAAGTACCTCTCCGCTCCATGTACAAGTACCTCTCCGCTCCATGTACAAGTACATCTCTGCTCCATGTACAAGTACCTCTCCGCTCAATGTACAAGTACATCTCCGCTCCATGTACAAGTACATCTCCGCTCCATGTACAAGTACATCTCCGCTCCATGTACAAGTACCTCTCCGCTCCATGTACAAGTACCTCTCCGCTCAATGTACAAGTACATCTCCGCTCCATGTACAAGTACATCTCTGCTCCATGTACAAGTACCTCTCCGCTCAATGTACAAGTACATCTCCGCTCCATGTACAAGTACCTCTCCGCTCCATGTACAAGTACCTCTCCGCTCCATGTACAAGTACCTCTCCGCTCCATGTACAAGTACCTCTCCGCTCCATGTACAAGTACCTCTCCGCTCAATGTCAAGTGTCGACAGTACCTCTCCGCTCCATGTACAAATACCTCTCCGCTCTCATGTACAAGTACCTCTCCGCTCCATGTACAAGTACCTCTCCGCTCAATGTCAAGTGTCGACAGTACCTCTCCGCTCCATGTACAAATACCTCTCCGCTCCATGTACAAGTACCTCTCCGCTCTCATGTACAAGTACCTCTCCGCTCCATGTACAAGTAGCTCTCCGCTCAATGTACAAGTGTCGACAGTACCTTTCCGCTCCATGTACAAATACCTCTCCGCTCTCATGTACAAGTACCTCTCCGCTCCATGTACAAGTACCTCTCCGCTCAATGTACAAATACCTCTCCGCTCCATGTATAAGTACCTCTCCGCTCTATGTACAAGTACCTCTCTGCTCCATGTACAAGTACCTCTCCGCTCAATGTACAAATACCTCTCCGCTCCATGTACAAGTAGCTCTCCGCTGAATGTACAAGTGTCGACAGTACCTCTCCGCTCAATGTACAAGTACCCCTCCGCTCAATGTACAAATACCTCTCCGCTCCATGTACAAGTACCTCTCCGCTCAATGTCAAGTATCGACAGTACCTCTCCGCTCCATGTACAAGTACCTCTCCGCTGAATGTACAAGTGTCGACAGTACCTCTCCGCTCAATGTACAAGTACCTCTCCGCTCCATGTACAAGTACCTCTCCGCTCTCATGTACAAGTACCTCTCCGCTCCATGTACAAGTACCTCTCCGCTCAATGTACAAGTACCTCTGCGCTCCATGTACAAGTACCTCTCCGCTCAATGTACAAGTACCTCTCCGCTCAATGTACAAGTGTCGACAGTACCTCTCCGCTCCATGTACAAGTACCTCTCCGCTCAATGTACAAGTGTCGACAGTACCTCTCCGCTCTCATGTACAAGTACCTCTCCGATCCATGTACAAGTACATCTCCGCTCCATGTACAAGTACATCTCCGCTCAATGTACAAGTACCTCTCCGCTCCATGTACAAGTACCTCTCCGCTCCATGTACAAGTACCTCTCCGCTCCATGTACAAGTACCTCTCCGCTCCATGTACAAGTACCTCTCCGCTCAATGTACAAGTACCTCTCCGCTCCATGTACAAGTACCTCTCCGCTCAATGTACAAGTACCTCTCCGCTCCATGTACAAGTACCTCTCCGCTCCATGTACAAGTACCTCTCCGCTCCATGTACAAGTACCTCTCCGCTCAATGTCAAGTATCGACAGTACCTCTCCGCTCCATGTACAAGTACCTCTCCGCTGAATGTACAAGTGTCGACAGTACCTCTCCGCTCAATGTACAAGTACCTCTCCGCTCCATGTACAAGTACCTCTCCGCTCTCATGTACAAGTACCTCTCCGCTCCATGTACAAGTACCTCTCCGCTCAATGTACAAGTACCTCTGCGCTCCATGTACAAGTACCTCTCCGCTCAATGTACAAGTACCTCTCCGCTCAATGTACAAGTGTCGACAGTACCTCTCCGCTCCATGTACAAGTACCTCTCCGCTCAATGTACAAGTGTCGACAGTACCTCTCCGCTCTCATGTACAAGTACCTCTCCGATCCATGTACAAGTACATCTCCGCTCCATGTACAAGTACATCTCCGCTCAATGTACAAGTACCTCTCCGCTCCATGTACAAGTACCTCTCCGCTCCATGTACAAGTACATCTCTGCTCCATGTACAAGTACCTCTCCGCTCAATGTACAAGTACATCTCCGCTCCATGTACAAGTACCTCTCCGCTCCATGTACAAGTACATCTCCGCTCCATGTACAAGTACCTCTCCGCTCCATGTACAAGTACCTCTCCGCTCAATGTACAAGTACATCTCCGCTCCATGTACAAGTACCTCTCCGCTCCATGTACAAGTACCTCTCCGCTCCATGTACAAGTACCTCTCCGCTCAATGTCAAGTATCGACAGTACCTCTCCGCTCCATGTACAAGTACCTCTCCGCTGAATGTACAAGTGTCGACAGTACCTCTCCGCTCAATGTACAAGTACCTCTCCGCTCCATGTACAAGTACCTCTCCGCTCTCATGTACAAGTACCTCTCCGCTCCATGTACAAGTACCTCTCCGCTCAATGTACAAGTACCTCTGCGCTCCATGTACAAGTACCTCTCCGCTCAATGTACAAGTACCTCTCCGCTCAATGTACAAGTGTCGACAGTACCTCTCCGCTCCATGTACAAGTACCTCTCCGCTCAATGTACAAGTGTCGACAGTACCTCTACGCTCAATGTACAAGTGTCGACAGTACCTCTCCGCTCTCATGTACAAGTACCTCTCCGATCCATGTACAAGTACATCTCCGCTCCATGTACAAGTACATCTCCGCTCAATGTACAAGTACCTCTCCGCTCCATGTACAAGTACCTCTCCGCTCCATGTACAAGTACATCTCTGCTCCATGTACAAGTACCTCTCCGCTCAATGTACAAGTACATCTCCGCTCCATGTACAAGTACATCTCTGCTCCATGTACAAGTACCTCTCCGCTCAATGTACAAGTACATCTCCGCTCCATGTACAAGTACCTCTCCGCTCCATGTACAAGTACATCTCCGCTCCATGTACAAGTACCTCTCCGCTCCATGTACAAGTACCTCTCCGCTCAATGTACAAGTACATCTCCGCTCCATGTACAAGTACCTCTCCGCTCAATGTACAAGTACATCTCCGCTCCATGTACAAGTACATCTCCACTCCATGTACAAGTACCTCTCCGCTCAATGTACAAGTACATCTCCGCTCCATGTACCAGTACCTCTCCGCTCAATGTACAAGTACATCTCCACTCCATGTACAAGTACCTCTCCGCTCAATGTACAAGTACATCTCCGCTCCATGTACCAGTACCTCTCCGCTCAATGTACAAGTACATCTCCGCTCCATGTACAAGTACCTCTCCGCTCCATGTACAAGTACCTCTCCGCTCCATGTACAAGTACCTCTCCGCTCAATGTCAAGTATCGACAGTACCTCTCCGCTCCATGTACAAGTACCTCTCCGCTGAATGTACAAGTGTCGACAGTACCTCTCCGCTCAATGTACAAGTACCTCTCCGCTCCATGTACAAGTACCTCTCCGCTCTCATGTACAAGTACCTCTCCGCTCCATGTACAAGTACCTCTCCGCTCAATGTACAAGTACCTCTGCGCTCCATGTACAAGTACCTCTCCGCTCAATGTACAAGTACCTCTCCGCTCAATGTACAAGTGTCGACAGTACCTCTCCGCTCCATGTACAAGTACCTCTCCGCTCAATGTACAAGTGTCGACAGTACCTCTACGCTCAATGTACAAGTGTCGACAGTACCTCTCCGCTCTCATGTACAAGTACCTCTCCGATCCATGTACAAGTACATCTCCGCTCCATGTACAAGTACATCTCCGCTCAATGTACAAGTACCTCTCCGCTCCATGTACAAGTACCTCTCCGCTCCATGTACAAGTACATCTCTGCTCCATGTACAAGTACCTCTCCGCTCAATGTACAAGTACATCTCCGCTCCATGTACAAGTACCTCTCCGCTCCATGTACAAGTACATCTCCGCTCCATGTACAAGTACCTCTCCGCTCCATGTACAAGTACCTCTCCACTCAATGTACAAGTACATCTCCGCTCCATGTACAAGTACCTCTCCGCTCCATGTACAAGTACATCTCCGCTCCATGTACAAGTACCTCTCCGCTCAATGTACAAGTACATCTCCGCTCCATGTACAAGTACCTCTCCGCTCCATGTACAAGTACATCTCCGCTCCATGTACAAGTACCTCTCCGCTCCATGTACAACTACCTCTCCGCTCAATGTACAAGTACATCTCCGCTCCATGTACAAGTACCTCTCCGCTCCATGTACAAGTACCTCTCCGCTCCATGTACAAGTACCTCTCCGCTCAATGTCAAGTATCGACAGTACCTCTCCGCTCCATGTACAAGTACCTCTCCGCTGAATGTACAAGTGTCGACAGTACCTCTCCGCTCAATGTACAAGTACCTCTCCGCTCCATGTACAAGTACCTCTCCGCTCTCATGTACAAGTACCTCTCCGCTCCATGTACAAGTACCTCTCCGCTCAATGTACAAGTACCTCTGCGCTCCATGTACAAGTACCTCTCCGCTCAATGTACAAGTACCTCTCCGCTCAATGTACAAGTGTCGACAGTACCCCTCCGCTCCATGTACAAGTACCTCTCCGCTCAATGTACAAGTGTCGACAGTACCTCTACGCTCAATGTACAAGTGTCGACAGTACCTCTCCGCTCTCATGTACAAGTACCTCTCCGATCCATGTACAAGTACATCTCCGCTCCATGTACAAGTACATCTCCGCTCAATGTACAAGTACCTCTCCGCTCCATGTACAAGTACCTCTCCGCTCCATGTACAAGTACATCTCTGCTCCATGTACAAGTACCTCTCCGCTCAATGTACAAGTACATCTCCGCTCCATGTACAAGTACCTCTCCGCTCCATGTACAAGTACATCTCCGCTCCATGTACAAGTACCTCTCCGCTCCATGTACAAGTACCTCTCCGCTCAATGTACAAGTACATCTCCGCTCCATGTACAAGTACCTCTCCGCTCAATGTACAAGTACATCTCCGCTCCATGTACAAGTACATCTCCACTCCATGTACAAGTACCTCTCCGCTCAATGTACAAGTACATCTCCGCTCCATGTACCAGTACCTCTCCGCTCAATGTACAAGTACATCTCCACTCCATGTACAAGTACCTCTCCGCTCAATGTACAAGTACATCTCCGCTCCATGTACCAGTACCTCTCCGCTCAATGTACAAGTACATCTCCACTCCATGTACAAGTACCTCTCCGCTCAATGTACAAGTACATCTCCGCTCCATGTACCAGTACCTCTCCGCTCAATGTACAAGTACATCTCCGCTCCATGTACAAGTACCTCTCCGCTCAATGTACAAGTACCTCTCCGCTCAATGTACAAGTACATCTCCGCTCCATGTACCAGTACCTCTCCGCTCAATGTACAAGTACATCTGCGCTCCATGTAGGGCTGGGTATCGTTCAAAATTTTTCGATATCGATACCGTTTCGATACTTGGATTTCGATACCGGTTCCTGAACGATACTTTTTTCGATACCAATTTTTAGAAAAATCCATTTTAACAAAAATAAAACTGCATTACACATTGAAATTATTTTACAAATCTTTAGTTTCCCCCCATCTTAAGTTTTACAGCAGAAAAAAATAAAACCTACTGTATTTAACATAACTTTAAGTTCTCTAAACGTATTGCCGTCCCTACAAAAAATATTGGAGTACTACAAAGGAAAGAAATGTAGCTAAAACAAATAAATCAGTGGAATAGTTTTCAGTGCAAAACAGAGAGTTGCAAATCAGGGTTTAATGCTCACTGATGCAACAGAACTCTATTCTTGTACAAACTGATGAGATGGCTCCACTTCATGCATGGAAGACTAGTTGAGCATTGACTAGCCTATCAATATAGCCTTATATGCCACAAAGTGAATCGCATTTATATTCAACAAACTATCATGACATCAGCGTTTGTTAACGAGTTGCTAAAAATACATGGGCGATAACTGCCCGCTTGCACATAACGCTAATTAATTAAACATTAACGCTAGCGTTGCAGATCAGTGTGCTCACTGCTGCAACAGAACGTCATTCTTGTCAAATCTGACGAGACAGCTCAACTTCACTGACTAGCCAATCAATATAAATGAATCGCATTTACATTCAACAAACTATCATGACATCAGCGTTTGTTAACGAGTTGCTAAAAATACACAATGCCCGCTTGCGCATAACGTTACGGCGGCAATTAATTAAACAATCTAATGCTACAACTCACAGCCAGATGCATGGATTTGTCAGACTGAGGGATCTGATAACCGCTAACTTGCGGTAAGCTGAGCTGACCCACCTCTCAATTATTTCTCTTGTCTGTGGAAACCAGTCCGTGTTGTTTCTGTTTCTTTTCCTGCTTTTCATCATCTTCGCCATATGGTAATCCAGGATAGGAGTAGCTTGAGTGGCTAACTTCTTGTATACTATCCGCACCGCACGCCTGGCTCACAGTCACAACAAACACACCGGCTAAAGTGGGCGTAACGTTTCCTGCATGCCTCTACATGACAGCCAATCACCAGCCGTATTAGAGCGCGGCGTGCAAGCATGTCGCATGCTTATAGGCTCAATGACGCTGTTTTGTTTTGGTATCGAAAATTGGTATCGATTGACAAGGGAGGCTTCGATACCCCTTAGTATCGATGTTTCCATTTCGGTGCCAAGTAAGTATCGAAACTCGATACCCAGCCCTAGCTCCATGTACAAGTACCTCTCCGCTCAATGTACAAGTACCTCTCCGCTCAATGTACAAGTACCTCTCCGCTCCATGTACAAGTACCTCTCCGCTCCATGTACAAGTACCTCTCCGCTCCATGTACAAGTACATCTCTGCTCCATGTACAAGTACCTCTCCGCTCAATGTACAAGTACATCTCCGCTCCATGTACAAGTACCTCTCCGCTCCATGTACAAGTACATCTCCGCTCCATGTACAAGTACCTCTCCGCTCCATGTACAAGTACCTCTCCGCTCAATGTACAAGTACATCTCCGCTCCATGTACAAGTACCTCTCCGCTCCATGTACAAGTACCTCTCCGCTCAATGTCAAGTGTCGACAGTACCTCTCCGCTCCATGTACAAATACCTCTCCGCTCTCATGTACAAGTACCTCTCCGCTCCATGTACAAGTACCTCTCCGCTCAATGTCAAGTGTCGACAGTACCTCTCCGCTCCATGTACAAATACCTCTCCGCTCCATGTACAAGTACCTCTCCGCTCTCATGTACAAGTACCTCTCCGCTCCATGTACAAGTAGCTCTCCGCTCAATGTACAAGTGTCGACAGTACCTTTCCGCTCCATGTACAAATACCTCTCCGCTCTCATGTACAAGTACCTCTCCGCTCCATGTACAAGTACCTCTCCGCTCAATGTACAAATACCTCTCCGCTCCATGTATAAGTACCTCTCCGCTCTATGTACAAGTACCTCTCCGCTCCATGTACAAGTACCTCTCCGCTCAATGTACAAATACCTCTCCGCTCCATGTACAAGTAGCTCTCCGCTGAATGTACAAGTGTCGACAGTACCTCTCCGCTCAATGTACAAGTACCTCTCCGCTCAATGTACAAATACCTCTCCGCTCCATGTACAAGTACCTCTCCGCTCAATGTCAAGTATCGACAGTACCTCTCCGCTCCATGTACAAGTACCTCTCCGCTGAATGTACAAGTGTCGACAGTACCTCTCCGCTCAATGTACAAGTACCTCTCCGCTCCATGTACAAGTACCTCTCCGCTCTCATGTACAAGTACCTCTCCGCTCCATGTACAAGTACCTCTCCGCTCAATGTACAAGTACCTCTGCGCTCCATGTACAAGTACCTCTCCGCTCAATGTACAAGTACCTCTCCGCTCAATGTACAAGTGTCGACAGTACCTCTCCGCTCCATGTACAAGTACCTCTCCGCTCAATGTACAAGTGTCGACAGTACCTCTACGCTCAATGTACAAGTGTCGACAGTACCTCTCCGCTCTCATGTACAAGTACCTCTCCGATCCATGTACAAGTACATCTCCGCTCCATGTACAAGTACATCTCCGCTCAATGTACAAGTACCTCTCCGCTCCATGTACAAGTACCTCTCCGCTCCATGTACAAGTACCTCTCCGCTCCATGTACAAGTACCTCTCCGCTCCATGTACAAGTACCTCTCCGCTCAATGTACAAGTACCTCTCCGCTCCATGTACAAGTACCTCTCCGCTCAATGTACAAGTACCTCTCCGCTCCATGTACAAGTACCTCTCCGCTCCATGTACAAGTACCTCTCCGCTCCATGTACAAGTACCTCTCCGCTCAATGTCAAGTATCGACAGTACCTCTCCGCTCCATGTACAAGTACCTCTCCGCTGAATGTACAAGTGTCGACAGTACCTCTCCGCTCAATGTACAAGTACCTCTCCGCTCCATGTACAAGTACCTCTCCGCTCTCATGTACAAGTACCTCTCCGCTCCATGTACAAGTACCTCTCCGCTCAATGTACAAGTACCTATGCGCTCCATGTACAAGTACCTCTCCGCTCAATGTACAAGTACCTCTCCGCTCAATGTACAAGTGTCGACAGTACCTCTCCGCTCCATGTACAAGTACCTCTCCGCTCAATGTACAAGTGTCGACAGTACCTCTCCGCTCAATGTACAAGTACCTCTCCGCTCAATGTACAAATACCTCTCCGCTCCATGTACAAGTACCTCTCCGCTCAATGTCAAGTATCGACAGTACCTCTCCGCTCCATGTACAAGTACCTCTCCGCTGAATGTACAAGTGTCGACAGTACCTCTCCGCTCAATGTACAAGTACCTCTCCGCTCCATGTACAAGTACCTCTCCGCTCTCATGTACAAGTACCTCTCCGCTCCATGTACAAGTACCTCTCCGCTCAATGTACAAGTACCTCTGCGCTCCATGTACAAGTACCTCTCCGCTCAATGTACAAGTACCTCTCCGCTCAATGTACAAGTGTCGACAGTACCTCTCCGCTCCATGTACAAGTACCTCTCCGCTCAATGTACAAGTGTCGACAGTACCTCTACGCTCAATGTACAAGTGTCGACAGTACCTCTCCGCTCTCATGTACAAGTACCTCTCCGATCCATGTACAAGTACATCTCCGCTCCATGTACAAGTACATCTCCGCTCAATGTACAAGTACCTCTCCGCTCCATGTACAAGTACCTCTCCGCTCCATGTACAAGTACCTCTCCGCTCCATGTACAAGTACCTCTCCGCTCCATGTACAAGTACCTCTCCGCTCAATGTACAAGTACCTCTCCGCTCCATGTACAAGTACCTCTCCGCTCAATGTACAAGTACCTCTCCGCTCCATGTACAAGTACATCTCCGCTCCATGTACAAGTACCTCTCCGCTCCATGTACAAGTACCTCTCCGCTCAATGTCAAGTATCGACAGTACCTCTCCGCTCCATGTACAAGTACCTCTCCGCTGAATGTACAAGTGTCGACAGTACCTCTCCGCTCAATGTACAAGTACCTCTCCGCTCCATGTACAAGTACCTCTCCGCTCTCATGTACAAGTACCTCTCCGCTCCATGTACAAGTACCTCTCCGCTCAATGTACAAGTACCTCTGCGCTCCATGTACAAGTACCTCTCCGCTCAATGTACAAGTACATCTCCGCTCCATGTACCAGTACCTCTCCGCTCAATGTACAAGTACATCTGCGCTCCATGTAGGGCTGGGTATCGTTCAAAATTTTTCGATATCGATACCGTTTCGATACTTGGATTTCGATACCGGTTCCTGAACGATACTTTTTTCGATACCAATTTTTAGAAAAATCCATTTTAACAAAAATAAAACTGCATTACACATTGAAATTATTTTACAAATCTTTAGTTTCCCCCCATCTTAAGTTTTACAGCAGAAAAAAATAAAACCTACTGTATTTAACATAACTTTAAGTTCTCTAAACGTATTGCCGTCCCTACAAAAAATATTGGAGTACTACAAAGGAAAGAAATGTAGCTAAAACAAATAAATCAGTGGAATAGTTTTCAGTGCAAAACAGAGAGTTGCAAATCAGGGTTTAATGCTCACTGATGCAACAGAACTCTATTCTTGTACAAACTGATGAGATGGCTCCACTTCATGCATGGAAGACTAGTTGAGCATTGACTAGCCTATCAATATAGCCTTATATGCCACAAAGTGAATCGCATTTATATTCAACAAACTATCATGACATCAGCGTTTGTTAACGAGTTGCTAAAAATACATGGGCGATAACTGCCCGCTTGCACATAACGCTAATTAATTAAACATTAACGCTAGCGTTGCAGATCAGTGTGCTCACTGCTGCAACAGAACGTCATTCTTGTCAAATCTGACGAGACAGCTCAACTTCACTGACTAGCCAATCAATATAAATGAATCGCATTTACATTCAACAAACTATCATGACATCAGCGTTTGTTAACGAGTTGCTAAAAATACACAATGCCCGCTTGCGCATAACGTTACGGCGGCAATTCATTAAACAATCTAATGCTACAACTCACAGCCAGATGCATGGATTTGTCAGACTGAGGGATCTGATAACCGCTAACTTGCGGTAAGCTGAGCTGACCCACCTCTCAATTATTTCTCTTGTCTGTGGAAACCAGTCCGTGTTGTTTCTGTTTCTTTTCCTGCTTTTCATCATCTTCGCCATATGGTAATCCAGGATAGGAGTAGCTTGAGTGGCTAACTTCTTGTATACTATCCGCACCGCACGCCTGGCTCACAGTCACAACAAACACACCGGCTAAAGTGGGCGTAACGTTTCCTGCATGCCTCTACATGACAGCCAATCACCAGCCGTATTAGAGCGCGGCGTGCAAGCATGTCGCATGCTTATAGGCTCAATGACGCTGTTTTGTTTTGGTATCGAAAATTGGTATCGATTGACAAGGGAGGCTTCGATACCCCTTAGTATCGATGTTTCCATTTCGGTGCCAAGTAAGTATCGAAACTCGATACCCAGCCCTAGCTCCATGTACAAGTACCTCTCCGCTCAATGTACAAGTACCTCTCCGCTCAATGTACAAGTACCTCTCCGCTCCATGTACAAGTACCTCTCCGCTCCATGTACAAGTACCTCTCCGCTCCATGTACAAGTACATCTCTGCTCCATGTACAAGTACCTCTCCGCTCAATGTACAAGTACATCTCCGCTCCATGTACAAGTACCTCTCCGCTCCATGTACAAGTACATCTCCGCTCCATGTACAAGTACCTCTCCGCTCCATGTACAAGTACCTCTCCGCTCAATGTACAAGTACATCTCCGCTCCATGTACAAGTACCTCTCCGCTCCATGTACAAGTACCTCTCCGCTCAATGTCAAGTGTCGACAGTACCTCTCCGCTCCATGTACAAATACCTCTCCGCTCTCATGTACAAGTACCTCTCCGCTCCATGTACAAGTACCTCTCCGCTCAATGTCAAGTGTCGACAGTACCTCTCCGCTCCATGTACAAATACCTCTCCGCTCCATGTACAAGTACCTCTCCGCTCTCATGTACAAGTACCTCTCCGCTCCATGTACAAGTAGCTCTCCGCTCAATGTACAAGTGTCGACAGTACCTTTCCGCTCCATGTACAAATACCTCTCCGCTCTCATGTACAAGTACCTCTCCGCTCCATGTACAAGTACCTCTCCGCTCAATGTACAAATACCTCTCCGCTCCATGTATAAGTACCTCTCCGCTCTATGTACAAGTACCTCTCCGCTCCATGTACAAGTACCTCTCCGCTCAATGTACAAATACCTCTCCGCTCCATGTACAAGTAGCTCTCCGCTGAATGTACAAGTGTCGACAGTACCTCTCCGCTCAATGTACAAGTACCTCTCCGCTCAATGTACAAATACCTCTCCGCTCCATGTACAAGTACCTCTCCGCTCAATGTCAAGTATCGACAGTACCTCTCCGCTCCATGTACAAGTACCTCTCCGCTGAATGTACAAGTGTCGACAGTACCTCTCCGCTCAATGTACAAGTACCTCTCCGCTCCATGTACAAGTACCTCTCCGCTCTCATGTACAAGTACCTCTCCGCTCCATGTACAAGTACCTCTCCGCTCAATGTACAAGTACCTCTGCGCTCCATGTACAAGTACCTCTCCGCTCAATGTACAAGTACCTCTCCGCTCAATGTACAAGTGTCGACAGTACCTCTACGCTCAATGTACAAGTGTCGACAGTACCTCTCCGCTCTCATGTACAAGTACCTCTCCGATCCATGTACAAGTACATCTCCGCTCCATGTACAAGTACATCTCCGCTCAATGTACAAGTACCTCTCCGCTCCATGTACAAGTACCTCTCCGCTCCATGTACAAGTACCTCTCCGCTCCATGTACAAGTACCTCTCCGCTCCATGTACAAGTACCTCTCCGCTCAATGTACAAGTACCTCTCCGCTCCATGTACAAGTACCTCTCCGCTCAATGTACAAGTACCTCTCCGCTCCATGTACAAGTACCTCTCCGCTCCATGTACAAGTACCTCTCCGCTCCATGTACAAGTACCTCTCCGCTCAATGTCAAGTATCGACAGTACCTCTCCGCTCCATGTACAAGTACCTCTCCGCTGAATGTACAAGTGTCGACAGTACCTCTCCGCTCAATGTACAAGTACCTCTCCGCTCCATGTACAAGTACCTCTCCGCTCTCATGTACAAGTACCTCTCCGCTCCATGTACAAGTACCTCTCCGCTCAATGTACAAGTACCTATGCGCTCCATGTACAAGTACCTCTCCGCTCAATGTACAAGTACCTCTCCGCTCAATGTACAAGTGTCGACAGTACCTCTCCGCTCCATGTACAAGTACCTCTCCGCTCAATGTACAAGTGTCGACAGTACCTCTCCGCTCAATGTACAAGTACCTCTCCGCTCAATGTACAAATACCTCTCCGCTCCATGTACAAGTACCTCTCCGCTCAATGTCAAGTATCGACAGTACCTCTCCGCTCCATGTACAAGTACCTCTCCGCTGAATGTACAAGTGTCGACAGTACCTCTCCGCTCAATGTACAAGTACCTCTCCGCTCCATGTACACGTACCTCTCCGCTCTCATGTACAAGTACCTCTCCGCTCCATGTACAAGTACCTCTCCGCTCAATGTACAAGTACCTCTGCGCTCCATGTACAAGTACCTCTCCGCTCAATGTACAAGTACCTCTCCGCTCAATGTACAAGTGTCGACAGTACCTCTCCGCTCCATGTACAAGTACCTCTCCGCTCAATGTACAAGTGTCGACAGTACCTCTACGCTCAATGTACAAGTGTCGACAGTACCTCTCCGCTCTCATGTACAAGTACCTCTCCGATCCATGTACAAGTACATCTCCGCTCCATGTACAAGTACATCTCCGCTCAATGTACAAGTACCTCTCCGCTCCATGTACAAGTACCTCTCCGCTCCATGTACAAGTACCTCTCCGCTCCATGTACAAGTACCTCTCCGCTCCATGTACAAGTACCTCTCCGCTCAATGTACAAGTACCTCTCCGCTCCATGTACAAGTACCTCTCCGCTCAATGTACAAGTACCTCTCCGCTCCATGTACAAGTACATCTCCGCTCCATGTACAAGTACCTCTCCGCTCCATGTACAAGTACCTCTCCGCTCAATGTCAAGTATCGACAGTACCTCTCCGCTCCATGTACAAGTACCTCTCCGCTGAATGTACAAGTGTCGACAGTACCTCTCCGCTCAATGTACAAGTACCTCTCCGCTCCATGTACAAGTACCTCTCCGCTCTCATGTACAAGTACCTCTCCGCTCCATGTACAAGTACCTCTCCGCTCAATGTACAAGTACCTCTGCGCTCCATGTACAAGTACCTCTCCGCTCAATGTACAAGTGTCGACAGTACCTCTCCGCTCCATGTACAAGTACCTCTCCGCTCAATGTACAAGTGTCGACAGTACCTCTACGCTCAATGTACAAGTGTCGACAGTACCTCTCCGCTCTCATGTACAAGTACCTCTCCGATCCATGTACAAGTACATCTCCGCTCCATGTACAAGTACATATCCGCTCAATGTACAAGTACCTCTCCGCTCCATGTACAAGTACCTCTCCGCTCCATGTACAAGTACATCTCTGCTCCATGTACAAGTACCTCTCCGCTCAATGTACAAGTACATCTCCGCTCCATGTACAAGTACCTCTCCGCTCCATGTACAAGTACATCTCCGCTCCATGTACAAGTACCTCTCCGCTCCATGTACAAGTACCTCTCCGCTCAATGTACAAGTACATCTCCGCTCCATGTACAAGTACCTCTCCGCTCCATGTACAAGTACCTCTCCGCTCCATGTACAAGTACCTCTCCGCTCAATGTCAAGTATCGACAGTACCTCTCCGCTCCATGTACAAGTACCTCTCCGCTGAATGTACAAGTGTCGACAGTACCTCTCCGCTCAATGTACAAGTACCTCTCCGCTCCATGTACAAGTACCTCTCCGCTCTCATGTACAAGTACCTCTCCGCTCCATGTACAAGTACCTCTCCGCTCAATGTACAAGTACCTCTGCGCTCCATGTACAAGTACCTCTCCGCTCAATGTACAAGTACCTCTCCGCTCAATGTACAAGTGTCGACAGTACCTCTCCACTCCATGTACAAGTACCTCTCCGCTCAATGTACAAGTGTCGACAGTACCTCTACGCTCAATGTACAAGTGTCGACAGTACCTCTCCGCTCTCATGTACAAGTACCTCTCCGATCCATGTACAAGTACATCTCCGCTCCATGTACAAGTACATCTCCGCTCAATGTACAAGTACCTCTCCGCTCCATGTACAAGTACCTCTCCGCTCCATGTACAAGTACATCTCTGCTCCATGTACAAGTACCTCTCCGCTCAATGTACAAGTACATCTCCGCTCCATGTACAAGTACCTCTCCGCTCCATGTACAAGTACATCTCCGCTCCATGTACAAGTACCTCTCCGCTCCATGTACAAGTACCTCTCCGCTCCATGTACAAGTACCTCTCCGCTCCATGTACAAGTACCTCTCCGCTCCATGTACAAGTACCTCTCCGCTCAATGTACAAGTACCTCTCCGCTCCATGTACAAGTACCTCTCCGCTCAATGTACAAGTACCTCTCCGCTCCATGTACAAGTACATCTCCGCTCCATGTACAAGTACCTCTCCGCTCCATGTACAAGTACCTCTCCGCTCAATGTCAAGTATCGACAGTACCTCTCCGCTCCATGTACAAGTACCTCTCCGCTGAATGTACAAGTGTCGACAGTACCTCTCCGCTCAATGTACAAGTACCTCTCCGCTCCATGTACAAGTACCTCTCCGCTCTCATGTACAAGTACCTCTCCGCTCCATGTACAAGTACCTCTCCGCTCAATGTACAAGTACCTCTGCGCTCCATGTACAAGTACCTCTCCGCTCAATGTACAAGTGTCGACAGTACCTCTCCGCTCCATGTACAAGTACCTCTCCGCTCAATGTACAAGTGTCGACAGTACCTCTACGCTCAATGTACAAGTGTCGACAGTACCTCTCCGCTCTCATGTACAAGTACCTCTCCGATCCATGTACAAGTACATCTCCGCTCCATGTACAAGTACATCTCCGCTCAATGTACAAGTACCTCTCCGCTCCATGTACAAGTACCTCTCCGCTCCATGTACAAGTACATCTCTGCTCCATGTACAAGTACCTCTCCGCTCAATGTACAAGTACATCTCCGCTCCATGTACAAGTACCTCTCCGCTCCATGTACAAGTACATCTCCGCTCCATGTACAAGTACCTCTCCGCTCCATGTACAAGTACCTCTCCGCTCAATGTACAAGTACATCTCCGCTCCATGTACAAGTACCTCTCCGCTCCATGTACAAGTACCTCTCCGCTCCATGTACAAGTACCTCTCCGCTCAATGTCAAGTATCGACAGTACCTCTCCGCTCCATGTACAAGTACCTCTCCGCTGAATGTACAAGTGTCGACAGTACCTCTCCGCTCAATGTACAAGTACCTCTCCGCTCCATGTACAAGTACCTCTCCGCTCTCATGTACAAGTACCTCTCCGCTCCATGTACAAGTACCTCTCCGCTCAATGTACAAGTACCTATGCGCTCCATGTACAAGTACCTCTCCGCTCAATGTACAAGTACCTCTCCGCTCAATGTACAAGTGTCGACAGTACCTCTCCGCTCCATGTACAAGTACCTCTCCGCTCAATGTACAAGTGTCGACAGTACCTCTCCGCTCAATGTACAAGTACCTCTCCGCTCAATGTACAAATACCTCTCCGCTCCATGTACAAGTACCTCTCCGCTCAATGTCAAGTATCGACAGTACCTCTCCGCTCCATGTACAAGTACCTCTCCGCTGAATGTACAAGTGTCGACAGTACCTCTCCGCTCAATGTACAAGTACCTCTCCGCTCCATGTACAAGTACCTCTCCGCTCTCATGTACAAGTACCTCTCCGCTCCATGTACAAGTACCTCTCCGCTCAATGTACAAGTACCTCTGCGCTCCATGTACAAGTACCTCTCCGCTCAATGTACAAGTACCTCTCCGCTCAATGTACAAGTGTCGACAGTACCTCTCCGCTCCATGTACAAGTACCTCTCCGCTCAATGTACAAGTGTCGACAGTACCTCTACGCTCAATGTACAAGTGTCGACAGTACCTCTCCGCTCTCATGTACAAGTACCTCTCCGATCCATGTACAAGTACATCTCCGCTCCATGTACAAGTACATCTCCGCTCAATGTACAAGTACCTCTCCGCTCCATGTACAAGTACCTCTCCGCTCCATGTACAAGTACATCTCTGCTCCATGTACAAGTACCTCTCCGCTCAATGTACAAGTACATCTCCGCTCCATGTACAAGTACCTCTCCGCTCCATGTACAAGTACATCTCCGCTCCATGTACAAGTACCTCTCCGCTCCATGTACAAGTACCTCTCCGCTCCATGTACAAGTACCTCTCCGCTCCATGTACAAGTACCTCTCCGCTCCATGTACAAGTACCTCTCCGCTCAATGTACAAGTACCTCTCCGCTCCATGTACAAGTACCTCTCCGCTCAATGTACAAGTACCTCTCCGCTCCATGTACAAGTACATCTCCGCTCCATGTACAAGTACCTCTCCGCTCCATGTACAAGTACCTCTCCGCTCAATGTCAAGTATCGACAGTACCTCTCCGCTCCATGTACAAGTACCTCTCCGCTGAATGTACAAGTGTCGACAGTACCTCTCCGCTCAATGTACAAGTACCTCTCCGCTCCATGTACAAGTACCTCTCCGCTCTCATGTACAAGTACCTCTCCGCTCCATGTACAAGTACCTCTCCGCTCAATGTACAAGTACCTCTGCGCTCCATGTACAAGTACCTCTCCGCTCAATGTACAAGTGTCGACAGTACCTCTCCGCTCCATGTACAAGTACCTCTCCGCTCAATGTACAAGTGTCGACAGTACCTCTACGCTCAATGTACAAGTGTCGACAGTACCTCTCCGCTCTCATGTACAAGTACCTCTCCGATCCATGTACAAGTACATCTCCGCTCCATGTACAAGTACATCTCCGCTCAATGTACAAGTACCTCTCCGCTCCATGTACAAGTACCTCTCCGCTCCATGTACAAGTACATCTCTGCTCCATGTACAAGTACCTCTCCGCTCAATGTACAAGTACATCTCCGCTCCATGTACAAGTACCTCTCCGCTCCATGTACAAGTACATCTCCGCTCCATGTACAAGTACCTCTCCGCTCCATGTACAAGTACCTCTCCGCTCAATGTACAAGTACATCTCCGCTCCATGTACAAGTACCTCTCCGCTCCATGTACAAGTACCTCTCCGCTCCATGTACAAGTACCTCTCCGCTCAATGTCAAGTATCGACAGTACCTCTCCGCTCCATGTACAAGTACCTCTCCGCTGAATGTACAAGTGTCGACAGTACCTCTCCGCTCAATGTACAAGTACCTCTCCGCTCCATGTACAAGTACCTCTCCGCTCTCATGTACAAGTACCTCTCCGCTCCATGTACAAGTACCTCTCCGCTCAATGTACAAGTACCTATGCGCTCCATGTACAAGTACCTCTCCGCTCAATGTACAAGTACCTCTCCGCTCAATGTACAAGTGTCGACAGTACCTCTCCGCTCCATGTACAAGTACCTCTCCGCTCAATGTACAAGTGTCGACAGTACCTCTCCGCTCAATGTACAAGTACCTCTCCGCTCAATGTACAAATACCTCTCCGCTCCATGTACAAGTACCTCTCCGCTCAATGTCAAGTATCGACAGTACCTCTCCGCTCCATGTACAAGTACCTCTCCGCTGAATGTACAAGTGTCGACAGTACCTCTCCGCTCAATGTACAAGTACCTCTCCGCTCCATGTACAAGTACCTCTCCGCTCTCATGTACAAGTACCTCTCCGCTCCATGTACAAGTACCTCTCCGCTCAATGTACAAGTACCTCTGCGCTCCATGTACAAGTACCTCTCCGCTCAATGTACAAGTACCTCTCCGCTCAATGTACAAGTGTCGACAGTACCTCTCCGCTCCATGTACAAGTACCTCTCCGCTCAATGTACAAGTGTCGACAGTACCTCTACGCTCAATGTACAAGTGTCGACAGTACCTCTCCGCTCTCATGTACAAGTACCTCTCCGATCCATGTACAAGTACATCTCCGCTCCATGTACAAGTACATCTCCGCTCAATGTACAAGTACCTCTCCGCTCCATGTACAAGTACCTCTCCGCTCCATGTACAAGTACCTCTCCGCTCCATGTACAAGTACCTCTCCGCTCAATGTACAAGTACCTCTCCGCTCCATGTACAAGTACCTCTCCGCTCAATGTACAAGTACCTCTCCGCTCCATGTACAAGTACATCTCCGCTCCATGTACAAGTACCTCTCCGCTCCATGTACAAGTACCTCTCCGCTCAATGTCAAGTATCGACAGTACCTCTCCGCTCCATGTACAAGTACCTCTCCGCTGAATGTACAAGTGTCGACAGTACCTCTCCGCTCAATGTACAAGTACCTCTCCGCTCCATGTACAAGTACCTCTCCGCTCTCATGTACAAGTACCTCTCCGCTCCATGTACAAGTACCTCTCCGCTCAATGTACAAGTACCTCTGCGCTCCATGTACAAGTACCTCTCCGCTCAATGTACAAGTACATCTCCGCTCCATGTACCAGTACCTCTCCGCTCAATGTACAAGTACATCTGCGCTCCATGTAGGGCTGGGTATCGTTCAAAATTTTTCGATATCGATACCGTTTCGATACTTGGATTTCGATACCGGTTCCTGAACGATACTTTTTTCGATACCAATTTTTAGAAAAATCCATTTTAACAAAAATAAAACTGCATTACACATTGAAATTATTTTACAAATCTTTAGTTTCCCCCCATCTTAAGTTTTACAGCAGAAAAAAATAAAACCTACTGTATTTAACATAACTTTAAGTTCTCTAAACGTATTGCCGTCCCTACAAAAAATATTGGAGTACTACAAAGGAAAGAAATGTAGCTAAAACAAATAAATCAGTGGAATAGTTTTCAGTGCAAAACAGAGAGTTGCAAATCAGGGTTTAATGCTCACTGATGCAACAGAACTCTATTCTTGTACAAACTGATGAGATGGCTCCACTTCATGCATGGAAGACTAGTTGAGCATTGACTAGCCTATCAATATAGCCTTATATGCCACAAAGTGAATCGCATTTATATTCAACAAACTATCATGACATCAGCGTTTGTTAACGAGTTGCTAAAAATACATGGGCGATAACTGCCCGCTTGCACATAACGCTAATTAATTAAACATTAACGCTAGCGTTGCAGATCAGTGTGCTCACTGCTGCAACAGAACGTCATTCTTGTCAAATCTGACGAGACAGCTCAACTTCACTGACTAGCCAATCAATATAAATGAATCGCATTTACATTCAACAAACTATCATGACATCAGCGTTTGTTAACGAGTTGCTAAAAATACACAATGCCCGCTTGCGCATAACGTTACGGCGGCAATTAATTAAACAATCTAATGCTACAACTCACAGCCAGATGCATGGATTTGTCAGACTGAGGGATCTGATAACCGCTAACTTGCGGTAAGCTGAGCTGACCCACCTCTCAATTATTTCTCTTGTCTGTGGAAACCAGTCCGTGTTGTTTCTGTTTCTTTTCCTGCTTTTCATCATCTTCGCCATATGGTAATCCAGGATAGGAGTAGCTTGAGTGGCTAACTTCTTGTATACTATCCGCACCGCACGCCTGGCTCACAGTCACAACAAACACACCGGCTAAAGTGGGCGTAACGTTTCCTGCATGCCTCTACATGACAGCCAATCACCAGCCGTATTAGAGCGCGGCGTGCAAGCATGTCGCATGCTTATAGGCTCAATGACGCTGTTTTGTTTTGGTATCGAAAATTGGTATCGATTGACAAGGGAGGCTTCGATACCCCTTAGTATCGATGTTTCCATTTCGGTGCCAAGTAAGTATCGAAACTCGATACCCAGCCCTAGCTCCATGTACAAGTACCTCTCCGCTCAATGTACAAGTACCTCTCCGCTCAATGTACAAGTACCTCTCCGCTCCATGTACAAGTACCTCTCCGCTCCATGTACAAGTACCTCTCCGCTCCATGTACAAGTACATCTCTGCTCCATGTACAAGTACCTCTCCGCTCAATGTACAAGTACATCTCCGCTCCATGTACAAGTACCTCTCCGCTCCATGTACAAGTACATCTCCGCTCCATGTACAAGTACCTCTCCGCTCCATGTACAAGTACCTCTCCGCTCAATGTACAAGTACATCTCCGCTCCATGTACAAGTACCTCTCCGCTCCATGTACAAGTACCTCTCCGCTCAATGTCAAGTGTCGACAGTACCTCTCCGCTCCATGTACAAATACCTCTCCGCTCTCATGTACAAGTACCTCTCCGCTCCATGTACAAGTACCTCTCCGCTCAATGTCAAGTGTCGACAGTACCTCTCCGCTCCATGTACAAATACCTCTCCGCTCCATGTACAAGTACCTCTCCGCTCTCATGTACAAGTACCTCTCCGCTCCATGTACAAGTAGCTCTCCGCTCAATGTACAAGTGTCGACAGTACCTTTCCGCTCCATGTAAAAATACCTCTCCGCTCTCATGTACAAGTACCTCTCCGCTCCATGTACAAGTACCTCTCCGCTCAATGTACAAATACCTCTCCGCTCCATGTATAAGTACCTCTCCGCTCTATGTACAAGTACCTCTCCGCTCCATGTACAAGTACCTCTCCGCTCAATGTACAAATACCTCTCCGCTCCATGTACAAGTAGCTCTCCGCTGAATGTACAAGTGTCGACAGTACCTCTCCGCTCAATGTACAAGTACCTCTCCGCTCAATGTACAAATACCTCTCCGCTCCATGTACAAGTACCTCTCCGCTCAATGTCAAGTATCGACAGTACCTCTCCGCTCCATGTACAAGTACCTCTCCGCTGAATGTACAAGTGTCGACAGTACCTCTCCGCTCAATGTACAAGTACCTCTCCGCTCCATGTACAAGTACCTCTCCGCTCTCATGTACAAGTACCTCTCCGCTCCATGTACAAGTACCTCTCCGCTCAATGTACAAGTACCTCTGCGCTCCATGTACAAGTACCTCTCCGCTCAATGTACAAGTACCTCTCCGCTCAATGTACAAGTGTCGACAGTACCTCTCCGCTCCATGTACAAGTACCTCTCCGCTCAATGTACAAGTGTCGACAGTACCTCTACGCTCAATGTACAAGTGTCGACAGTACCTCTCCGCTCTCATGTACAAGTACCTCTCCGATCCATGTACAAGTACATCTCCGCTCCATGTACAAGTACATCTCCGCTCAATGTACAAGTACCTCTCCGCTCCATGTACAAGTACCTCTCCGCTCCATGTACAAGTACCTCTCCGCTCCATGTACAAGTACCTCTCCGCTCCATGTACAAGTACCTCTCCGCTCAATGTACAAGTACCTCTCCGCTCCATGTACAAGTACCTCTCCGCTCAATGTACAAGTACCTCTCCGCTCCATGTACAAGTACCTCTCCGCTCCATGTACAAGTACCTCTCCGCTCCATGTACAAGTACCTCTCCGCTCAATGTCAAGTATCGACAGTACCTCTCCGCTCCATGTACAAGTACCTCTCCGCTGAATGTACAAGTGTCGACAGTACCTCTCCGCTCAATGTACAAGTACCTCTCCGCTCCATGTACAAGTACCTCTCCGCTCTCATGTACAAGTACCTCTCCGCTCCATGTACAAGTACCTCTCCGCTCAATGTACAAGTACCTATGCGCTCCATGTACAAGTACCTCTCCGCTCAATGTACAAGTACCTCTCCGCTCAATGTACAAGTGTCGACAGTACCTCTCCGCTCCATGTACAAGTACCTCTCCGCTCAATGTACAAGTGTCGACAGTACCTCTCCGCTCAATGTACAAGTACCTCTCCGCTCAATGTACAAATACCTCTCCGCTCCATGTACAAGTACCTCTCCGCTCAATGTCAAGTATCGACAGTACCTCTCCGCTCCATGTACAAGTACCTCTCCGCTGAATGTACAAGTGTCGACAGTACCTCTCCGCTCAATGTACAAGTACCTCTCCGCTCCATGTACAAGTACCTCTCCGCTCTCATGTACAAGTACCTCTCCGCTCCATGTACAAGTACCTCTCCGCTCAATGTACAAGTACCTCTGCGCTCCATGTACAAGTACCTCTCCGCTCAATGTACAAGTACCTCTCCGCTCAATGTACAAGTGTCGACAGTACCTCTCCGCTCCATGTACAAGTACCTCTCCGCTCAATGTACAAGTGTCGACAGTACCTCTACGCTCAATGTACAAGTGTCGACAGTACCTCTCCGCTCTCATGTACAAGTACCTCTCCGATCCATGTACAAGTACATCTCCGCTCCATGTACAAGTACATCTCCGCTCAATGTACAAGTACCTCTCCGCTCCATGTACAAGTACCTCTCCGCTCCATGTACAAGTACCTCTCCGCTCCATGTACAAGTACCTCTCCGCTCCATGTACAAGTACCTCTCCGCTCAATGTACAAGTACCTCTCCGCTCCATGTACAAGTACCTCTCCGCTCAATGTACAAGTACCTCTCCGCTCCATGTACAAGTACCTCTCCGCTCCATGTACAAGTACCTCTCCGCTGAATGTACAAGTGTCGACAGTACCTCTCCGCTCAATGTACAAGTACCTCTCCGCTCCATGTACAAGTACCTCTCCGCTCTCATGTACAAGTACCTCTCCGCTCCATGTACAAGTACCTCTCCGCTCAATGTACAAGTACCTCTGCGCTCCATGTACAAGTACCTCTCCGCTCAATGTACAAGTGTCGACAGTACCTCTCCGCTCCATGTACAAGTACCTCTCCGCTCAATGTACAAGTGTCGACAGTACCTCTACGCTCAATGTACAAGTGTCGACAGTACCTCTCCGCTCTCATGTACAAGTACCTCTCCGATCCATGTACAAGTACATCTCCGCTCCATGTACAAGTACATATCCGCTCAATGTACAAGTACCTCTCCGCTCCATGTACAAGTACCTCTCCGCTCCATGTACAAGTACATCTCTGCTCCATGTACAAGTACCTCTCCGCTCAATGTACAAGTACATCTCCGCTCCATGTACAAGTACCTCTCCGCTCCATGTACAAGTACATCTCCGCTCCATGTACAAGTACCTCTCCGCTCCATGTACAAGTACCTCTCCGCTCAATGTACAAGTACATCTCCGCTCCATGTACAAGTACCTCTCCGCTCCATGTACAAGTACCTCTCCGCTCCATGTACAAGTACCTCTCCGCTCAATGTCAAGTATCGACAGTACCTCTCCGCTCCATGTACAAGTACCTCTCCGCTGAATGTACAAGTGTCGACAGTACCTCTCCGCTCAATGTACAAGTACCTCTCCGCTCCATGTACAAGTACCTCTCCGCTCTCATGTACAAGTACCTCTCCGCTCCATGTACAAGTACCTCTCCGCTCAATGTACAAGTACCTCTGCGCTCCATGTACAAGTACCTCTCCGCTCAATGTACAAGTACCTCTCCGCTCAATGTACAAGTGTCGACAGTACCTCTCCACTCCATGTACAAGTACCTCTCCGCTCAATGTACAAGTGTCGACAGTACCTCTACGCTCAATGTACAAGTGTCGACAGTACCTCTCCGCTCTCATGTACAAGTACCTCTCCGATCCATGTACAAGTACATCTCCGCTCCATGTACAAGTACATCTCCGCTCAATGTACAAGTACCTCTCCGCTCCATGTACAAGTACCTCTCCGCTCCATGTACAAGTACATCTCTGCTCCATGTACAAGTACCTCTCCGCTCAATGTACAAGTACATCTCCGCTCCATGTACAAGTACCTCTCCGCTCCATGTACAAGTACATCTCCGCTCCATGTACAAGTACCTCTCCGCTCCATGTACAAGTACCTCTCCGCTCCATGTACAAGTACCTCTCCGCTCCATGTACAAGTACCTCTCCGCTCCATGTACAAGTACCTCTCCGCTCAATGTACAAGTACCTCTCCGCTCCATGTACAAGTACCTCTCCGCTCAATGTACAAGTACCTCTCCGCTCCATGTACAAGTACATCTCCGCTCCATGTACAAGTACCTCTCCGCTCCATGTACAAGTACCTCTCCGCTCAATGTCAAGTATCGACAGTACCTCTCCGCTCCATGTACAAGTACCTCTCCGCTGAATGTACAAGTGTCGACAGTACCTCTCCGCTCAATGTACAAGTACCTCTCCGCTCCATGTACAAGTACCTCTCCGCTCTCATGTACAAGTACCTCTCCGCTCCATGTACAAGTACCTCTCCGCTCAATGTACAAGTACCTCTGCGCTCCATGTACAAGTACCTCTCCGCTCAATGTACAAGTGTCGACAGTACCTCTCCGCTCCATGTACAAGTACCTCTCCGCTCAATGTACAAGTGTCGACAGTACCTCTACGCTCAATGTACAAGTGTCGACAGTACCTCTCCGCTCTCATGTACAAGTACCTCTCCGATCCATGTACAAGTACATCTCCGCTCCATGTACAAGTACATCTCCGCTCAATGTACAAGTACCTCTCCGCTCCATGTACAAGTACCTATCCGCTCCATGTACAAGTACATCTCTGCTCCATGTACAAGTACCTCTCCGCTCAATGTACAAGTACATCTCCGCTCCATGTACAAGTACCTCTCCGCTCCATGTACAAGTACATCTCCGCTCCATGTACAAGTACCTCTCCGCTCCATGTACAAGTACCTCTCCGCTCAATGTACAAGTACATCTCCGCTCCATGTACAAGTACTTCTCCGCTCCATGTACAAGTACCTCTCCGCTCCATGTACAAGTACCTCTCCGCTCAATGTCAAGTATCGACAGTACCTCTCCGCTCCATGTACAAGTACCTCTCCGCTGAATGTACAAGTGTCGACAGTACCTCTCCGCTCAATGTACAAGTACCTCTCCGCTCCATGTACAAGTACCTCTCCGCTCTCATGTACAAGTACCTCTCCGCTCCATGTACAAGTACCTCTCCGCTCAATGTACAAGTACCTCTGCGCTCCATGTACAAGTACCTCTCCGCTCAATGTACAAGTACCTCTCCGCTCAATGTACAAGTGTCGACAGTACCTCTCCGCTCCATGTACAAGTACCTCTCCGCTCAATGTACAAGTGTCGACAGTACCTCTACGCTCAATGTACAAGTGTCGACAGTACCTCTCCGCTCTCATGTACAAGTACCTCTCCGATCCATGTACAAGTACATCTCCGCTCCATGTACAAGTACATCTCCGCTCAATGTACAAGTACCTCTCCGCTCCATGTACAAGTACCTCTCCGCTCCATGTACAAGTACATCTCTGCTCCATGTACAAGTACCTCTCCGCTCAATGTACAAGTACATCTCCGCTCCATGTACAAGTACCTCTCCGCTCCATGTACAAGTACATCTCCGCTCCATGTACAAGTACCTCTCCGCTCCATGTACAAGTACCTCTCCGCTCCATGTACAAGTACCTCTCCGCTCCATGTACAAGTACCTCTCCGCTCCATGTACAAGTACCTCTCCACTCAATGTACAAGTACCTCTCCGCTCCATGTACAAGTACCTCTCCGCTCAATGTACAAGTACCTCTCCGCTCCATGTACAAGTACATCTCCGCTCCATGTACAAGTACCTCTCCGCTCCATGTACAAGTACCTCTCCGCTCAATGTCAAGTATCGACAGTACCTCTCCGCTCCATGTACAAGTACCTCTCCGCTGAATGTACAAGTGTCGACAGTACCTCTCCGCTCAATGTACAAGTACCTCTCCGCTCCATGTACAAGTACCTCTCCGCTCTCATGTACAAGTACCTCTCTGCTCCATGTACAAGTACCTCTCCGCTCAATGTACAAGTACCTCTGCGCTCCATGTACAAGTACCTCTCCGCTCAATGTACAAGTGTCGACAGTACCTCTCCGCTCCATGTACAAGTACCTCTCCGCTCAATGTACAAGTGTCGACAGTACCTCTACGCTCAATGTACAAGTGTCGACAGTACCTCTCCGCTCTCATGTACAAGTACCTCTCCGATCCATGTACAAGTACATCTCCGCTCCATGTACAAGTACATCTCCGCTCAATGTACAAGTACCTCTCCGCTCCATGTACAAGTACCTCTCCGCTCCATGTACAAGTACATCTCTGCTCCATGTACAAGTACCTCTCCGCTCAATGTACAAGTACATCTCCGCTCCATGTACAAGTACCTCTCCGCTCCATGTACAAGTACATCTCCGCTCCATGTACAAGTACCTCTCCGCTCCATGTACAAGTACCTCTCCGCTCAATGTACAAGTACATCTCCGCTCCATGTACAAGTACCTCTCCGCTCCATGTACAAGTACCTCTCCGCTCCATGTACAAGTACCTCTCCGCTCAATGTCAAGTATCGACAGTACCTCTCCGCTCCATGTACAAGTACCTCTCCGCTGAATGTACAAGTGTCGACAGTACCTCTCCGCTCAATGTACAAGTACCTCTCCGCTCCATGTACAAGTACCTCTCCGCTCTCATGTACAAGTACCTCTCCGCTCCATGTACAAGTACCTCTCCGCTCAATGTACAAGTACCTCTGCGCTCCATGTACAAGTACCTCTCCGCTCAATGTACAAGTACCTCTCCGCTCAATGTACAAGTGTCGACAGTACCTCTCCGCTCCATGTACAAGTACCTCTCCGCTCAATGTACAAGTGTCGACAGTACCTCTACGCTCAATGTACAAGTGTCGACAGTACCTCTCCGCTCTCATGTACAAGTACCTCTCCGATCCATGTACAAGTACATCTCCGCTCCATGTACAAGTACATCTCCGCTCAATGTACAAGTACCTCTCCGCTCCATGTACAAGTACCTCTCCGCTCCATGTACAAGTACATCTCTGCTCCATGTACAAGTACCTCTCCGCTCAATGTACAAGTACATCTCCGCTCCATGTACAAGTACCTCTCCGCTCCATGTACAAGTACATCTCCGCTCCATGTACAAGTACCTCTCCGCTCCATGTACAAGTACCTCTCCGCTCAATGTACAAGTACATCTCCGCTCCATGTACAAGTACCTCTCCGCTCCATGTACAAGTACATCTCCGCTCCATGTACAAGTACCTCTCCGCTCAATGTACAAGTACATCTCCGCTCCATGTACAAGTACCTCTCCGCTCCATGTACAAGTACATCTCCGCTCCATGTACAAGTACCTCTCCGCTCCATGTACAAGTACCTCTCCGCTCAATGTACAAGTACATCTCCGCTCCATGTACAAGTACCTCTCCGCTCCATGTACAAGTACCTCTCCGCTCCATGTACAAGTACCTCTCCGCTCAATGTCAAGTATCGACAGTACCTCTCCGCTCCATGTACAAGTACCTCTCCGCTGAATGTACAAGTGTCGACAGTACCTCTCCGCTCAATGTACAAGTACCTCTCCGCTCCATGTACAAGTACCTCTCCGCTCTCATGTACAAGTACCTCTCCGCTCCATGTACAAGTACCTCTCCGCTCAATGTACAAGTACCTCTGCGCTCCATGTACAAGTACCTCTCCGCTCAATGTACAAGTACCTCTCCGCTCAATGTACAAGTGTCGACAGTACCTCTCCGCTCCATGTACAAGTACCTCTCCGCTCAATGTACAAGTGTCGACAGTACCTCTACGCTCAATGTACAAGTGTCGACAGTACCTCTCCGCTCTCATGTACAAGTACCTCTCCGATCCATGTACAAGTACATCTCCGCTCCATGTACAAGTACATCTCCGCTCAATGTACAAGTACCTCTCCGCTCCATGTACAAGTACCTCTCCGCTCCATGTACAAGTACATCTCTGCTCCATGTACAAGTACCTCTCCGCTCAATGTACAAGTACATCTCCGCTCCATGTACAAGTACCTCTCCGCTTCATGTACAAGTACATCTCCGCTCCATGTACAAGTACCTCTCCGCTCCATGTACAAGTACCTCTCCGCTCAATGTACAAGTACATCTCCGCTCCATGTACAAGTACCTCTCCGCTCCATGTACAAGTACATCTCCGCTCCATGTACAAGTACCTCTCCGCTCAATGTACAAGTACATCTCCGCTCCATGTACAAGTACATCTCCACTCCATGTACAAGTACCTCTCCGCTCAATGTACAAGTACATCTCCGCTCCATGTACCAGTACCTCTCCGCTCAATGTACAAGTACATCTCCACTCCATGTACAAGTACCTCTCCGCTCAATGTACAAGTACATCTCCGCTCCATGTACCAGTACCTCTCCGCTCAATGTACAAGTACATCTCCACTCCATGTACAAGTACCTCTCCGCTCAATGTACAAGTACATCTCCGCTCCATGTACCAGTACCTCTCCGCTCAATGTACAAGTACATCTCCACTCCATGTACAAGTACCTCTCCGCTCAATGTACAAGTACCTCTCCGCTCAATGTACAAGTACATCTCCGCTCCATGTACCAGTACCTCTCCGCTCAATGTACAAGTACATCTGCGCTCCATGTAGGGCTGGGTATCGTTCAAAATTTTTCGATATCGATACCGTTTCGATACTTGGATTTCGATACCGGTTCCTGAACGATACTTTTTTCGATACCAATTTTTAGAAAAATCCATTTTAACAAAAATAAAACTGCATTACACATTGAAATTATTTTACAAATCTTTAGTTTCCCCCCATCTTAAGTTTTACAGCAGAAAAAAATAAAACCTACTGTATTTAACATAACTTTAAGTTCTCTAAACGTATTGCCGTCCCTACAAAAAATATTGGAGTACTACAAAGGAAAGAAATGTAGCTAAAACAAATAAATCAGTGGAATAGTTTTCAGTGCAAAACAGAGAGTTGCAAATCAGGGTTTAATGCTCACTGATGCAACAGAACTCTATTCTTGTACAAACTGATGAGATGGCTCCACTTCATGCATGGAAGACTAGTTGAGCATTGACTAGCCTATCAATATAGCCTTATATGCCACAAAGTGAATCGCATTTATATTCAACAAACTATCATGACATCAGCGTTTGTTAACGAGTTGCTAAAAATACATGGGCGATAACTGCCCGCTTGCACATAACGCTAATTAATTAAACATTAACGCTAGCGTTGCAGATCAGTGTGCTCACTGCTGCAACAGAACGTCATTCTTGTCAAATCTGACGAGACAGCTCAACTTCACTGACTAGCCAATCAATATAAATGAATCGCATTTACATTCAACAAACTATCATGACATCAGCGTTTGTTAACGAGTTGCTAAAAATACACAATGCCCGCTTGCGCATAACGTTACGGCGGCAATTAATTAAACGATCTAATGCTACAACTCACAGCCAGATGCATGGATTTGTCAGACTGAGGGATCTGATAACCGCTAACTTGCGGTAAGCTGAGCTGACCCACCTCTCAATTATTTCTCTTGTCTGTGGAAACCAGTCCGTGTTGTTTCTGTTTCTTTTCCTGCTTTTCATCATCTTCGCCATATGGTAATCCAGGATAGGAGTAGCTTGAGTGGCTAACTTCTTGTATACTATCCGCACCGCACGCCTGGCTCACAGTCACAACAAACACACCGGCTAAAGTGGGCGTAACGTTTCCTGCATGCCTCTACATGACAGCCAATCACCAGCCGTATTAGAGCGCGGCGTGCAAGCATGTCGCATGCTTATAGGCTCAATGACGCTGTTTTGTTTTGGTATCGAAAATTGGTATCGATTGACAAGGGAGGCTTCGATACCCCTTAGTATCGATGTTTCCATTTCGGTGCCAAGTAAGTATCGAAACTCGATACCCAGCCCTAGCTCCATGTACAAGTACCTCTCCGCTCAATGTACAAGTACCTCTCCGCTCAATGTACAAGTACCTCTCCGCTCCATGTACAAGTACCTCTCCGCTCCATGTACAAGTACCTCTCCGCTCCATGTACAAGTACATCTCTGCTCCATGTACAAGTACCTCTCCGCTCAATGTACAAGTACATCTCCGCTCCATGTACAAGTACCTCTCCGCTCCATGTACAAGTACATCTCCGCTCCATGTACAAGTACATCTCCGCTCCATGTACAAGTACCTCTCCGCTCAATGTACAAGTACCTCTCCGCTCCATGTACAAGTACATCTCCGCTCCATGTACAAGTACCTCTCCGCTCCATGTACAAGTACCTCTCCGCTCAATGTCAAGTATCGACAGTACCTCTCCGCTCCATGTACAAGTACCTCTCCGCTGAATGTACAAGTGTCGACAGTACCTCTCCGCTCAATGTACAAGTACCTCTCCGCTCCATGTACAAGTACCTCTCCGCTCTCATGTACAAGTACCTCTCCGCTCCATGTACAAGTACCTCTCCGCTCAATGTACAAGTACCTCTGCGCTCCATGTACAAGTACCTCTCCGCTCAATGTACAAGTGTCGACAGTACCTCTCCGCTCCATGTACAAGTACCTCTCCGCTCAATGTACAAGTGTCGACAGTACCTCTACGCTCAATGTACAAGTGTCGACAGTACCTCTCCGCTCTCATGTACAAGTACCTCTCCGATCCATGTACAAGTACATCTCCGCTCCATGTACAAGTACATATCCGCTCAATGTACAAGTACCTCTCCGCTCCATGTACAAGTACCTCTCCGCTCCATGTACAAGTACATCTCTGCTCCATGTACAAGTACCTCTCCGCTCAATGTACAAGTACATCTCCGCTCCATGTACAAGTACCTCTCCGCTCCATGTACAAGTACATCTCCGCTCCATGTACAAGTACCTCTCCGCTCCATGTACAAGTACCTCTCCGCTCAATGTACAAGTACATCTCCGCTCCATGTACAAGTACCTCTCCGCTCCATGTACAAGTACCTCTCCGCTCCATGTACAAGTACCTCTCCGCTCAATGTCAAGTATCGACAGTACCTCTCCGCTCCATGTACAAGTACCTCTCCGCTGAATGTACAAGTGTCGACAGTACCTCTCCGCTCAATGTACAAGTACCTCTCCGCTCCATGTACAAGTACCTCTCCGCTCTCATGTACAAGTACCTCTCCGCTCCATGTACAAGTACCTCTCCGCTCAATGTACAAGTACCTCTGCGCTCCATGTACAAGTACCTCTCCGCTCAATGTACAAGTACCTCTCCGCTCAATGTACAAGTGTCGACAGTACCTCTCCACTCCATGTACAAGTACCTCTCCGCTCAATGTACAAGTGTCGACAGTACCTCTACGCTCAATGTACAAGTGTCGACAGTACCTCTCCGCTCTCATGTACAAGTACCTCTCCGATCCATGTACAAGTACATCTCCGCTCCATGTACAAGTACATCTCCGCTCAATGTACAAGTACCTCTCCGCTCCATGTACAAGTACCTCTCCGCTCCATGTACAAGTACATCTCTGCTCCATGTACAAGTACCTCTCCGCTCAATGTACAAGTACATCTCCGCTCCATGTACAAGTACCTCTCCGCTCCATGTACAAGTACATCTCCGCTCCATGTACAAGTACCTCTCCGCTCCATGTACAAGTACCTCTCCGCTCCATGTACAAGTACCTCTCCGCTCCATGTACAAGTACCTCTCCGCTCCATGTACAAGTACCTCTCCGCTCAATGTACAAGTACCTCTCCGCTCCATGTACAAGTACCTCTCCGCTCAATGTACAAGTACCTCTCCGCTCCATGTACAAGTACATCTCCGCTCCATGTACAAGTACCTCTCCGCTCCATGTACAAGTACCTCTCCGCTCAATGTCAAGTATCGACAGTACCTCTCCGCTCCATGTACAAGTACCTCTCCGCTGAATGTACAAGTGTCGACAGTACCTCTCCGCTCAATGTACAAGTACCTCTCCGCTCCATGTACAAGTACCTCTCCGCTCTCATGTACAAGTACCTCTCCGCTCCATGTACAAGTACCTCTCCGCTCAATGTACAAGTACCTCTGCGCTCCATGTACAAGTACCTCTCCGCTCAATGTACAAGTGTCGACAGTACCTCTCCGCTCCATGTACAAGTACCTCTCCGCTCAATGTACAAGTGTCGACAGTACCTCTACGCTCAATGTACAAGTGTCGACAGTACCTCTCCGCTCTCATGTACAAGTACCTCTCCGATCCATGTACAAGTACATCTCCGCTCCATGTACAAGTACATCTCCGCTCAATGTACAAGTACCTCTCCGCTCCATGTACAAGTACCTCTCCGCTCCATGTACAAGTACATCTCTGCTCCATGTACAAGTACCTCTCCGCTCAATGTACAAGTACATCTCCGCTCCATGTACAAGTACCTCTCCGCTCCATGTACAAGTACATCTCCGCTCCATGTACAAGTACCTCTCCGCTCCATGTACAAGTACCTCTCCGCTCAATGTACAAGTACATCTCCGCTCCATGTACAAGTACCTCTCCGCTCCATGTACAAGTACCTCTCCGCTCCATGTACAAGTACCTCTCCGCTCAATGTCAAGTATCGACAGTACCTCTCCGCTCCATGTACAAGTACCTCTCCGCTGAATGTACAAGTGTCGACAGTACCTCTCCGCTCAATGTACAAGTACCTCTCCGCTCCATGTACAAGTACCTCTCCGCTCTCATGTACAAGTACCTCTCCGCTCCATGTACAAGTACCTCTCCGCTCAATGTACAAGTACCTCTGCGCTCCATGTACAAGTACCTCTCCGCTCAATGTACAAGTACCTCTCCGCTCAATGTACAAGTGTCGACAGTACCTCTCCGCTCCATGTACAAGTACCTCTCCGCTCAATGTACAAGTGTCGACAGTACCTCTACGCTCAATGTACAAGTGTCGACAGTACCTCTCCGCTCTCATGTACAAGTACCTCTCCGATCCATGTACAAGTACATCTCCGCTCCATGTACAAGTACATCTCCGCTCAATGTACAAGTACCTCTCCGCTCCATGTACAAGTACCTCTCCGCTCCATGTACAAGTACATCTCTGCTCCATGTACAAGTACCTCTCCGCTCAATGTACAAGTACATCTCCGCTCCATGTACAAGTACCTCTCCGCTCCATGTACAAGTACATCTCCGCTCCATGTACAAGTACCTCTCCGCTCCATGTACAAGTACCTCTCCGCTCCATGTACAAGTACCTCTCCGCTCCATGTACAAGTACCTCTCCGCTCCATGTACAAGTACCTCTCCACTCAATGTACAAGTACCTCTCCGCTCCATGTACAAGTACCTCTCCGCTCAATGTACAAGTACCTCTCCGCTCCATGTACAAGTACATCTCCGCTCCATGTACAAGTACCTCTCCGCTCCATGTACAAGTACCTCTCCGCTCAATGTCAAGTATCGACAGTACCTCTCCACTCCATGTACAAGTACCTCTCCGCTGAATGTACAAGTGTCGACAGTACCTCTCCGCTCAATGTACAAGTACCTCTCCGCTCCATGTACAAGTACCTCTCCGCTCTCATGTACAAGTACCTCTCCGCTCCATGTACAAGTACCTCTCCGCTCAATGTACAAGTACCTCTGCGCTCCATGTACAAGTACCTCTCCGCTCAATGTACAAGTGTCGACAGTACCTCTCCGCTCCATGTACAAGTACCTCTCCGCTCAATGTACAAGTGTCGACAGTACCTCTACGCTCAATGTACAAGTGTCGACAGTACCTCTCCGCTCTCATGTACAAGTACCTCTCCGATCCATGTACAAGTACATCTCCGCTCCATGTACAAGTACATCTCCGCTCAATGTACAAGTACCTCTCCGCTCCATGTACAAGTACCTCTCCGCTCCATGTACAAGTACATCTCCGCTCCATGTACAAGTACCTCTCCGCTCCATGTACAAGTACCTCTCCGCTCAATGTACAAGTACATCTCCGCTCCATGTACAAGTACCTCTCCGCTCCATGTACAAGTACCTCTCCGCTCCATGTACAAGTACCTCTCCGCTCAATGTCAAGTATCGACAGTACCTCTCCGCTCCATGTACAAGTACCTCTCCGCTGAATGTACAAGTGTCGACAGTACCTCTCCGCTCAATGTACAAGTACCTCTCCGCTCCATGTACAAGTACCTCTCCGCTCTCATGTACAAGTACCTCTCCGCTCCATGTACAAGTACCTCTCCGCTCAATGTACAAGTACCTCTGCGCTCCATGTACAAGTACCTCTCCGCTCAATGTACAAGTACCTCTCCGCTCAATGTACAAGTGTCGACAGTACCTCTCCGCTCCATGTACAAGTACCTCTCCGCTCAATGTACAAGTGTCGACAGTACCTCTACGCTCAATGTACAAGTGTCGACAGTACCTCTCCGCTCTCATGTACAAGTACCTCTCCGATCCATGTACAAGTACATCTCCGCTCCATGTACAAGTACATCTCCGCTCAATGTACAAGTACCTCTCCGCTCCATGTACAAGTACCTCTCCGCTCCATGTACAAGTACATCTCTGCTCCATGTACAAGTACCTCTCCGCTCAATGTACAAGTACATCTCCGCTCCATGTACAAGTACCTCTCCGCTCCATGTACAAGTACATCTCCGCTCCATGTACAAGTACCTCTCCGCTCCATGTACAAGTACCTCTCCGCTCAATGTACAAGTACATCTCCGCTCCATGTACAAGTACCTCTCCGCTCCATGTACAAGTACATCTCCGCTCCATGTACAAGTACCTCTCCGCTCAATGTACAAGTACATCTCCGCTCCATGTACAAGTACCTCTCCGCTCCATGTACAAGTACATCTCCGCTCCATGTACAAGTACCTCTCCGCTCCATGTACAAGTACCTCTCCGCTCAATGTACAAGTACATCTCCGCTCCATGTACAAGTACCTCTCCGCTCCATGTACAAGTACCTCTCCGCTCCATGTACAAGTACCTCTCCGCTCAATGTCAAGTATCGACAGTACCTCTCCGCTCCATGTACAAGTACCTCTCCGCTGAATGTACAAGTGTCGACAGTACCTCTCCGCTCAATGTACAAGTACCTCTCCGCTCCATGTACAAGTACCTCTCCGCTCTCATGTACAAGTACCTCTCCGCTCCATGTACAAGTACCTCTCCGCTCAATGTACAAGTACCTCTGCGCTCCATGTACAAGTACCTCTCCGCTCAATGTACAAGTACCTCTCCGCTCAATGTACAAGTGTCGACAGTACCTCTCCGCTCCATGTACAAGTACCTCTCCGCTCAATGTACAAGTGTCGACAGTACCTCTACGCTCAATGTACAAGTGTCGACAGTACCTCTCCGCTCTCATGTACAAGTACCTCTCCGATCCATGTACAAGTACATCTCCGCTCCATGTACAAGTACATCTCCGCTCAATGTACAAGTACCTCTCCGCTCCATGTACAAGTACCTCTCCGCTCCATGTACAAGTACATCTCTGCTCCATGTACAAGTACCTCTCCGCTCAATGTACAAGTACATCTCCGCTCCATGTACAAGTACCTCTCCGCTTCATGTACAAGTACATCTCCGCTCCATGTACAAGTACCTCTCCTCTCCATGTACAAGTACCTCTCCGCTCAATGTACAAGTACATCTCCGCTCCATGTACAAGTACCTCTCCGCTCCATGTACAAGTACATCTCCGCTCCATGTACAAGTACCTCTCCGCTCAATGTACAAGTACATCTCCGCTCCATGTACAAGTACATCTCCACTCCATGTACAAGTACCTCTCCGCTCAATGTACAAGTACATCTCCGCTCCATGTACCAGTACCTCTCCGCTCAATGTACAAGTACATCTCCACTCCATGTACAAGTACCTCTCCGCTCAATGTACAAGTACATCTCCGCTCCATGTACCAGTACCTCTCCGCTCAATGTACAAGTACATCTCCACTCCATGTACAAGTACCTCTCCGCTCAATGTACAAGTACATCTCCGCTCCATGTACCAGTACCTCTCCGCTCAATGTACAAGTACATCTCCGCTCCATGTACAAGTACCTCTCCGCTCAATGTACAAGTACCTCTCCGCTCAATGTACAAGTACATCTCCGCTCCATGTACCAGTACCTCTCCGCTCAATGTACAAGTACATCTGCGCTCCATGTAGGGCTGGGTATCGTTCAAAATTTTTCGATATCGATACCGTTTCGATACTTGGATTTCGATACCGGTTCCTGAACGATACTTTTTTCGATACCAATTTTTTGAAAAATCCATTTTAACAAAAATAAAACTGCATTACACATTGAAATTATTTTACAAATCTTTAGTTTCCCCCCATCTTAAGTTTTACAGCAGAAAAAAATAAAACCTACTGTATTTAACATAACTTTAAGTTCTCTAAACGTATTGCCGTCCCTACAAAAAATATTGGAGTACTACAAAGGAAAGAAATGTAGCTAAAACAAATAAATCAGTGGAATAGTTTTCAGTGCAAAACAGAGAGTTGCAAATCAGGGTTTAATGCTCACTGATGCAACAGAACTCTATTCTTGTACAAACTGATGAGATGGCTCCACTTCATGCATGGAAGACTAGTTGAGCATTGACTAGCCTATCAATATAGCCTTATATGCCACAAAGTGAATCGCATTTATATTCAACAAACTATCATGACATCAGCGTTTGTTAACGAGTTGCTAAAAATACATGGGCGATAACTGCCCGCTTGCACATAACGCTAATTAATTAAACATTAACGCTAGCGTTGCAGATCAGTGTGCTCACTGCTGCAACAGAACGTCATTCTTGTCAAATCTGACGAGACAGCTCAACTTCACTGACTAGCCAATCAATATAAATGAATCGCATTTACATTCAACAAACTATCATGACATCAGCGTTTGTTAACGAGTTGCTAAAAATACACAATGCCCGCTTGCGCATAACGTTACGGCGGCAATTAATTAAACGATCTAATGCTACAACTCACAGCCAGATGCATGGATTTGTCAGACTGAGGGATCTGATAACCGCTAACTTGCGGTAAGCTGAGCTGACCCACCTCTCAATTATTTCTCTTGTCTGTGGAAACCAGTCCGTGTTGTTTCTGTTTCTTTTCCTGCTTTTCATCATCTTCGCCATATGGTAATCCAGGATAGGAGTAGCTTGAGTGGCTAACTTCTTGTATACTATCCGCACCGCACGCCTGGCTCACAGTCACAACAAACACACCGGCTAAAGTGGGCGTAACGTTTCCTGCATGCCTCTACATGACAGCCAATCACCAGCCGTATTAGAGCGCGGCGTGCAAGCATGTCGCATGCTTATAGGCTCAATGACGCTGTTTTGTTTTGGTATCGAAAATTGGTATCGATTGACAAGGGAGGCTTCGATACCCCTTAGTATCGATGTTTCCATTTCGGTGCCAAGTAAGTATCGAAACTCGATACCCAGCCCTAGCTCCATGTACAAGTACCTCTCCGCTCAATGTACAAGTACCTCTCCGCTCAATGTACAAGTACCTCTCCGCTCCATGTACAAGTACCTCTCCGCTCCATGTACAAGTACCTCTCCGCTCCATGTACAAGTACATCTCTGCTCCATGTACAAGTACCTCTCCGCTCAATGTACAAGTACATCTCCGCTCCATGTACAAGTACCTCTCCGCTCCATGTACAAGTACATCTCCGCTCCATGTACAAGTACCTCTCCGCTCCATGTACAAGTACCTCTCCGCTCAATGTACAAGTACATCTCCGCTCCATGTACAAGTACATCTCTGCTCCATGTACAAGTACCTCTCCGCTCAATGTACAAGTACATCTCCGCTCCATGTACAAGTACCTCTCCGCTCCATGTACAAGTACCTCTCCGCTCCATGTACAAGTACATCTCCGCTCCATGTACAAGTACCTCTCCGCTCCATGTACAAGTACCTCTCCGCTCCATGTACAAGTACCTCTCCGCTCCATGTACAAGTACCTCTCCGCTCAATGTCAAGTATCGACAGTACCTCTCCGCTCCATGTACAAGTACCTCTCCGCTGAATGTACAAGTGTCGACAGTACCTCTCCGCTCAATGTACAAGTACCTCTCCGCTCCATGTACAAGTACCTCTCCGCTCTCATGTACAAGTACCTCTCCGCTCCATGTACAAGTACCTCTCCGCTCAATGTACAAGTACCTCTGCGCTCCATGTACAAGTACCTCTCCGCTCAATGTACAAGTACCTCTCCGCTCAATGTACAAGTGTCGACAGTACCTCTCCGCTCCATGTACAAGTACCTCTCCGCTCAATGTACAAGTGTCGACAGTACCTCTACGCTCAATGTACAAGTGTCGACAGTACCTCTCCGCTCTCATGTACAAGTACCTCTCCGATCCATGTACAAGTACATCTCCGCTCCATGTACAAGTACATCTCCCCTCAATGTACAAGTACCTCTCCGCTCCATGTACAAGTACCTCTCCGCTCCATGTACAAGTACATCTCTGCTCCATGTACAAGTACCTCTCCGCTCAATGTACAAGTACATCTCCGCTCCATGTACAAGTACCTCTCCGCTCCATGTACAAGTACATCTCCGCTCCATGTACAAGTACCTCTCCGCTCCATGTACAAGTACCTCTCCGCTCAATGTACAAGTACATCTCCGCTCCATGTACAAGTACCTCTCCGCTCCATGTACAAGTACATCTCCGCTCCATGTACAAGTACCTCTCCGCTCAATGTACAAGTACATCTCCGCTCCATGTACAAGTACATCTCCACTCCATGTACAAGTACCTCTCCGCTCAATGTACAAGTACATCTCCGCTCCATGTACCAGTACATCTCCGCTCAATGTACAAGTACATCTCCACTCCATGTACAAGTACCTCTCCGCTCAATGTACAAGTACATCTCCGCTCCATGTACCAGTACCTCTCCGCTCAATGTACAAGTACATCTCCACTCCATGTACAAGTACCTCTCCGCTCAATGTACAAGTACATCTCCGCTCCATGTACCAGTACCTCTCCGCTCAATGTACAAGTACATCTCCGCTCCATGTACAAGTACCTCTCCGCTCAATGTACAAGTACCTCTCCGCTCAATGTACAAGTACATCTCCGCTCCATGTACCAGTACCTCTCCGCTCAATGTACAAGTACATCTGCGCTCCATGTAGGGCTGGGTATCGTTCAAAATTTTTCGATATCGATACCGTTTCGATACTTGGATTTCGATACCGGTTCCTGAACGATACTTTTTTCGATACCAATTTTTAGAAAAATCCATTTTAACAAAAATAAAACTGCATTACACATTGAAATTATTTTACAAATCTTTAGTTTCCCCCCATCTTAAGTTTTACAGCAGAAAAAAATAAAACCTACTGTATTTAACATAACTTTAAGTTCTCTAAACGTATTGCCGTCCCTACAAAAAATATTGGAGTACTACAAAGGAAAGAAATGTAGCTAAAACAAATAAATCAGTGGAATAGTTTTCAGTGCAAAACAGAGAGTTGCAAATCAGGGTTTAATGCTCACTGATGCAACAGAACTCTATTCTTGTACAAACTGATGAGATGGCTCCACTTCATGCATGGAAGACTAGTTGAGCATTGACTAGCCTATCAATATAGCCTTATATGCCACAAAGTGAATCGCATTTATATTCAACAAACTATCATGACATCAGCGTTTGTTAACGAGTTGCTAAAAATACATGGGCGATAACTGCCCGCTTGCACATAACGCTAATTAATTAAACATTAACGCTAGCGTTGCAGATCAGTGTGCTCACTGCTGCAACAGAACGTCATTCTTGTCAAATCTGACGAGACAGCTCAACTTCACTGACTAGCCAATCAATATAAATGAATCGCATTTACATTCAACAAACTATCATGACATCAGCGTTTGTTAACGAGTTGCTAAAAATACACAATGCCCGCTTGCGCATAACGTTACGGCGGCAATTAATTAAACAATCTAATGCTACAACTCACAGCCAGATGCATGGATTTGTCAGACTGAGGGATCTGATAACCGCTAACTTGCGGTAAGCTGAGCTGACCCACCTCTCAATTATTTCTCTTGTCTGTGGAAACCAGTCCGTGTTGTTTCTGTTTCTTTTCCTGCTTTTCATCATCTTCGCCATATGGTAATCCAGGATAGGAGTAGCTTGAGTGGCTAACTTCTTGTATACTATCCGCACCGCACGCCTGGCTCACAGTCACAACAAACACACCGGCTAAAGTGGGCGTAACGTTTCCTGCATGCCTCTACATGACAGCCAATCACCAGCCGTATTAGAGCGCGGCGTGCAAGCATGTCGCATGCTTATAGGCTCAATGACGCTGTTTTGTTTTGGTATCGAAAATTGGTATCGATTGACAAGGGAGGCTTCGATACCCCTTAGTATCGATGTTTCCATTTCGGTGCCAAGTAAGTATCGAAACTCGATACCCAGCCCTAGCTCCATGTACAAGTACCTCTCCGCTCAATGTACAAGTACCTCTCCGCTCAATGTACAAGTACCTCTCCGCTCCATGTACAAGTACATCTCCGCTCCATGTACAAGTACATCTCCGCTCCATGTACAAGTACCTCTCCGCTCAATGTACAAGTACCTCTCCGCTCCATGTACAAGTACATCTCCGCTCCATGTACAAGTACCTCTCCGCTCCATGTACAAGTACCTCTCCGCTCAATGTCAAGTATCGACAGTACCTCTCCGCTCCATGTACAAGTACCTCTCCGCTGAATGTACAAGTGTCGACAGTACCTCTCCGCTCAATGTACAAGTACCTCTCCGCTCCATGTACAAGTACCTCTCCGCTCTCATGTACAAGTACCTCTCCGCTCCATGTACAAGTACCTCTCCGCTCAATGTACAAGTACCTCTGCGCTCCATGTACAAGTACCTCTCCGCTCAATGTACAAGTGTCGACAGTACCTCTCCGCTCCATGTACAAGTACCTCTCCGCTCAATGTACAAGTGTCGACAGTACCTCTACGCTCAATGTACAAGTGTCGACAGTACCTCTCCGCTCTCATGTACAAGTACCTCTCCGATCCATGTACAAGTACATCTCCGCTCCATGTACAAGTACATATCCGCTCAATGTACAAGTACCTCTCCGCTCCATGTACAAGTACCTCTCCGCTCCATGTACAAGTACATCTCTGCTCCATGTACAAGTACCTCTCCGCTCAATGTACAAGTACATCTCCGCTCCATGTACAAGTACCTCTCCGCTCCATGTACAAGTACATCTCCGCTCCATGTACAAGTACCTCTCCGCTCCATGTACAAGTACCTCTCCGCTCAATGTACAAGTACATCTCCGCTCCATGTACAAGTACCTCTCCGCTCCATGTACAAGTACCTCTCCGCTCCATGTACAAGTACCTCTCCGCTCAATGTCAAGTATCGACAGTACCTCTCCGCTCCATGTACAAGTACCTCTCCGCTGAATGTACAAGTGTCGACAGTACCTCTCCGCTCAATGTACAAGTACCTCTCCGCTCCATGTACAAGTACCTCTCCGCTCTCATGTACAAGTACCTCTCCGCTCCATGTACAAGTACCTCTCCGCTCAATGTACAAGTACCTCTGCGCTCCATGTACAAGTACCTCTCCGCTCAATGTACAAGTACCTCTCCGCTCAATGTACAAGTGTCGACAGTACCTCTCCACTCCATGTACAAGTACCTCTCCGCTCAATGTACAAGTGTCGACAGTACCTCTACGCTCAATGTACAAGTGTCGACAGTACCTCTCCGCTCTCATGTACAAGTACCTCTCCGATCCATGTACAAGTACATCTCCGCTCCATGTACAAGTACATCTCCGCTCAATGTACAAGTACCTCTCCGCTCCATGTACAAGTACCTCTCCGCTCCATGTACAAGTACATCTCTGCTCCATGTACAAGTACCTCTCCGCTCAATGTACAAGTACATCTCCGCTCCATGTACAAGTACCTCTCCGCTCCATGTACAAGTACATCTCCGCTCCATGTACAAGTACCTCTCCGCTCCATGTACAAGTACCTCTCCGCTCCATGTACAAGTACCTCTCCGCTCCATGTACAAGTACCTCTCCGCTCCATGTACAAGTACCTCTCCGCTCAATGTACAAGTACCTCTCCGCTCCATGTGCAAGTACCTCTCCGCTCAATGTACAAGTACCTCTCCGCTCCATGTACAAGTACATCTCCGCTCCATGTACAAGTACCTCTCCGCTCCATGTACAAGTACCTCTCCGCTCAATGTCAAGTATCGACAGTACCTCTCCGCTCCATGTACAAGTACCTCTCCGCTGAATGTACAAGTGTCGACAGTACCTCTCCGCTCAATGTACAAGTACCTCTCCGCTCCATGTACAAGTACCTCTCCGCTCTCATGTACAAGTACCTCTCCGCTCCATGTACAAGTACCTCTCCGCTCAATGTACAAGTACCTCTGCGCTCCATGTACAAGTACCTCTCCGCTCAATGTACAAGTGTCGACAGTACCTCTCCGCTCCATGTACAAGTACCTCTCCGCTCAATGTACAAGTGTCGACAGTACCTCTACGCTCAATGTACAAGTGTCGACAGTACCTCTCCGCTCTCATGTACAAGTACCTCTCCGATCCATGTACAAGTACATCTCCGCTCCATGTACAAGTACATCTCCGCTCAATGTACAAGTACCTCTCCGCTCCATGTACAAGTACCTCTCCGCTCCATGTACAAGTACATCTCTGCTCCATGTACAAGTACCTCTCCGCTCAATGTACAAGTACATCTCCGCTCCATGTACAAGTACCTCTCCGCTCCATGTACAAGTACATCTCCGCTCCATGTACAAGTACCTCTCCGCTCCATGTACAAGTACCTCTCCGCTCAATGTACAAGTACATCTCCGCTCCATGTACAAGTACCTCTCCGCTCCATGTACAAGTACCTCTCCGCTCCATGTACAAGTACCTCTCCGCTCAATGTCAAGTATCGACAGTACCTCTCCGCTCCATGTACAAGTACCTCTCCGCTGAATGTACAAGTGTCGACAGTACCTCTCCGCTCAATGTACAAGTACCTCTCCGCTCCATGTACAAGTACCTCTCCGCTCTCATGTACAAGTACCTCTCCGCTCCATGTACAAGTACCTCTCCGCTCAATGTACAAGTACCTCTGCGCTCCATGTACAAGTACCTCTCCGCTCAATGTACAAGTACCTCTCCGCTCAATGTACAAGTGTCGACAGTACCTCTCCGCTCCATGTACAAGTACCTCTCCGCTCAATGTACAAGTGTCGACAGTACCTCTACGCTCAATGTACAAGTGTCGACAGTACCTCTCCGCTCTCATGTACAAGTACCTCTCCGATCCATGTACAAGTACATCTCCGCTCCATGTACAAGTACATCTCCGCTCAATGTACAAGTACCTCTCCGCTCCATGTACAAGTACCTCTCCGCTCCATGTACAAGTACATCTCTGCTCCATGTACAAGTACCTCTCCGCTCAATGTACAAGTACATCTCCGCTCCATGTACAAGTACCTCTCCGCTCCATGTACAAGTACATCTCCGCTCCATGTACAAGTACCTCTCCGCTCCATGTACAAGTACCTCTCCGCTCCATGTACAAGTACCTCTCCGCTCCATGTACAAGTACCTCTCCGCTCCATGTACAAGTACCTCTCCACTCAATGTACAAGTACCTCTCCGCTCCATGTACAAGTACCTCTCCGCTCAATGTACAAGTACCTCTCCGCTCCATGTACAAGTACATCTCCGCTCCATGTACAAGTACCTCTCCGCTCCATGTACAAGTACCTCTCCGCTCAATGTCAAGTATCGACAGTACCTCTCCACTCCATGTACAAGTACCTCTCCGCTGAATGTACAAGTGTCGACAGTACCTCTCCGCTCAATGTACAAGTACCTCTCCGCTCCATGTACAAGTACCTCTCCGCTCTCATGTACAAGTACCTCTCCGCTCCATGTACAAGTACCTCTCCGCTCAATGTACAAGTACCTCTGCGCTCCATGTACAAGTACCTCTCCGCTCAATGTACAAGTGTCGACAGTACCTCTCCGCTCCATGTACAAGTACCTCTCCGCTCAATGTACAAGTGTCGACAGTACCTCTACGCTCAATGTACAAGTGTCGACAGTACCTCTCCGCTCTCATGTACAAGTACCTCTCCGATCCATGTACAAGTACATCTCCGCTCCATGTACAAGTACATCTCCGCTCAATGTACAAGTACCTCTCCGCTCCATGTACAAGTACCTCTCCGCTCCATGTACAAGTACATCTCCGCTCCATGTACAAGTACCTCTCCGCTCCATGTACAAGTACCTCTCCGCTCAATGTACAAGTACATCTCCGCTCCATGTACAAGTACCTCTCCGCTCCATGTACAAGTACCTCTCCGCTCCATGTACAAGTACCTCTCCGCTCAATGTCAAGTATCGACAGTACCTCTCCGCTCCATGTACAAGTACCTCTCCGCTGAATGTACAAGTGTCGACAGTACCTCTCCGCTCAATGTACAAGTACCTCTCCGCTCCATGTACAAGTACCTCTCCGCTCTCATGTACAAGTACCTCTCCGCTCCATGTACAAGTACCTCTCCGCTCAATGTACAAGTACCTCTGCGCTCCATGTACAAGTACCTCTCCGCTCAATGTACAAGTACCTCTCCGCTCAATGTACAAGTGTCGACAGTACCTCTCCGCTCCATGTACAAGTACCTCTCCGCTCAATGTACAAGTGTCGACAGTACCTCTACGCTCAATGTACAAGTGTCGACAGTACCTCTCCGCTCTCATGTACAAGTACCTCTCCGATCCATGTACAAGTACATCTCCGCTCCATGTACAAGTACATCTCCGCTCAATGTACAAGTACCTCTCCGCTCCATGTACAAGTACCTCTCCGCTCCATGTACAAGTACATCTCTGCTCCATGTACAAGTACCTCTCCGCTCAATGTACAAGTACATCTCCGCTCCATGTACAAGTACCTCTCCGCTCCATGTACAAGTACATCTCCGCTCCATGTACAAGTACCTCTCCGCTCCATGTACAAGTACCTCTCCGCTCAATGTACAAGTACATCTCCGCTCCATGTACAAGTACCTCTCCGCTCCATGTACAAGTACATCTCCGCTCCATGTACAAGTACCTCTCCGCTCAATGTACAAGTACATCTCCGCTCCATGTACAAGTACCTCTCCGCTCCATGTACAAGTACATCTCCGCTCCATGTACAAGTACCTCTCCGCTCCATGTACAAGTACCTCTCCGCTCAATGTACAAGTACATCTCCGCTCCATGTACAAGTACCTCTCCGCTCCATGTACAAGTACCTCTCCGCTCCATGTACAAGTACCTCTCCGCTCAATGTCAAGTATCGACAGTACCTCTCCGCTCCATGTACAAGTACCTCTCCGCTGAATGTACAAGTGTCGACAGTACCTCTCCGCTCAATGTACAAGTACCTCTCCGCTCCATGTACAAGTACCTCTCCGCTCTCATGTACAAGTACCTCTCCGCTCCATGTACAAGTACCTCTCCGCTCAATGTACAAGTACCTCTGCGCTCCATGTACAAGTACCTCTCCGCTCAATGTACAAGTACCTCTCCGCTCAATGTACAAGTGTCGACAGTACCTCTCCGCTCCATGTACAAGTACCTCTCCGCTCAATGTACAAGTGTCGACAGTACCTCTACGCTCAATGTACAAGTGTCGACAGTACCTCTCCGCTCTCATGTACAAGTACCTCTCCGATCCATGTACAAGTACATCTCCGCTCCATGTACAAGTACATCTCCGCTCAATGTACAAGTACCTCTCCGCTCCATGTACAAGTACCTCTCCGCTCCATGTACAAGTACATCTCTGCTCCATGTACAAGTACCTCTCCGCTCAATGTACAAGTACATCTCCGCTCCATGTACAAGTACCTCTCCGCTTCATGTACAAGTACATCTCCGCTCCATGTACAAGTACCTCTCCGCTCCATGTACAAGTACCTCTCCGCTCAATGTACAAGTACATCTCCGCTCCATGTACAAGTACCTCTCCGCTCCATGTACAAGTACATCTCCGCTCCATGTACAAGTACCTCTCCGCTCAATGTACAAGTACATCTCCGCTCCATGTACAAGTACATCTCCACTCCATGTACAAGTACCTCTCCGCTCAATGTACAAGTACATCTCCGCTCCATGTACCAGTACCTCTCCGCTCAATGTACAAGTACATCTCCACTCCATGTACAAGTACCTCTCCGCTCAATGTACAAGTACATCTCCGCTCCATGTACCAGTACCTCTCCGCTCAATGTACAAGTACATCTCCACTCCATGTACAAGTACCTCTCCGCTCAATGTACAAGTACATCTCCGCTCCATGTACCAGTACCTCTCCGCTCAATGTACAAGTACATCTCCGCTCCATGTACAAGTACCTCTCCGCTCAATGTACAAGTACCTCTCCGCTCAATGTACAAGTACATCTCCGCTCCATGTACCAGTACCTCTCCGCTCAATGTACAAGTACATCTGCGCTCCATGTAGGGCTGGGTATCGTTCAAAATTTTTCGATATCGATACCGTTTCGATACTTGGATTTCGATACCGGTTCCTGAACGATACTTTTTTCGATACCAATTTTTAGAAAAATCCATTTTAACAAAAATAAAACTGCATTACACATTGAAATTATTTTACAAATCTTTAGTTTCCCCCCATCTTAAGTTTTACAGCAGAAAAAAATAAAACCTACTGTATTTAACATAACTTTAAGTTCTCTAAACGTATTGCCGTCCCTACAAAAAATATTGGAGTACTACAAAGGAAAGAAATGTAGCTAAAACAAATAAATCAGTGGAATAGTTTTCAGTGCAAAACAGAGAGTTGCAAATCAGGGTTTAATGCTCACTGATGCAACAGAACTCTATTCTTGTACAAACTGATGAGATGGCTCCACTTCATGCATGGAAGACTAGTTGAGCATTGACTAGCCTATCAATATAGCCTTATATGCCACAAAGTGAATCGCATTTATATTCAACAAACTATCATGACATCAGCGTTTGTTAACGAGTTGCTAAAAATACATGGGCGATAACTGCCCGCTTGCACATAACGCTAATTAATTAAACATTAACGCTAGCGTTGCAGATCAGTGTGCTCACTGCTGCAACAGAACGTCATTCTTGTCAAATCTGACGAGACAGCTCAACTTCACTGACTAGCCAATCAATATAAATGAATCGCATTTACATTCAACAAACTATCATGACATCAGCGTTTGTTAACGAGTTGCTAAAAATACACAATGCCCGCTTGCGCATAACGTTACGGCGGCAATTAATTAAACGATCTAATGCTACAACTCACAGCCAGATGCATGGATTTGTCAGACTGAGGGATCTGATAACCGCTAACTTGCGGTAAGCTGAGCTGACCCACCTCTCAATTATTTCTCTTGTCTGTGGAAACCAGTCCGTGTTGTTTCTGTTTCTTTTCCTGCTTTTCATCATCTTCGCCATATGGTAATCCAGGATAGGAGTAGCTTGAGTGGCTAACTTCTTGTATACTATCCGCACCGCACGCCTGGCTCACAGTCACAACAAACACACCGGCTAAAGTGGGCGTAACGTTTCCTGCATGCCTCTACATGACAGCCAATCACCAGCCGTATTAGAGCGCGGCGTGCAAGCATGTCGCATGCTTATAGGCTCAATGACGCTGTTTTGTTTTGGTATCGAAAATTGGTATCGATTGACAAGGGAGGCTTCGATACCCCTTAGTATCGATGTTTCCATTTCGGTGCCAAGTAAGTATCGAAACTCGATACCCAGCCCTAGCTCCATGTACAAGTACCTCTCCGCTCAATGTACAAGTACCTCTCCGCTCAATGTACAAGTACCTCTCCGCTCCATGTACAAGTACCTCTCCGCTCCATGTACAAGTACCTCTCCGCTCCATGTACAAGTACATCTCTGCTCCATGTACAAGTACCTCTCCGCTCAATGTACAAGTACATCTCCGCTCCATGTACAAGTACCTCTCCGCTCCATGTACAAGTACATCTCCGCTCCATGTACAAGTACCTCTCCGCTCCATGTACAAGTACCTCTCCGCTCAATGTACAAGTACATCTCCGCTCCATGTACAAGTACATCTCTGCTCCATGTACAAGTACCTCTCCGCTCAATGTACAAGTACATCTCCGCTCCATGTACAAGTACCTCTCCGCTCCATGTACAAGTACCTCTCCGCTCCATGTACAAGTACATCTCCGCTCCATGTACAAGTACCTCTCCGCTCCATGTACAAGTACCTCTCCGCTCCATGTACAAGTACCTCTCCGCTCCATGTACAAGTACCTCTCCGCTCAATGTCAAGTATCGACAGTACCTCTCCGCTCCATGTACAAGTACCTCTCCGCTGAATGTACAAGTGTCGACAGTACCTCTCCGCTCAATGTACAAGTACCTCTCCGCTCCATGTACAAGTACCTCTCCGCTCTCATGTACAAGTACCTCTCCGCTCCATGTACAAGTACCTCTCCGCTCAATGTACAAGTACCTCTGCGCTCCATGTACAAGTACCTCTCCGCTCAATGTACAAGTACCTCTCCGCTCAATGTACAAGTGTCGACAGTACCTCTCCGCTCCATGTACAAGTACCTCTCCGCTCAATGTACAAGTGTCGACAGTACCTCTACGCTCAATGTACAAGTGTCGACAGTACCTCTCCGCTCTCATGTACAAGTACCTCTCCGATCCATGTACAAGTACATCTCCGCTCCATGTACAAGTACATCTCCCCTCAATGTACAAGTACCTCTCCGCTCCATGTACAAGTACCTCTCCGCTCCATGTACAAGTACATCTCTGCTCCATGTACAAGTACCTCTCCGCTCAATGTACAAGTACATCTCCGCTCCATGTACAAGTACCTCTCCGCTCCATGTACAAGTACATCTCCGCTCCATGTACAAGTACCTCTCCGCTCCATGTACAAGTACCTCTCCGCTCAATGTACAAGTACATCTCCGCTCCATGTACAAGTACCTCTCCGCTCCATGTACAAGTACATCTCCGCTCCATGTACAAGTACCTCTCCGCTCAATGTACAAGTACATCTCCGCTCCATGTACAAGTACATCTCCACTCCATGTACAAGTACCTCTCCGCTCAATGTACAAGTACATCTCCGCTCCATGTACCAGTACATCTCCGCTCAATGTACAAGTACATCTCCACTCCATGTACAAGTACCTCTCCGCTCAATGTACAAGTACATCTCCGCTCCATGTACCAGTACCTCTCCGCTCAATGTACAAGTACATCTCCACTCCATGTACAAGTACCTCTCCGCTCAATGTACAAGTACATCTCCGCTCCATGTACCAGTACCTCTCCGCTCAATGTACAAGTACATCTCCGCTCCATGTACAAGTACCTCTCCGCTCAATGTACAAGTACCTCTCCGCTCAATGTACAAGTACATCTCCGCTCCATGTACCAGTACCTCTCCGCTCAATGTACAAGTACATCTGCGCTCCATGTAGGGCTGGGTATCGTTCAAAATTTTTCGATATCGATACCGTTTCGATACTTGGATTTCGATACCGGTTCCTGAACGATACTTTTTTCGATACCAATTTTTAGAAAAATCCATTTTAACAAAAATAAAACTGCATTACACATTGAAATTATTTTACAAATCTTTAGTTTCCCCCCATCTTAAGTTTTACAGCAGAAAAAAATAAAACCTACTGTATTTAACATAACTTTAAGTTCTCTAAACGTATTGCCGTCCCTACAAAAAATATTGGAGTACTACAAAGGAAAGAAATGTAGCTAAAACAAATAAATCAGTGGAATAGTTTTCAGTGCAAAACAGAGAGTTGCAAATCAGGGTTTAATGCTCACTGATGCAACAGAACTCTATTCTTGTACAAACTGATGAGATGGCTCCACTTCATGCATGGAAGACTAGTTGAGCATTGACTAGCCTATCAATATAGCCTTATATGCCACAAAGTGAATCGCATTTATATTCAACAAACTATCATGACATCAGCGTTTGTTAACGAGTTGCTAAAAATACATGGGCGATAACTGCCCGCTTGCACATAACGCTAATTAATTAAACATTAACGCTAGCGTTGCAGATCAGTGTGCTCACTGCTGCAACAGAACGTCATTCTTGTCAAATCTGACGAGACAGCTCAACTTCACTGACTAGCCAATCAATATAAATGAATCGCATTTACATTCAACAAACTATCATGACATCAGCGTTTGTTAACGAGTTGCTAAAAATACACAATGCCCGCTTGCGCATAACGTTACGGCGGCAATTAATTAAACAATCTAATGCTACAACTCACAGCCAGATGCATGGATTTGTCAGACTGAGGGATCTGATAACCGCTAACTTGCGGTAAGCTGAGCTGACCCACCTCTCAATTATTTATCTTGTCTGTGGAAACCAGTCCGTGTTGTTTCTGTTTCTTTTCCTGCTTTTCATCATCTTCGCCATATGGTAATCCAGGATAGGAGTAGCTTGAGTGGCTAACTTCTTGTATACTATCCGCACCGCACGCCTGGCTCACAGTCACAACAAACACACCGGCTAAAGTGGGCGTAACGTTTCCTGCATGCCTCTACATGACAGCCAATCACCAGCCGTATTAGAGCGCGGCGTGCAAGCATGTCGCATGCTTATAGGCTCAATGACGCTGTTTTGTTTTGGTATCGAAAATTGGTATCGATTGACAAGGGAGGCTTCGATACCCCTTAGTATCGATGTTTCCATTTCGGTGCCAAGTAAGTATCGAAACTCGATACCCAGCCCTAGCTCCATGTACAAGTACCTCTCCGCTCAATGTACAAGTACCTCTCCGCTCAATGTACAAGTACCTCTCCGCTCCATGTACAAGTACCTCTCCGCTCCATGTACAAGTACCTCTCCGCTCCATGTACAAGTACATCTCTGCTCCATGTACAAGTACCTCTCCGCTCAATGTACAAGTACATCTCCGCTCCATGTACAAGTACCTCTCCGCTCCATGTACAAGTACATCTCCGCTCCATGTACAAGTACCTCTCCGCTCCATGTACAAGTACCTCTCCGCTCAATGTACAAGTACATCTCCGCTCCATGTACAAGTACATCTCTGCTCCATGTACAAGTACCTCTCCGCTCAATGTACAAGTACATCTCCGCTCCATGTACAAGTACCTCTCCGCTCCATGTACAAGTACCTCTCCGCTCCATGTACAAGTACCTCTCCGCTCCATGTACAAGTACCTCTCCGCTCCATGTACAAGTACCTCTCCGCTCAATGTCAAGTGTCGACAGTACCTCTCCGCTCCATGTACAAATACCTCTCCGCTCTCATGTACAAGTACCTCTCCGCTCCATGTACAAGTACCTCTCCGCTCAATGTCAAGTGTCGACAGTACCTCTCCGCTCCATGTACAAATACCTCTCCGCTCCATGTACAAGTACCTCTCCGCTCTCATGTACAAGTACCTCTCCGCTCCATGTACAAGTAGGTCTCCGCTCAATGTACAAGTGTCGACAGTACCTTTCCGCTCCATGTACAAATACCTCTCCGCTCTCATGTACAAGTACCTCTCCGCTCCATGTACAAGTACCTCTCCGCTCAATGTACAAATACCTCTCCGCTCCATGTATAAGTACCTCTCCGCTCTATGTACAAGTACCTCTCCGCTCCATGTACAAGTACCTCTCCGCTCAATGTACAAATACCTCTCCGCTCCATGTACAAGTAGCTCTCCGCTGAATGTACAAGTGTCGACAGTACCTCTCCGCTCAATGTACAAGTACCTCTCCGCTCAATGTACAAATACCTCTCCGCTCCATGTACAAGTACCTCTCCGCTCAATGTCAAGTATCGACAGTACCTCTCCGCTCCATGTACAAGTACCTCTCCGCTGAATGTACAAGTGTCGACAGTACCTCTCCGCTCAATGTACAAGTACCTCTCCGCTCCATGTACAAGTACCTCTCCGCTCTCATGTACAAGTACCTCTCCGCTCCATGTACAAGTACCTCTCCGCTCAATGTACAAGTACCTCTGCGCTCCATGTACAAGTACCTCTCCGCTCAATGTACAAGTACCTCTCCGCTCAATGTACAAGTGTCGACAGTACCTCTCCGCTCCATGTACAAGTACCTCTCCGCTCAATGTACAAGTGTCGACAGTACCTCTACGCTCAATGTACAAGTGTCGACAGTACCTCTCCGCTCTCATGTACAAGTACCTCTCCGATCCATGTACAAGTACATCTCCGCTCCATGTACAAGTACATCTCCGCTCAATGTACAAGTACCTCTCCGCTCCATGTACAAGTACCTCTCCGCTCCATGTACAAGTACCTCTCCGCTCCATGTACAAGTACCTCTCCGCTCCATGTACAAGTACCTCTCCGCTCAATGTACAAGTACCTCTCCGCTCCATGTACAAGTACCTCTCCGCTCAATGTACAAGTACCTCTCCGCTCCATGTACAAGTACCTCTCCGCTCCATGTACAAGTACCTCTCCGCTCCATGTACAAGTACCTCTCCGCTCAATGTCAAGTATCGACAGTACCTCTCCGCTCCATGTACAAGTACCTCTCCGCTGAATGTACAAGTGTCGACAGTACCTCTCCGCTCAATGTACAAGTACCTCTCCGCTCCATGTACAAGTACCTCTCCGCTCTCATGTACAAGTACCTCTCCGCTCCATGTACAAGTACATCTCCGCTCAATGTACAAGTACCTCTCCGCTCCATGTACAAGTACCTCTCCGCTCCATGTACAAGTACCTCTCCGCTCCATGTACAAGTACCTCTCCGCTCCATGTACAAGTACCTCTCCGCTCAATGTACAAGTACCTCTCCGCTCCATGTACAAGTACCTCTCCGCTCAATGTACAAGTACCTCTCCGCTCCATGTACAAGTACCTCTCCGCTCCATGTACAAGTACCTCTCCGCTCCATGTACAAGTACCTCTCCGCTCAATGTCAAGTATCGACAGTACCTCTCCGCTCCATGTACAAGTACCTCTCCGCTGAATGTACAAGTGTCGACAGTACCTCTCCGCTCAATGTACAAGTACCTCTCCGCTCCATGTACAAGTACCTCTCCGCTCTCATGTACAAGTACCTCTCCGCTCCATGTACAAGTACCTCTCCGCTCAATGTACAAGTACCTATGCGCTCCATGTACAAGTACCTCTCCGCTCAATGTACAAGTACCTCTCCGCTCAATGTACAAGTGTCGACAGTACCTCTCCGCTCCATGTACAAGTACCTCTCCGCTCAATGTACAAGTGTCGACAGTACCTCTCCGCTCAATGTACAAGTACCTCTCCGCTCAATGTACAAATACCTCTCCGCTCCATGTACAAGTACCTCTCCGCTCAATGTCAAGTATCGACAGTACCTCTCCGCTCCATGTACAAGTACCTCTCCGCTGAATGTACAAGTGTCGACAGTACCTCTCCGCTCAATGTACAAGTACCTCTCCGCTCCATGTACAAGTACCTCTCCGCTCTCATGTACAAGTACCTCTCCGCTCCATGTACAAGTACCTCTCCGCTCAATGTACAAGTACCTCTGCGCTCCATGTACAAGTACCTCTCCGCTCAATGTACAAGTACCTCTCCGCTCAATGTACAAGTGTCGACAGTACCTCTCCGCTCCATGTACAAGTACCTCTCCGCTCAATGTACAAGTGTCGACAGTACCTCTACGCTCAATGTACAAGTGTCGACAGTACCTCTCCGCTCTCATGTACAAGTACCTCTCCGCTCCATGTACAAGTACCTCTCCGCTCCATGTACAAGTACCTCTCCGCTCAATGTCAAGTATCGACAGTACCTCTCCGCTCCATGTACAAGTACCTCTCCGCTGAATGTACAAGTGTCGACAGTACCTCTCCGCTCAATGTACAAGTACCTCTCCGCTCCATGTACAAGTACCTCTCCGCTCTCATGTACAAGTACCTCTCCGCTCCATGTACAAGTACATCTCCGCTCAATGTACAAGTACCTCTCCGCTCCATGTACAAGTACCTCTCCGCTCCATGTACAAGTACCTCTCCGCTCCATGTACAAGTACCTCTCCGCTCCATGTACAAGTACCTCTCCGCTCAATGTACAAGTACCTCTCCGCTCCATGTACAAGTACCTCTCCGCTCAATGTACAAGTACCTCTCCGCTCCATGTACAAGTACCTCTCCGCTCCATGTACAAGTACCTCTCCGCTCCATGTACAAGTACCTCTCCGCTCAATGTCAAGTATCGACAGTACCTCTCCGCTCCATGTACAAGTACCTCTCCGCTGAATGTACAAGTGTCGACAGTACCTCTCCGCTCAATGTACAAGTACCTCTCCGCTCCATGTACAAGTACCTCTCCGCTCTCATGTACAAGTACCTCTCCGCTCCATGTACAAGTACCTCTCCGCTCAATGTACAAGTACCTATGCGCTCCATGTACAAGTACCTCTCCGCTCAATGTACAAGTACCTCTCCGCTCAATGTACAAGTGTCGACAGTACCTCTCCGCTCCATGTACAAGTACCTCTCCGCTCAATGTACAAGTACATCTCCGCTCCATGTACAAGTACCTCTCCGCTCCATGTACAAGTACATCTCCGCTCCATGTACAAGTACCTCTCCGCTCCATGTACAAGTACCTCTCCGCTCAATGTACAAGTACATCTCCGCTCCATGTACAAGTACCTCTCCGCTCCATGTACAAGTACATCTCCGCTCCATGTACAAGTACCTCTCTGCTCAATGTACAAGTACATCTCCGCTCCATGTACAAGTACATCTCCACTCCATGTACAAGTACCTCTCCGCTCAATGTACAAGTACATCTCCGCTCCATGTACCAGTACCTCTCCGCTCAATGTACAAGTACATCTCCACTCCATGTACAAGTACCTCTCCGCTCAATGTACAAGTACATCTCCGCTCCATGTACCAGTACCTCTCCGCTCAATGTACAAGTACATCTCCACTCCATGTACAAGTACCTCTCCGCTCAATGTACAAGTACATCTCCGCTCCATGTACCAGTACCTCTCCGCTCAATGTACAAGTACATCTCCGCTCCATGTACAAGTACCTCTCCGCTCAATGTACAAGTACCTCTCCGCTCAATGTACAAGTACATCTCCGCTCCATGTACCAGTACCTCTCCGCTCAATGTACAAGTACATCTGCGCTCCATGTAGGGCTGGGTATCGTTCAAAATTTTTCGATATCGATACCGTTTCGATACTTGGATTTCGATACCGGTTCCTGAACGATACTTTTTTCGATACCAATTTTTAGAAAAATCCATTTTAACAAAAATAAAACTGCATTACACATTGAAATTATTTTACAAATCTTTAGTTTCCCCCCATCTTAAGTTTTACAGCAGAAAAAAATAAAACCTACTGTATTTAACATAACTTTAAGTTCTCTAAACGTATTGCCGTCCCTACAAAAAATATTGGAGTACTACAAAGGAAAGAAATGTAGCTAAAACAAATAAATCAGTGGAATAGTTTTCAGTGCAAAACAGAGAGTTGCAAATCAGGGTTTAATGCTCACTGATGCAACAGAACTCTATTCTTGTACAAACTGATGAGATGGCTCCACTTCATGCATGGAAGACTAGTTGAGCATTGACTAGCCTATCAATATAGCCTTATATGCCACAAAGTGAATCGCATTTATATTCAACAAACTATCATGACATCAGCGTTTGTTAACGAGTTGCTAAAAATACATGGGCGATAACTGCCCGCTTGCACATAACGCTAATTAATTAAACATTAACGCTAGCGTTGCAGATCAGTGTGCTCACTGCTGCAACAGAACGTCATTCTTGTCAAATCTGACGAGACAGCTCAACTTCACTGACTAGCCAATCAATATAAATGAATCGCATTTACATTCAACAAACTATCATGACATCAGCGTTTGTTAACGAGTTGCTAAAAATACACAATGCCCGCTTGCGCATAACGTTACGGCGGCAATTAATTAAACAATCTAATGCTACAACTCACAGCCAGATGCATGGATTTGTCAGACTGAGGGATCTGATAACCGCTAACTTGCGGTAAGCTGAGCTGACCCACCTCTCAATTATTTCTCTTGTCTGTGGAAACCAGTCCGTGTTGTTTCTGTTTCTTTTCCTGCTTTTCATCATCTTCGCCATATGGTAATCCAGGATAGGAGTAGCTTGAGTGGCTAACTTCTTGTATACTATCCGCACCGCACGCCTGGCTCACAGTCACAACAAACACACCGGCTAAAGTGGGCGTAACGTTTCCTGCATGCCTCTACATGACAGCCAATCACCAGCCGTATTAGAGCGCGGCGTGCAAGCATGTCGCATGCTTATAGGCTCAATGACGCTGTTTTGTTTTGGTATCGAAAATTGGTATCGATTGACAAGGGAGGCTTCGATACCCCTTAGTATCGATGTTTCCATTTCGGTGCCAAGTAAGTATCGAAACTCGATACCCAGCCCTAGCTCCATGTACAAGTACCTCTCCGCTCAATGTACAAGTACCTCTCCGCTCAATGTACAAGTACCTCTCCTCTCCATGTACAAGTACCTCTCCGCTCCATGTACAAGTACCTCTCCGCTCCATGTACAAGTACATCTCTGCTCCATGTACAAGTACCTCTCCGCTCAATGTACAAGTACATCTCCGCTCCATGTACAAGTACCTCTCCGCTCCATGTACAAGTACATCTCCGCTCCATGTACAAGTACCTCTCCGCTCCATGTACAAGTACCTCTCCGCTCAATGTACAAGTACATCTCCGCTCCATGTACAAGTACATCTCTGCTCCATGTACAAGTACCTCTCCGCTCAATGTACAAGTACATCTCCGCTCCATGTACAAGTACCTCTCCGCTCCATGTACAAGTACCTCTCCGCTCCATGTACAAGTACCTCTCCGCTCCATGTACAAGTACCTCTCCGCTCCATGTACAAGTACCTCTCCGCTCAATGTCAAGTGTCGACAGTACCTCTCCGCTCCATGTACAAATACCTCTCCGCTCTCATGTACAAGTACCTCTCCGCTCCATGTACAAGTACCTCTCCGCTCAATGTCAAGTGTCGACAGTACCTCTCCGCTCCATGTACAAATACCTCTCCGCTCCATGTACAAGTACCTCTCCGCTCTCATGTACAAGTACCTCTCCGCTCCATGTACAAGTAGGTCTCCGCTCAATGTACAAGTGTCGACAGTACCTTTCCGCTCCATGTACAAATACCTCTCCGCTCTCATGTACAAGTACCTCTCCGCTCCATGTACAAGTACCTCTCCGCTCAATGTACAAATACCTCTCCGCTCCATGTATAAGTACCTCTCCGCTCTATGTACAAGTACCTCTCCGCTCCATGTACAAGTACCTCTCCGCTCAATGTACAAATACCTCTCCGCTCCATGTACAAGTAGCTCTCCGCTGAATGTACAAGTGTCGACAGTACCTCTCCGCTCAATGTACAAGTACCTCTCCGCTCAATGTACAAATACCTCTCCGCTCCATGTACAAGTACCTCTCCGCTCAATGTCAAGTATCGACAGTACCTCTCCGCTCCATGTACAAGTACCTCTCCGCTGAATGTACAAGTGTCGACAGTACCTCTCCGCTCAATGTACAAGTACCTCTCCGCTCCATGTACAAGTACCTCTCCGCTCTCATGTACAAGTACCTCTCCGCTCCATGTACAAGTACCTCTCCGCTCAATGTACAAGTACCTCTGCGCTCCATGTACAAGTACCTCTCCGCTCAATGTACAAGTACCTCTCCGCTCAATGTACAAGTGTCGACAGTACCTCTCCGCTCCATGTACAAGTACCTCTCCGCTCAATGTACAAGTGTCGACAGTACCTCTACGCTCAATGTACAAGTGTCGACAGTACCTCTCCGCTCTCATGTACAAGTACCTCTCCGATCCATGTACAAGTACATCTCCGCTCCATGTACAAGTACATCTCCGCTCAATGTACAAGTACCTCTCCGCTCCATGTACAAGTACCTCTCCGCTCCATGTACAAGTACCTCTCCGCTCCATGTACAAGTACCTCTCCGCTCCATGTACAAGTACCTCTCCGCTCAATGTACAAGTACCTCTCCGCTCCATGTACAAGTACCTCTCCGCTCAATGTACAAGTACCTCTCCGCTCCATGTACAAGTACCTCTCCGCTCCATGTACAAGTACCTCTCCGCTCCATGTACAAGTACCTCTCCGCTCAATGTCAAGTATCGACAGTACCTCTCCGCTCCATGTACAAGTACCTCTCCGCTGAATGTACAAGTGTCGACAGTACCTCTCCGCTCAATGTACAAGTACCTCTCCGCTCCATGTACAAGTACCTCTCCGCTCTCATGTACAAGTACCTCTCCGCTCCATGTACAAGTACATCTCCGCTCAATGTACAAGTACCTCTCCGCTCCATGTACAAGTACCTCTCCGCTCCATGTACAAGTACCTCTCCGCTCCATGTACAAGTACCTCTCCGCTCCATGTACAAGTACCTCTCCGCTCAATGTACAAGTACCTCTCCGCTCCATGTACAAGTACCTCTCCGCTCAATGTACAAGTACCTCTCCGCTCCATGTACAAGTACCTCTCCGCTCCATGTACAAGTACCTCTCCGCTCCATGTACAAGTACCTCTCCGCTCAATGTCAAGTATCGACAGTACCTCTCCGCTCCATGTACAAGTACCTCTCCGCTGAATGTACAAGTGTCGACAGTACCTCTCCGCTCAATGTACAAGTACCTCTCCGCTCCATGTACAAGTACCTCTCCGCTCTCATGTACAAGTACCTCTCCGCTCCATGTACAAGTACCTCTCCGCTCAATGTACAAGTACCTATGCGCTCCATGTACAAGTACCTCTCCGCTCAATGTACAAGTACCTCTCCGCTCAATGTACAAGTGTCGACAGTACCTCTCCGCTCCATGTACAAGTACCTCTCCGCTCAATGTACAAGTGTCGACAGTACCTCTCCGCTCAATGTACAAGTACCTCTCCGCTCAATGTACAAATACCTCTCCGCTCCATGTACAAGTACCTCTCCGCTCAATGTCAAGTATCGACAGTACCTCTCCGCTCCATGTACAAGTACCTCTCCGCTGAATGTACAAGTGTCGACAGTACCTCTCCGCTCAATGTACAAGTACCTCTCCGCTCCATGTACAAGTACCTCTCCGCTCTCATGTACAAGTACCTCTCCGCTCCATGTACAAGTACCTCTCCGCTCAATGTACAAGTACCTCTGCGCTCCATGTACAAGTACCTCTCCGCTCAATGTACAAGTACCTCTCCGCTCAATGTACAAGTGTCGACAGTACCTCTCCGCTCCATGTACAAGTACCTCTCCGCTCAATGTACAAGTGTCGACAGTACCTCTACGCTCAATGTACAAGTGTCGACAGTACCTCTCCGCTCTCATGTACAAGTACCTCTCCGCTCCATGTACAAGTACCTCTCCGCTCCATGTACAAGTACCTCTCCGCTCAATGTCAAGTATCGACAGTACCTCTCCGCTCCATGTACAAGTACCTCTCCGCTGAATGTACAAGTGTCGACAGTACCTCTCCGCTCAATGTACAAGTACCTCTCCGCTCCATGTACAAGTACCTCTCCGCTCTCATGTACAAGTACCTCTCCGCTCCATGTACAAGTACATCTCCGCTCAATGTACAAGTACCTCTCCGCTCCATGTACAAGTACCTCTCCGCTCCATGTACAAGTACCTCTCCGCTCCATGTACAAGTACCTCTCCGCTCCATGTACAAGTACCTCTCCGCTCAATGTACAAGTACCTCTCCGCTCCATGTACAAGTACCTCTCCGCTCAATGTACAAGTACCTCTCCGCTCCATGTACAAGTACCTCTCCGCTCCATGTACAAGTACCTCTCCGCTCCATGTACAAGTACCTCTCCGCTCAATGTCAAGTATCGACAGTACCTCTCCGCTCCATGTACAAGTACCTCTCCGCTGAATGTACAAGTGTCGACAGTACCTCTCCGCTCAATGTACAAGTACCTCTCCGCTCCATGTACAAGTACCTCTCCGCTCTCATGTACAAGTACCTCTCCGCTCCATGTACAAGTACCTCTCCGCTCAATGTACAAGTACCTATGCGCTCCATGTACAAGTACCTCTCCGCTCAATGTACAAGTACCTCTCCGCTCAATGTACAAGTGTCGACAGTACCTCTCCGCTCCATGTACAAGTACCTCTCCGCTCAATGTACAAGTGTCGACAGTACCTCTCCGCTCAATGTACAAGTACCTCTCCGCTCAATGTACAAATACCTCTCCGCTCCATGTACAAGTACCTCTCCGCTCAATGTCAAGTATCGACAGTACCTCTCCGCTCCATGTACAAGTACCTCTCCGCTGAATGTACAAGTGTCGACAGTACCTCTCCGCTCAATGTACAAGTACCTCTCCGCTCCATGTACAAGTACCTCTCCGCTCTCATGTACAAGTACCTCTCCGCTCCATGTACAAGTACCTCTCCGCTCAATGTACAAGTACCTCTGCGCTCCATGTACAAGTACCTCTCCGCTCAATGTACAAGTACCTCTCCGCTCAATGTACAAGTGTCGACAGTACCTCTCCGCTCCATGTACAAGTACCTCTCCGCTCAATGTACAAGTGTCGACAGTACCTCTACGCTCAATGTACAAGTGTCGACAGTACCTCTCCGCTCTCATGTACAAGTACCTCTCCGATCCATGTACAAGTACATCTCCGCTCCATGTACAAGTACATCTCCGCTCAATGTACAAGTACCTCTCCGCTCCATGTACAAGTACCTCTCCGCTCCATGTACAAGTACCTCTCCGCTCCATGTACAAGTACCTCTCCGCTCCATGTACAAGTACCTCTCCGCTCAATGTACAAGTACCTCTCCGCTCCATGTACAAGTACCTCTCCGCTCAATGTACAAGTACCTCTCCGCTCCATGTACAAGTACATCTCCGCTCCATGTACAAGTACCTCTCCGCTCCATGTACAAGTACCTCTCCGCTCAATGTCAAGTATCGACAGTACCTCTCCGCTCCATGTACAAGTACCTCTCCGCTGAATGTACAAGTGTCGACAGTACCTCTCCGCTCAATGTACAAGTACCTCTCCGCTCCATGTACAAGTACCTCTCCGCTCTCATGTACAAGTACCTCTCCGCTCCATGTACAAGTACCTCTCCGCTCAATGTACAAGTACCTCTGCGCTCCATGTACAAGTACCTCTCCGCTCAATGTACAAGTGTCGACAGTACCTCTCCGCTCCATGTACAAGTACCTCTCCGCTCAATGTACAAGTGTCGACAGTACCTCTACGCTCAATGTACAAGTGTCGACAGTACCTCTCCGCTCTCATGTACAAGTACCTCTCCGATCCATGTACAAGTACATCTCCGCTCCATGTACAAGTACATCTCCGCTCAATGTACAAGTACCTCTCCGCTCCATGTACAAGTACCTCTCCGCTCCATGTACAAGTACATCTCTGCTCCATGTACAAGTACCTCTCCGCTCAATGTACAAGTACATCTCCGCTCCATGTACAAGTACCTCTCCGCTCCATGTACAAGTACATCTCCGCTCCATGTACAAGTACCTCTCCGCTCCATGTACAAGTACCTCTCCGCTCAATGTACAAGTACATCTCCGCTCCATGTACAAGTACCTCTCCGCTCCATGTACAAGTACCTCTCCGCTCCATGTACAAGTACCTCTCCGCTCAATGTCAAGTATCGACAGTACCTCTCCGCTCCATGTACAAGTACCTCTCCGCTGAATGTACAAGTGTCGACAGTACCTCTCCGCTCAATGTACAAGTACCTCTCCGCTCCATGTACAAGTACCTCTCCGCTCTCATGTACAAGTACCTCTCCGCTCCATGTACAAGTACCTCTCCGCTCAATGTACAAGTACCTCTGCGCTCCATGTACAAGTACCTCTCCGCTCAATGTACAAGTACCTCTCCGCTCAATGTACAAGTGTCGACAGTACCTCTCCGCTCCATGTACAAGTACCTCTCCGCTCAATGTACAAGTGTCGACAGTACCTCTACGCTCAATGTACAAGTGTCGACAGTACCTCTCCGCTCTCATGTACAAGTACCTCTCCGATCCATGTACAAGTACATCTCCGCTCCATGTACAAGTACATCTCCGCTCAATGTACAAGTACCTCTCCGCTCCATGTACAAGTACCTCTCCGCTCCATGTACAAGTACATCTCTGCTCCATGTACAAGTACCTCTCCGCTCAATGTACAAGTACATCTCCGCTCCATGTACAAGTACCTCTCCGCTCCATGTACAAGTACATCTCCGCTCCATGTACAAGTACCTCTCCGCTCCATGTACAAGTACCTCTCCGCTCCATGTACAAGTACCTCTCCGCTCCATGTACAAGTACCTCTCCGCTCCATGTACAAGTACCTCTCCGCTCAATGTACAAGTACCTCTCCGCTCCATGTACAAGTACCTCTCCGCTCAATGTACAAGTACCTCTCCGCTCCATGTACAAGTACATCTCCGCTCCATGTACAAGTACCTCTCCGCTCCATGTACAAGTACCTCTCCGCTCAATGTCAAGTATCGACAGTACCTCTCCGCTCCATGTACAAGTACCTCTCCGCTGAATGTACAAGTGTCGACAGTACCTCTCCGCTCAATGTACAAGTACCTCTCCGCTCCATGTACAAGTACCTCTCCGCTCTCATGTACAAGTACCTCTCCGCTCCATGTACAAGTACCTCTCCGCTCAATGTACAAGTACCTCTGCGCTCCATGTACAAGTACCTCTCCGCTCAATGTACAAGTGTCGACAGTACCTCTCCGCTCCATGTACAAGTACCTCTCCGCTCAATGTACAAGTGTCGACAGTACCTCTACGCTCAATGTACAAGTGTCGACAGTACCTCTCCGCTCTCATGTACAAGTACCTCTCCGATCCATGTACAAGTACATCTCCGCTCCATGTACAAGTACATCTCCGCTCAATGTACAAGTACCTCTCCGCTCCATGTACAAGTACCTCTCCGCTCCATGTACAAGTACATCTCTGCTCCATGTACAAGTACCTCTCCGCTCAATGTACAAGTACATCTCCGCTCCATGTACAAGTACCTCTCCGCTCCATGTACAAGTACATCTCCGCTCCATGTACAAGTACCTCTCCGCTCCATGTACAAGTACCTCTCCGCTCAATGTACAAGTACATCTCCGCTCCATGTACAAGTACCTCTCCGCTCCATGTACAAGTACCTCTCCGCTCCATGTACAAGTACCTCTCCGCTCAATGTCAAGTATCGACAGTACCTCTCCGCTCCATGTACAAGTACCTCTCCGCTGAATGTACAAGTGTCGACAGTACCTCTCCGCTCAATGTACAAGTACCTCTCCGCTCCATGTACAAGTACCTCTCCGCTCTCATGTACAAGTACCTCTCCGCTCCATGTACAAGTACCTCTCCGCTCAATGTACAAGTACCTCTGCGCTCCATGTACAAGTACCTCTCCGCTCAATGTACAAGTACCTCTCCGCTCAATGTACAAGTGTCGACAGTACCTCTCCGCTCCATGTACAAGTACCTCTCCGCTCAATGTACAAGTGTCGACAGTACCTCTACGCTCAATGTACAAGTGTCGACAGTACCTCTCCGCTCTCATGTACAAGTACCTCTCCGATCCATGTACAAGTACATCTCCGCTCCATGTACAAGTACATCTCCGCTCAATGTACAAGTACCTCTCCGCTCCATGTACAAGTACCTCTCCGCTCCATGTACAAGTACATCTCTGCTCCATGTACAAGTACCTCTCCGCTCAATGTACAAGTACATCTCCGCTCCATGTACAAGTACCTCTCCGCTCCATGTACAAGTACATCTCCGCTCCATGTACAAGTACCTCTCCGCTCCATGTACAAGTACCTCTCCGCTCAATGTACAAGTACATCTCCGCTCCATGTACAAGTACCTCTCCGCTCCATGTACAAGTACATCTCCGCTCCATGTACAAGTACCTCTCCGCTCAATGTACAAGTACATCTCCGCTCCATGTACAAGTACCTCTCCGCTCCATGTACAAGTACATCTCCGCTCCATGTACAAGTACCTCTCCGCTCCATGTACAAGTACATCTCCGCTCCATGTACAAGTACCTCTCCGCTCCATGTACAAGTACCTCTCCGCTCAATGTACAAGTACATCTCCGCTCCATGTACAAGTACCTCTCCGCTCCATGTACAAGTACCTCTCCGCTCCATGTACAAGTACCTCTCCGCTCAATGTCAAGTATCGACAGTACCTCTCCGCTCCATGTACAAGTACCTCTCCGCTGAATGTACAAGTGTCGACAGTACCTCTCCGCTCAATGTACAAGTACCTCTCCGCTCCATGTACAAGTACCTCTCCGCTCTCATGTACAAGTACCTCTCCGCTCCATGTACAAGTACCTCTCCGCTCAATGTACAAGTACCTCTGCGCTCCATGTACAAGTACCTCTCCGCTCAATGTACAAGTACCTCTCCGCTCAATGTACAAGTGTCGACAGTACCTCTCCGCTCCATGTACAAGTACCTCTCCGCTCAATGTACAAGTGTCGACAGTACCTCTACGCTCAATGTACAAGTGTCGACAGTACCTCTCCGCTCTCATGTACAAGTACCTCTCCGATCCATGTACAAGTACATCTCCGCTCCATGTACAAGTACATCTCCGCTCAATGTACAAGTACCTCTCCGCTCCATGTACAAGTACCTCTCCGCTCCATGTACAAGTACATCTCTGCTCCATGTACAAGTACCTCTCCGCTCAATGTACAAGTACATCTCCGCTCCATGTACAAGTACCTCTCCGCTCCATGTACAAGTACATCTCCGCTCCATGTACAAGTACCTCTCCGCTCCATGTACAAGTACCTCTCCGCTCAATGTACAAGTACATCTCCGCTCCATGTACAAGTACCTCTCCGCTCCATGTACAAGTACATCTCCGCTCCATGTACAAGTACCTCTCCGCTCAATGTACAAGTACATCTCCGCTCCATGTACAAGTACCTCTCCGCTCCATGTACAAGTACATCTCCGCTCCATGTACAAGTACCTCTCCGCTCCATGTACAAGTACCTCTCCGCTCAATGTACAAGTACATCTCCGCTCCATGTACAAGTACCTCTCCGCTCCATGTACAAGTACCTCTCCGCTCCATGTACAAGTACCTCTCCGCTCAATGTCAAGTATCGACAGTACCTCTCCGCTCCATGTACAAGTACCTCTCCGCTGAATGTACAAGTGTCGACAGTACCTCTCCGCTCAATGTACAAGTACCTCTCCGCTCCATGTACAAGTACCTCTCCGCTCTCATGTACAAGTACCTCTCCGCTCCATGTACAAGTACCTCTCCGCTCAATGTACAAGTACCTCTGCGCTCCATGTACAAGTACCTCTCCGCTCAATGTACAAGTACCTCTCCGCTCAATGTACAAGTGTCGACAGTACCTCTCCGCTCCATGTACAAGTACCTCTCCGCTCAATGTACAAGTGTCGACAGTACCTCTACGCTCAATGTACAAGTGTCGACAGTACCTCTCCGCTCTCATGTACAAGTACCTCTCCGATCCATGTACAAGTACATCTCCGCTCCATGTACAAGTACATCTCCGCTCAATGTACAAGTACCTCTCCGCTCCATGTACAAGTACCTCTCCGCTCCATGTACAAGTACATCTCTGCTCCATGTACAAGTACCTCTCCGCTCAATGTACAAGTACATCTCCGCTCCATGTACAAGTACCTCTCCGCTTCATGTACAAGTACATCTCCGCTCCATGTACAAGTACCTCTCCGCTCCATGTACAAGTACCTCTCCGCTCAATGTACAAGTACATCTCCGCTCCATGTACAAGTACCTCTCCGCTCCATGTACAAGTACATCTCCGCTCCATGTACAAGTACCTCTCCGCTCAATGTACAAGTACATCTCCGCTCCATGTACAAGTACATCTCCACTCCATGTACAAGTACCTCTCCGCTCAATGTACAAGTACATCTCCGCTCCATGTACCAGTACCTCTCCGCTCAATGTACAAGTACATCTCCACTCCATGTACAAGTACCTCTCCGCTCAATGTACAAGTACATCTCCGCTCCATGTACCAGTACCTCTCCGCTCAATGTACAAGTACATCTCCACTCCATGTACAAGTACCTCTCCGCTCAATGTACAAGTACATCTCCGCTCCATGTACCAGTACCTCTCCGCTCAATGTACAAGTACATCTCCGCTCCATGTACAAGTACCTCTCCGCTCAATGTACAAGTACCTCTCCGCTCAATGTACAAGTACATCTCCGCTCCATGTACCAGTACCTCTCCGCTCAATGTACAAGTACATCTGCGCTCCATGTAGGGCTGGGTATCGTTCAAAATTTTTCGATATCGATACCGTTTCGATACTTGGATTTCGATACCGGTTCCTGAACGATACTTTTTTCGATACCAATTTTTAGAAAAATCCATTTTAACAAAAATAAAACTGCATTACACATTGAAATTATTTTACAAATCTTTAGTTTCCCCCCATCTTAAGTTTTACAGCAGAAAAAAATAAAACCTACTGTATTTAACATAACTTTAAGTTCTCTAAACGTATTGCCGTCCCTACAAAAAATATTGGAGTACTACAAAGGAAAGAAATGTAGCTAAAACAAATAAATCAGTGGAATAGTTTTCAGTGCAAAACAGAGAGTTGCAAATCAGGGTTTAATGCTCACTGATGCAACAGAACTCTATTCTTGTACAAACTGATGAGATGGCTCCACTTCATGCATGGAAGACTAGTTGAGCATTGACTAGCCTATCAATATAGCCTTATATGCCACAAAGTGAATCGCATTTATATTCAACAAACTATCATGACATCAGCGTTTGTTAACGAGTTGCTAAAAATACATGGGCGATAACTGCCCGCTTGCACATAACGCTAATTAATTAAACATTAACGCTAGCGTTGCAGATCAGTGTGCTCACTGCTGCAACAGAACGTCATTCTTGTCAAATCTGACGAGACAGCTCAACTTCACTGACTAGCCAATCAATATAAATGAATCGCATTTACATTCAACAAACTATCATGACATCAGCGTTTGTTAACGAGTTGCTAAAAATACACAATGCCCGCTTGCGCATAACGTTACGGCGGCAATTAATTAAACGATCTAATGCTACAACTCACAGCCAGATGCATGGATTTGTCAGACTGAGGGATCTGATAACCGCTAACTTGCGGTAAGCTGAGCTGACCCACCTCTCAATTATTTCTCTTGTCTGTGGAAACCAGTCCGTGTTGTTTCTGTTTCTTTTCCTGCTTTTCATCATCTTCGCCATATGGTAATCCAGGATAGGAGTAGCTTGAGTGGCTAACTTCTTGTATACTATCCGCACCGCACGCCTGGCTCACAGTCACAACAAACACACCGGCTAAAGTGGGCGTAACGTTTCCTGCATGCCTCTACATGACAGCCAATCACCAGCCGTATTAGAGCGCGGCGTGCAAGCATGTCGCATGCTTATAGGCTCAATGACGCTGTTTTGTTTTGGTATCGAAAATTGGTATCGATTGACAAGGGAGGCTTCGATACCCCTTAGTATCGATGTTTCCATTTCGGTGCCAAGTAAGTATCGAAACTCGATACCCAGCCCTAGCTCCATGTACAAGTACCTCTCCGCTCAATGTACAAGTACCTCTCCGCTCAATGTACAAGTACCTCTCCGCTCCATGTACAAGTACCTCTCCGCTCCATGTACAAGTACCTCTCCGCTCCATGTACAAGTACATCTCTGCTCCATGTACAAGTACCTCTCCGCTCAATGTACAAGTACATCTCCGCTCCATGTACAAGTACCTCTCCGCTCCATGTACAAGTACATCTCCGCTCCATGTACAAGTACCTCTCCGCTCCATGTACAAGTACCTCTCCGCTCAATGTACAAGTACATCTCCGCTCCATGTACAAGTACATCTCTGCTCCATGTACAAGTACCTCTCCGCTCAATGTACAAGTACATCTCCGCTCCATGTACAAGTACCTCTCCGCTCCATGTACAAGTACCTCTCCGCTCCATGTACAAGTACATCTCCGCTCCATGTACAAGTACCTCTCCGCTCCATGTACAAGTACCTCTCCGCTCCATGTACAAGTACCTCTCCGCTCCATGTACAAGTACCTCTCCGCTCAATGTCAAGTATCGACAGTACCTCTCCGCTCCATGTACAAGTACCTCTCCGCTGAATGTACAAGTGTCGACAGTACCTCTCCGCTCAATGTACAAGTACCTCTCCGCTCCATGTACAAGTACCTCTCCGCTCTCATGTACAAGTACCTCTCCGCTCCATGTACAAGTACCTCTCCGCTCAATGTACAAGTACCTCTGCGCTCCATGTACAAGTACCTCTCCGCTCAATGTACAAGTACCTCTCCGCTCAATGTACAAGTGTCGACAGTACCTCTCCGCTCCATGTACAAGTACCTCTCCGCTCAATGTACAAGTGTCGACAGTACCTCTACGCTCAATGTACAAGTGTCGACAGTACCTCTCCGCTCTCATGTACAAGTACCTCTCCGATCCATGTACAAGTACATCTCCGCTCCATGTACAAGTACATCTCCCCTCAATGTACAAGTACCTCTCCGCTCCATGTACAAGTACCTCTCCGCTCCATGTACAAGTACATCTCTGCTCCATCTACAAGTACCTCTCCGCTCAATGTACAAGTACATCTCCGCTCCATGTACAAGTACCTCTCCGCTCCATGTACAAGTACATCTCCGCTCCATGTACAAGTACCTCTCCGCTCCATGTACAAGTACCTCTCCGCTCAATGTACAAGTACATCTCCGCTCCATGTACAAGTACCTCTCCGCTCCATGTACAAGTACATCTCCGCTCCATGTACAAGTACCTCTCCGCTCAATGTACAAGTACATCTCCGCTCCATGTACAAGTACATCTCCACTCCATGTACAAGTACCTCTCCGCTCAATGTACAAGTACATCTCCGCTCCATGTACCAGTACCTCTCCGCTCAATGTACAAGTACATCTCCACTCCATGTACAAGTACCTCTCCGCTCAATGTACAAGTACATCTCCGCTCCATGTACCAGTACCTCTCCGCTCAATGTACAAGTACATCTCCACTCCATGTACAAGTACCTCTCCGCTCAATGTACAAGTACATCTCCGCTCCATGTACCAGTACCTCTCCGCTCAATGTACAAGTACATCTCCGCTCCATGTACAAGTACCTCTCCGCTCAATGTACAAGTACCTCTCCGCTCAATGTACAAGTACATCTCCGCTCCATGTACCAGTACCTCTCCGCTCAATGTACAAGTACATCTGCGCTCCATGTAGGGCTGGGTATCGTTCAAAATTTTTCGATATCGATACCGTTTCGATACTTGGATTTCGATACCGGTTCCTGAACGATACTTTTTTCGATACCAATTTTTAGAAAAATCCATTTTAACAAAAATAAAACTGCATTACACATTGAAATTATTTTACAAATCTTTAGTTTCCCCCCATCTTAAGTTTTACAGCAGAAAAAAATAAAACCTACTGTATTTAACATAACTTTAAGTTCTCTAAACGTATTGCCGTCCCTACAAAAAATATTGGAGTACTACAAAGGAAAGAAATGTAGCTAAAACAAATAAATCAGTGGAATAGTTTTCAGTGCAAAACAGAGAGTTGCAAATCAGGGTTTAATGCTCACTGATGCAACAGAACTCTATTCTTGTACAAACTGATGAGATGGCTCCACTTCATGCATGGAAGACTAGTTGAGCATTGACTAGCCTATCAATATAGCCTTATATGCCACAAAGTGAATCGCATTTATATTCAACAAACTATCATGACATCAGCGTTTGTTAACGAGTTGCTAAAAATACATGGGCGATAACTGCCCGCTTGCACATAACGCTAATTAATTAAACATTAACGCTAGCGTTGCAGATCAGTGTGCTCACTGCTGCAACAGAACGTCATTCTTGTCAAATCTGACGAGACAGCTCAACTTCACTGACTAGCCAATCAATATAAATGAATCGCATTTACATTCAACAAACTATCATGACATCAGCGTTTGTTAACGAGTTGCTAAAAATACACAATGCCCGCTTGCGCATAACGTTACGGCGGCAATTAATTAAACGATCTAATGCTACAACTCACAGCCAGATGCATGGATTTGTCAGACTGAGGGATCTGATAACCGCTAACTTGCGGTAAGCTGAGCTGACCCACCTCTCAATTATTTCTCTTGTCTGTGGAAACCAGTCCGTGTTGTTTCTGTTTCTTTTCCTGCTTTTCATCATCTTCGCCATATGGTAATCCAGGATAGGAGTAGCTTGAGTGGCTAACTTCTTGTATACTATCCGCACCGCACGCCTGGCTCACAGTCACAACAAACACACCGGCTAAAGTGGGCGTAACGTTTCCTGCATGCCTCTACATGACAGCCAATCACCAGCCGTATTAGAGCGCGGCGTGCAAGCATGTCGCATGCTTATAGGCTCAATGACGCTGTTTTGTTTTGGTATCGAAAATTGGTATCGATTGACAAGGGAGGCTTCGATACCCCTTAGTATCGATGTTTCCATTTCGGTGCCAAGTAAGTATCGAAACTCGATACCCAGCCCTAGCTCCATGTACAAGTACCTCTCCGCTCAATGTACAAGTACCTCTCCGCTCAATGTACAAGTACCTCTCCGCTCCATGTACAAGTACCTCTCCGCTCCATGTACAAGTACCTCTCCGCTCCATGTACAAGTACATCTCTGCTCCATGTACAAGTACCTCTCCGCTCAATGTACAAGTACATCTCCGCTCCATGTACAAGTACCTCTCCGCTCCATGTACAAGTACATCTCCGCTCCATGTACAAGTACCTCTCCGCTCCATGTACAAGTACCTCTCCGCTCAATGTACAAGTACATCTCCGCTCCATGTACAAGTACATCTCTGCTCCATGTACAAGTACCTCTCCGCTCAATGTACAAGTACATCTCCGCTCCATGTACAAGTACCTCTCCGCTCCATGTACAAGTACCTCTCCGCTCCATGTACAAGTACCTCTCCGCTCCATGTACAAGTACCTCTCCGCTCCATGTACAAGTACCTCTCCGCTCAATGTCAAGTGTCGACAGTACCTCTCCGCTCCATGTACAAATACCTCTCCGCTCTCATGTACAAGTACCTCTCCGCTCCATGTACAAGTACCTCTCCGCTCAATGTCAAGTGTCGACAGTACCTCTCCGCTCCATGTACAAATACCTCTCCGCTCCATGTACAAGTACCTCTCCGCTCTCATGTACAAGTACCTCTCCGCTCCATGTACAAGTAGGTCTCCGCTCAATGTACAAGTGTCGACAGTACCTTTCCGCTCCATGTACAAATACCTCTCCGCTCTCATGTACAAGTACCTCTCCGCTCCATGTACAAGTACCTCTCCGCTCAATGTACAAATACCTCTCCGCTCCATGTATAAGTACCTCTCCGCTCTATGTACAAGTACCTCTCCGCTCCATGTACAAGTACCTCTCCGCTCAATGTACAAATACCTCTCCGCTCCATGTACAAGTAGCTCTCCGCTGAATGTACAAGTGTCGACAGTACCTCTCCGCTCAATGTACAAGTACCTCTCCGCTCAATGTACAAATACCTCTCCGCTCCATGTACAAGTACCTCTCCGCTCAATGTCAAGTATCGACAGTACCTCTCCGCTCCATGTACAAGTACCTCTCCGCTGAATGTACAAGTGTCGACAGTACCTCTCCGCTCAATGTACAAGTACCTCTCCGCTCCATGTACAAGTACCTCTCCGCTCTCATGTACAAGTACCTCTCCGCTCCATGTACAAGTACCTCTCCGCTCAATGTACAAGTACCTCTGCGCTCCATGTACAAGTACCTCTCCGCTCAATGTACAAGTACCTCTCCGCTCAATGTACAAGTGTCGACAGTACCTCTCCGCTCCATGTACAAGTACCTCTCCGCTCAATGTACAAGTGTCGACAGTACCTCTACGCTCAATGTACAAGTGTCGACAGTACCTCTCCGCTCTCATGTACAAGTACCTCTCCGATCCATGTACAAGTACATCTCCGCTCCATGTACAAGTACATCTCCGCTCAATGTACAAGTACCTCTCCGCTCCATGTACAAGTACCTCTCCGCTCCATGTACAAGTACCTCTCCGCTCCATGTACAAGTACCTCTCCGCTCCATGTACAAGTACCTCTCCGCTCAATGTACAAGTACCTCTCCGCTCCATGTACAAGTACCTCTCCGCTCAATGTACAAGTACCTCTCCGCTCCATGTACAAGTACCTCTCCGCTCCATGTACAAGTACCTCTCCGCTCCATGTACAAGTACCTCTCCGCTCAATGTCAAGTATCGACAGTACCTCTCCGCTCCATGTACAAGTACCTCTCCGCTGAATGTACAAGTGTCGACAGTACCTCTCCGCTCAATGTACAAGTACCTCTCCGCTCCATGTACAAGTACCTCTCCGCTCTCATGTACAAGTACCTCTCCGCTCCATGTACAAGTACCTCTCCGCTCAATGTACAAGTACCTCTGCGCTCCATGTACAAGTACCTCTCCGCTCAATGTACAAGTACCTCTCCGCTCAATGTACAAGTGTCGACAGTACCTCTCCGCTCCATGTACAAGTACCTCTCCGCTCAATGTACAAGTGTCGACAGTACCTCTACGCTCAATGTACAAGTGTCGACAGTACCTCTCCGCTCTCATGTACAAGTACCTCTCCGATCCATGTACAAGTACATCTCCGCTCCATGTACAAGTACATCTCCGCTCAATGTACAAGTACCTCTCCGCTCCATGTACAAGTACCTCTCCGCTCCATGTACAAGTACATCTCTGCTCCATGTACAAGTACCTCTCCGCTCAATGTACAAGTACATCTCCGCTCCATGTACAAGTACCTCTCCGCTCCATGTACAAGTACATCTCCGCTCCATGTACAAGTACCTCTCCGCTCCATGTACAAGTACCTCTCCGCTCAATGTACAAGTACATCTCCGCTCCATGTACAAGTACCTCTCCGCTCCATGTACAAGTACCTCTCCGCTCCATGTACAAGTACCTCTCCGCTCAATGTCAAGTATCGACAGTACCTCTCCGCTCCATGTACAAGTACCTCTCCGCTGAATGTACAAGTGTCGACAGTACCTCTCCGCTCAATGTACAAGTACCTCTCCGCTCCATGTACAAGTACCTCTCCGCTCTCATGTACAAGTACCTCTCCGCTCCATGTACAAGTACCTCTCCGCTCAATGTACAAGTACCTCTGCGCTCCATGTACAAGTACCTCTCCGCTCAATGTACAAGTACCTCTCCGCTCAATGTACAAGTGTCGACAGTACCTCTCCGCTCCATGTACAAGTACCTCTCCGCTCAATGTACAAGTGTCGACAGTACCTCTACGCTCAATGTACAAGTGTCGACAGTACCTCTCCGCTCTCATGTACAAGTACCTCTCCGATCCATGTACAAGTACATCTCCGCTCCATGTACAAGTACATCTCCGCTCAATGTACAAGTACCTCTCCGCTCCATGTACAAGTACCTCTCCGCTCCATGTACAAGTACATCTCTGCTCCATGTACAAGTACCTCTCCGCTCAATGTACAAGTACATCTCCGCTCCATGTACAAGTACCTCTCCGCTCCATGTACAAGTACATCTCCGCTCCATGTACAAGTACCTCTCCGCTCAATGTACAAGTACATCTCCGCTCCATGTACAAGTACATCTCCACTCCATGTACAAGTACCTCTCCGCTCAATGTACAAGTACATCTCCGCTCCATGTACCAGTACCTCTCCGCTCAATGTACAAGTACATCTCCACTCCATGTACAAGTACCTCTCCGCTCAATGTACAAGTACATCTCCGCTCCATGTACCAGTACCTCTCCGCTCAATGTACAAGTACATCTCCACTCCATGTACAAGTACCTCTCCGCTCAATGTACAAGTACATCTCCGCTCCATGTACCAGTACCTCTCCGCTCAATGTACAAGTACATCTCCGCTCCATGTACAAGTACCTCTCCGCTCAATGTACAAGTACCTCTCCGCTCAATGTACAAGTACATCTCCGCTCCATGTACCAGTACCTCTCCGCTCAATGTACAAGTACATCTGCGCTCCATGTAGGGCTGGGTATCGTTCAAAATTTTTCGATATCGATACCGTTTCGATACTTGGATTTCGATACCGGTTCCTGAACGATACTTTTTTCGATACCAATTTTTAGAAAAATCCATTTTAACAAAAATAAAACTGCATTACACATTGAAATTATTTTACAAATCTTTAGTTTCCCCCCATCTTAAGTTTTACAGCAGAAAAAAATAAAACCTACTGTATTTAACATAACTTTAAGTTCTCTAAACGTATTGCCGTCCCTACAAAAAATATTGGAGTACTACAAAGGAAAGAAATGTAGCTAAAACAAATAAATCAGTGGAATAGTTTTCAGTGCAAAACAGAGAGTTGCAAATCAGGGTTTAATGCTCACTGATGCAACAGAACTCTATTCTTGTACAAACTGATGAGATGGCTCCACTTCATGCATGGAAGACTAGTTGAGCATTGACTAGCCTATCAATATAGCCTTATATGCCACAAAGTGAATCGCATTTATATTCAACAAACTATCATGACATCAGCGTTTGTTAACGAGTTGCTAAAAATACATGGGCGATAACTGCCCGCTTGCACATAACGCTAATTAATTAAACATTAACGCTAGCGTTGCAGATCAGTGTGCTCACTGCTGCAACAGAACGTCATTCTTGTCAAATCTGACGAGACAGCTCAACTTCACTGACTAGCCAATCAATATAAATGAATCGCATTTACATTCAACAAACTATCATGACATCAGCGTTTGTTAACGAGTTGCTAAAAATACACAATGCCCGCTTGCGCATAACGTTACGGCGGCAATTAATTAAACGATCTAATGCTACAACTCACAGCCAGATGCATGGATTTGTCAGACTGAGGGATCTGATAACCGCTAACTTGCGGTAAGCTGAGCTGACCCACCTCTCAATTATTTCTCTTGTCTGTGGAAACCAGTCCGTGTTGTTTCTGTTTCTTTTCCTGCTTTTCATCATCTTCGCCATATGGTAATCCAGGATAGGAGTAGCTTGAGTGGCTAACTTCTTGTATACTATCCGCACCGCACGCCTGGCTCACAGTCACAACAAACACACCGGCTAAAGTGGGCGTAACGTTTCCTGCATGCCTCTACATGACAGCCAATCACCAGCCGTATTAGAGCGCGGCGTGCAAGCATGTCGCATGCTTATAGGCTCAATGACGCTGTTTTGTTTTGGTATCGAAAATTGGTATCGATTGACAAGGGAGGCTTCGATACCCCTTAGTATCGATGTTTCCATTTCGGTGCCAAGTAAGTATCGAAACTCGATACCCAGCCCTAGCTCCATGTACAAGTACCTCTCCGCTCAATGTACAAGTACCTCTCCGCTCAATGTACAAGTACCTCTCCGCTCCATGTACAAGTACCTCTCCGCTCCATGTACAAGTACCTCTCCGCTCCATGTACAAGTACATCTCTGCTCCATGTACAAGTACCTCTCCGCTCAATGTACAAGTACATCTCCGCTCCATGTACAAGTACCTCTCCGCTCCATGTACAAGTACATCTCCGCTCCATGTACAAGTACCTCTCCGCTCCATGTACAAGTACCTCTCCGCTCAATGTACAAGTACATCTCCGCTCCATGTACAAGTACATCTCTGCTCCATGTACAAGTACCTCTCCGCTCAATGTACAAGTACATCTCCGCTCCATGTACAAGTACCTCTCCGCTCCATGTACAAGTACCTCTCCGCTCCATGTACAAGTACCTCTCCGCTCCATGTACAAGTACCTCTCCGCTCCATGTACAAGTACCTCTCCGCTCAATGTCAAGTGTCGACAGTACCTCTCCGCTCCATGTACAAATACCTCTCCGCTCTCATGTACAAGTACCTCTCCGCTCCATGTACAAGTACCTCTCCGCTCAATGTCAAGTGTCGACAGTACCTCTCCGCTCCATGTACAAATACCTCTCCGCTCCATGTACAAGTACCTCTCCGCTCTCATGTACAAGTACCTCTCCGCTCCATGTACAAGTAGCTCTCCGCTCAATGTACAAGTGTCGACAGTACCTTTCCGCTCCATGTACAAATACCTCTCCGCTCTCATGTACAAGTACCTCTCCGCTCCATGTACAAGTACCTCTCCGCTCAATGTACAAATACCTATCCGCTCCATGTATAAGTACCTCTCCGCTCTATGTACAAGTACCTCTCCGCTCCATGTACAAGTACCTCTCCGCTCAATGTACAAATACCTCTCCGCTCCATGTACAAGTAGCTCTCCGCTGAATGTACAAGTGTCGACAGTACCTCTCCGCTCAATGTACAAGTACCTCTCCGCTCAATGTACAAATACCTCTCCGCTCCATGTACAAGTACCTCTCCGCTCAATGTCAAGTATCGACAGTACCTCTCCGCTCCATGTACAAGTACCTCTCCGCTGAATGTACAAGTGTCGACAGTACCTCTCCGCTCAATGTACAAGTACCTCTCCGCTCCATGTACAAGTACCTCTCCGCTCTCATGTACAAGTACCTCTCCGCTCCATGTACAAGTACCTCTCCGCTCAATGTACAAGTACCTCTGCGCTCCATGTACAAGTACCTCTCCGCTCAATGTACAAGTACCTCTCCGCTCAATGTACAAGTGTCGACAGTACCTCTCCGCTCCATGTACAAGTACCTCTCCGCTCAATGTACAAGTGTCGACAGTACCTCTCCGCTCTCATGTACAAGTACCTCTCCGATCCATGTACAAGTACATCTCCGCTCCATGTACAAGTACATCTCCGATCCATGTACAAGTACCTCTCCGCTCCATGTACAAGTACCTCTCCGCTCCATGTACAAGTACCTCTCCGCTCCATGTACAAGTACCTCTCCGCTCCATGTACAAGTACCTCTCCGCTCAATGTACAAGTACCTCTCCGCTCCATGTACAAGTACCTCTCCGCTCAATGTACAAGTACCTCTCCGCTCCATGTACAAGTACATCTCCGCTCCATGTACAAGTACCTCTCCGCTCCATGTACAAGTACCTATCCGCTCAATGTCAAGTATCGACAGTACCTCTCCGCTCCATGTACAAGTACCTCTCCGCTGAATGTACAAGTGTCGACAGTACCTCTCCGCTCAATGTACAAGTACCTCTCCGCTCCATGTACAAGTACCTCTCCGCTCTCATGTACAAGTACCTCTCCGCTCCATGTACAAGTACCTCTCCGCTCAATGTACAAGTACCTCTCCGCTCAATGTACAAGTGTCGACAGTACCTCTCCGCTCCATGTACAAGTACCTCTCCGCTCAATGTACAAGTGTCGACAGTACCTCTACGCTCAATGTACAAGTGTCGACAGTACCTCTCCGCTCTCATGTACAAGTACCTCTCCGATCCATGTACAAGTACATCTCCGCTCCATGTACAAGTACATCTCCGCTCAATGTACAAGTACCTCTCCGCTCCATGTACAAGTACCTCTCCGCTCCATGTACAAGTACATCTCTGCTCCATGTACAAGTACCTCTCCGCTCAATGTACAAGTACATCTCCGCTCCATGTACAAGTACCTCTCCGCTCCATGTACAAGTACATCTCCGCTCCATGTACAAGTACCTCTCCGCTCCATGTACAAGTACCTCTCCGCTCAATGTACAAGTACATCTCCGCTCCATGTACAAGTACCTCTCCGCTCCATGTACAAGTACCTCTCCGCTCCATGTACAAGTACCTCTCCGCTCAATGTCAAGTATCGACAGTACCTCTCCGCTCCATGTACAAGTACCTCTCCGCTGAATGTACAAGTGTCGACAGTACCTCTCCGCTCAATGTACAAGTACCTCTCCGCTCCATGTACAAGTACCTCTCCGCTCTCATGTACAAGTACCTCTCCGCTCCATGTACAAGTACCTCTCCGCTCAATGTACAAGTACCTCTGCGCTCCATGTACAAGTACCTCTCCGCTCAATGTACAAGTACCTCTCCGCTCAATGTACAAGTGTCGACAGTACCTCTCCGCTCCATGTACAAGTACCTCTCCGCTCAATGTACAAGTGTCGACAGTACCTCTACGCTCAATGTACAAGTGTCGACAGTACCTCTCCGCTCTCATGTACAAGTACCTCTCCGATCCATGTACAAGTACATCTCCGCTCCATGTACAAGTACATCTCCGCTCAATGTACAAGTACCTCTCCGCTCCATGTACAAGTACCTCTCCGCTCCATGTACAAGTACATCTCTGCTCCATGTACAAGTACCTCTCCGCTCAATGTACAAGTACATCTCCGCTCCATGTACAAGTACCTCTCCGCTCCATGTACAAGTACATCTCCGCTCCATGTACAAGTACCTCTCCGCTCCATGTACAAGTACCTCTCCGCTCAATGTACAAGTACATCTCCGCTCCATGTACAAGTACCTCTCCGCTCCATGTACAAGTACATCTCCGCTCCATGTACAAGTACCTCTCCGCTCAATGTACAAGTACATCTCCGCTCCATGTACAAGTACATCTCCACTCCATGTACAAGTACCTCTCCGCTCAATGTACAAGTACATCTCCGCTCCATGTACCAGTACCTCTCCGCTCAATGTACAAGTACATCTCCACTCCATGTACAAGTACCTCTCCGCTCAATGTACAAGTACATCTCCGCTCCATGTACCAGTACCTCTCCGCTCAATGTACAAGTACATCTCCACTCCATGTACAAGTACCTCTCCGCTCAATGTACAAGTACATCTCCGCTCCATGTACCAGTACCTCTCCGCTCAATGTACAAGTACATCTCCGCTCCATGTACAAGTACCTCTCCGCTCAATGTACAAGTACCTCTCCGCTCAATGTACAAGTACATCTCCGCTCCATGTACCAGTACCTCTCCGCTCAATGTACAAGTACATCTGCGCTCCATGTAGGGCTGGGTATCGTTCAAAATGTTTCGATATCGATACCGTTTCGATACTTGGATTTCGATACCGGTTCCTGAACGATACTTTTTTCGATACCAATTTTTAGAAAAATCCATTTTAACAAAAATAAAACTGCATTACACATTGAAATTATTTTACAAATCTTTAGTTTCCCCCCATCTTAAGTTTTACAGCAGAAAAAAATAAAACCTACTGTATTTAACATAACTTTAAGTTCTCTAAACGTATTGCCGTCCCTACAAAAAATATTGGAGTACTACAAAGGAAAGAAATGTAGCTAAAACAAATAAATCAGTGGAATAGTTTTCAGTGCAAAACAGAGAGTTGCAAATCAGGGTTTAATGCTCACTGATGCAACAGAACTCTATTCTTGTACAAACTGATGAGATGGCTCCACTTCATGCATGGAAGACTAGTTGAGCATTGACTAGCCTATCAATATAGCCTTATATGCCACAAAGTGAATCGCATTTATATTCAACAAACTATCATGACATCAGCGTTTGTTAACGAGTTGCTAAAAATACATGGGCGATAACTGCCCGCTTGCACATAACGCTAATTAATTAAACATTAACGCTAGCGTTGCAGATCAGTGTGCTCACTGCTGCAACAGAACGTCATTCTTGTCAAATCTGACGAGACAGCTCAACTTCACTGACTAGCCAATCAATATAAATGAATCGCATTTACATTCAACAAACTATCATGACATCAGCGTTTGTTAACGAGTTGCTAAAAATACACAATGCCCGCTTGCGCATAACGTTACGGCGGCAATTAATTAAACGATCTAATGCTACAACTCACAGCCAGATGCATGGATTTGTCAGACTGAGGGATCTGATAACCGCTAACTTGCGGTAAGCTGAGCTGACCCACCTCTCAATTATTTCTCTTGTCTGTGGAAACCAGTCCGTGTTGTTTCTGTTTCTTTTCCTGCTTTTCATCATCTTCGCCATATGGTAATCCAGGATAGGAGTAGCTTGAGTGGCTAACTTCTTGTATACTATCCGCACCGCACGCCTGGCTCACAGTCACAACAAACACACCGGCTAAAGTGGGCGTAACGTTTCCTGCATGCCTCTACATGACAGCCAATCACCAGCCGTATTAGAGCGCGGCGTGCAAGCATGTCGCATGCTTATAGGCTCAATGACGCTGTTTTGTTTTGGTATCGAAAATTGGTATCGATTGACAAGGGAGGCTTCGATACCCCTTAGTATCGATGTTTCCATTTCGGTGCCAAGTAAGTATCGAAACTCGATACCCAGCCCTAGCTCCATGTACAAGTACCTCTCCGCTCAATGTACAAGTACCTCTCCGCTCAATGTACAAGTACCTCTCCGCTCCATGTACAAGTACCTCTCCGCTCCATGTACAAGTACCTCTCCGCTCCATGTACAAGTACATCTCTGCTCCATGTACAAGTACCTCTCCGCTCAATGTACAAGTACATCTCCGCTCCATGTACAAGTACCTCTCCGCTCCATGTACAAGTACATCTCCGCTCCATGTACAAGTACCTCTCCGCTCCATGTACAAGTACCTCTCCGCTCAATGTACAAGTACATCTCCGCTCCATGTACAAGTACATCTCTGCTCCATGTACAAGTACCTCTCCGCTCAATGTACAAGTACATCTCCGCTCCATGTACAAGTACCTCTCCGCTCCATGTACAAGTACCTCTCCGCTCCATGTACAAGTACCTCTCCGCTCCATGTACAAGTACCTCTCCGCTCCATGTACAAGTACCTCTCCGCTCAATGTCAAGTGTCGACAGTACCTCTCCGCTCCATGTACAAATACCTCTCCGCTCTCATGTACAAGTACCTCTCCGCTCCATGTACAAGTACCTCTCCGCTCAATGTCAAGTGTCGACAGTACCTCTCCGCTCCATGTACAAATACCTCTCCGCTCCATGTACAAGTACCTCTCCGCTCTCATGTACAAGTACCTCTCCGCTCCATGTACAAGTAGCTCTCCGCTCAATGTACAAGTGTCGACAGTACCTTTCCGCTCCATGTACAAATACCTCTCCGCTCTCATGTACAAGTACCTCTCCGCTCCATGTACAAGTACCTCTCCGCTCAATGTACAAATACCTATCCGCTCCATGTATAAGTACCTCTCCGCTCTATGTACAAGTACCTCTCCGCTCCATGTACAAGTACCTCTCCGCTCAATGTACAAATACCTCTCCGCTCCATGTACAAGTAGCTCTCCGCTGAATGTACAAGTGTCGACAGTACCTCTCCGCTCAATGTACAAGTACCTCTCCGCTCAATGTACAAATACCTCTCCGCTCCATGTACAAGTACCTCTCCGCTCAATGTCAAGTATCGACAGTACCTCTCCGCTCCATGTACAAGTACCTCTCCGCTGAATGTACAAGTGTCGACAGTACCTCTCCGCTCAATGTACAAGTACCTCTCCGCTCCATGTACAAGTACCTCTCCGCTCTCATGTACAAGTACCTCTCCGCTCCATGTACAAGTACCTCTCCGCTCAATGTACAAGTACCTCTGCGCTCCATGTACAAGTACCTCTCCGCTCAATGTACAAGTACCTCTCCGCTCAATGTACAAGTGTCGACAGTACCTCTCCGCTCCATGTACAAGTACCTCTCCGCTCAATGTACAAGTGTCGACAGTACCTCTCCGCTCTCATGTACAAGTACCTCTCCGATCCATGTACAAGTACATCTCCGCTCCATGTACAAGTACATCTCCGATCCATGTACAAGTACCTCTCCGCTCCATGTACAAGTACCTCTCCGCTCCATGTACAAGTACCTCTCCGCTCCATGTACAAGTACCTCTCCGCTCCATGTACAAGTACCTCTCCGCTCAATGTACAAGTACCTCTCCGCTCCATGTACAAGTACCTCTCCGCTCAATGTACAAGTACCTATCCGCTCCATGTACAAGTACCTCTCCGCTCCATGTACAAGTACCTCTCCGCTCCATGTACAAGTACCTCTCCGCTCAATGTCAAGTATCGACAGTACCTCTCCGCTCCATGTACAAGTACCTCTCCGCTGAATGTACAAGTGTCGACAGTACCTCTCCGCTCAATGTACAAGTACCTCTCCGCTCCATGTACAAGTACCTCTCCGCTCTCATGTACAAGTACCTCTCCGCTCCATGTACAAGTACCTCTCCGCTCAATGTACAAGTACCTCTGCGCTCCATGTACAAGTACCTCTCCGCTCAATGTACAAGTACCTCTCCGCTCAATGTACAAGTGTCGACAGTACCTCTCCGCTCCATGTACAAGTACCTCTCCGCTCAATGTACAAGTGTCGACAGTACCTCTACGCTCAATGTACAAGTGTCGACAGTACCTCTCCGCTCTCATGTACAAGTACCTCTCCGATCCATGTACAAGTACATCTCCGCTCCATGTACAAGTACATCTCCGCTCAATGTACAAGTACCTCTCCGCTCCATGTACAAGTGTCGACAGTACCTCTACGCTCAATGTACAAGTGTCGACAGTACCTCTCCGCTCTCATGTACAAGTACCTCTCCGATCCATGTACAAGTACATCTCCGCTCCATGTACAAGTACATCTCCGCTCAATGTACAAGTACCTCTCCGCTCCATGTACAAGTACCTCTCCGCTCCATGTACAAGTACATCTCTGCTCCATGTACAAGTACCTCTCCGCTCAATGTACAAGTACATCTCCGCTCCATGTACAAGTACCTCTCCGCTCCATGTACAAGTACATCTCCGCTCCATGTACAAGTACCTCTCCGCTCCATGTACAAGTACCTCTCCGCTCAATGTACAAGTACATCTCCGCTCCATGTACAAGTACCTCTCCGCTCCATGTACAAGTACATCTCCGCTCCATGTACAAGTACCTCTCCGCTCAATGTACAAGTACATCTCCGCTCCATGTACAAGTACATCTCCACTCCATGTACAAGTACCTCTCCGCTCAATGTACAAGTACATCTCCGCTCCATGTACCAGTACCTCTCCGCTCAATGTACAAGTACATCTCCACTCCATGTACAAGTACCTCTCCGCTCAATGTACAAGTACATCTCCGCTCCATGTACCAGTACCTCTCCGCTCAATGTACAAGTACATCTCCGCTCCATGTACAAGTACCTCTCCGCTCAATGTACAAGTACCTCTCCGCTCAATGTACAAGTACATCTCCGCTCCATGTACCAGTACCTCTCCGCTCAATGTACAAGTACATCTGCGCTCCATGTAGGGCTGGGTATCGTTCAAAATTTTTCGATATCGATACCGTTTCGATACTTGGATTTCGATACCGGTTCCTGAACGATACTTTTTTCGATACCAATTTTTAGAAAAATCCATTTTAACAAAAATAAAACTGCATTACACATTGAAATTATTTTACAAATCTTTAGTTTCCCCCCATCTTAAGTTTTACAGCAGAAAAAAATAAAACCTACTGTATTTAACATAACTTTAAGTTCTCTAAACGTATTGCCGTCCCTACAAAAAATATTGGAGTACTACAAAGGAAAGAAATGTAGCTAAAACAAATAAATCAGTGGAATAGTTTTCAGTGCAAAACAGAGAGTTGCAAATCAGGGTTTAATGCTCACTGATGCAACAGAACTCTATTCTTGTACAAACTGATGAGATGGCTCCACTTCATGCATGGAAGACTAGTTGAGCATTGACTAGCCTATCAATATAGCCTTATATGCCACAAAGTGAATCGCATTTATATTCAACAAACTATCATGACATCAGCGTTTGTTAACGAGTTGCTAAAAATACATGGGCGATAACTGCCCGCTTGCACATAACGCTAATTAATTAAACATTAACGCTAGCGTTGCAGATCAGTGTGCTCACTGCTGCAACAGAACGTCATTCTTGTCAAATCTGACGAGACAGCTCAACTTCACTGACTAGCCAATCAATATAAATGAATCGCATTTACATTCAACAAACTATCATGACATCAGCGTTTGTTAACGAGTTGCTAAAAATACACAATGCCCGCTTGCGCATAACGTTACGGCGGCAATTAATTAAACGATCTAATGCTACAACTCACAGCCAGATGCATGGATTTGTCAGACTGAGGGATCTGATAACCGCTAACTTGCGGTAAGCTGAGCTGACCCACCTCTCAATTATTTCTCTTGTCTGTGGAAACCAGTCCGTGTTGTTTCTGTTTCTTTTCCTGCTTTTCATCATCTTCGCCATATGGTAATCCAGGATAGGAGTAGCTTGAGTGGCTAACTTCTTGTATACTATCCGCACCGCACGCCTGGCTCACAGTCACAACAAACACACCGGCTAAAGTGGGCGTAACGTTTCCTGCATGCCTCTACATGACAGCCAATCACCAGCCGTATTAGAGCGCGGCGTGCAAGCATGTCGCATGCTTATAGGCTCAATGACGCTGTTTTGTTTTGGTATCGAAAATTGGTATCGATTGACAAGGGAGGCTTCGATACCCCTTAGTATCGATGTTTCCATTTCGGTGCCAAGTAAGTATCGAAACTCGATACCCAGCCCTAGCTCCATGTACAAGTACCTCTCCGCTCAATGTACAAGTACCTCTCCGCTCAATGTACAAGTACCTCTCCGCTCCATGTACAAGTACCTCTCCGCTCCATGTACAAGTACCTCTCCGCTCCATGTACAAGTACATCTCTGCTCCATGTACAAGTACCTCTCCGCTCAATGTACAAGTACATCTCCGCTCCATGTACAAGTACCTCTCCGCTCCATGTACAAGTACATCTCCGCTCCATGTACAAGTACCTCTCCGCTCCATGTACAAGTACCTCTCCGCTCAATGTACAAGTACATCTCCGCTCCATGTACAAGTACATCTCTGCTCCATGTACAAGTACCTCTCCGCTCAATGTACAAGTACATCTCCGCTCCATGTACAAGTACCTCTCCGCTCCATGTACAAGTACCTCTCCGCTCCATGTACAAGTACCTCTCCGCTCCATGTACAAGTACCTCTCCGCTCCATGTACAAGTACCTCTCCGCTCAATGTCAAGTGTCGACAGTACCTCTCCGCTCCATGTACAAATACCTCTCCGCTCTCATGTACAAGTACCTCTCCGCTCCATGTACAAGTACCTCTCCGCTCAATGTCAAGTGTCGACAGTACCTCTCCGCTCCATGTACAAATACCTCTCCGCTCCATGTACAAGTACCTCTCCGCTCTCATGTACAAGTACCTCTCCGCTCCATGTACAAGTAGCTCTCCGCTCAATGTACAAGTGTCGACAGTACCTTTCCGCTCCATGTACAAATACCTCTCCGCTCTCATGTACAAGTACCTCTCCGCTCCATGTACAAGTACCTCTCCGCTCAATGTACAAATACCTATCCGCTCCATGTATAAGTACCTCTCCGCTCTATGTACAAGTACCTCTCCGCTCCATGTACAAGTACCTCTCCGCTCAATGTACAAATACCTCTCCGCTCCATGTACAAGTAGCTCTCCGCTGAATGTACAAGTGTCGACAGTACCTCTCCGCTCAATGTACAAGTACCTCTCCGCTCAATGTACAAATACCTCTCCGCTCCATGTACAAGTACCTCTCCGCTCAATGTCAAGTATCGACAGTACCTCTCCGCTCCATGTACAAGTACCTCTCCGCTGAATGTACAAGTGTCGACAGTACCTCTCCGCTCAATGTACAAGTACCTCTCAGCTCCATGTACAAGTACCTCTCCGCTCTCATGTACAAGTACCTCTCCGCTCCATGTACAAGTACCTCTCCGCTCAATGTACAAGTACCTCTGCGCTCCATGTACAAGTACCTCTCCGCTCAATGTACAAGTACCTCTCCGCTCAATGTACAAGTGTCGACAGTACCTCTCCGCTCCATGTACAAGTACCTCTCCGCTCAATGTACAAGTGTCGACAGTACCTCTCCGCTCTCATGTACAAGTACCTCTCCGATCCATGTACAAGTACATCTCCGCTCCATGTACAAGTACATCTCCGATCCATGTACAAGTACCTCTCCGCTCCATGTACAAGTACCTCTCCGCTCCATGTACAAGTACCTCTCCGCTCCATGTACAAGTACCTCTCCGCTCCATGTACAAGTACCTCTCCGCTCAATGTACAAGTACCTCTCCGCTCCATGTACAAGTACCTCTCCGCTCAATGTACAAGTACCTCTCCGCTCCATGTACAAGTACCTCTCCGCTCCATGTACAAGTACCTCTCCGCTCCATGTACAAGTACCTCTCCGCTCAATGTCAAGTATCGACAGTACCTCTCCGCTCCATGTACAAGTACCTCTCCGCTGAATGTACAAGTGTCGACAGTACCTCTCCGCTCAATGTACAAGTACCTCTCCGCTCCATGTACAAGTACCTCTCCGCTCTCATGTACAAGTACCTCTCCGCTCCATGTACAAGTACCTCTCCGCTCAATGTACAAGTACCTCTGCGCTCCATGTACAAGTACCTCTCCGCTCAATGTACAAGTACCTCTCCGCTCAATGTACAAGTGTCGACAGTACCTCTCCGCTCCATGTACAAGTACCTCTCCGCTCAATGTACAAGTGTCGACAGTACCTCTACGCTCAATGTACAAGTGTCGACAGTACCTCTCCGCTCTCATGTACAAGTACCTCTCCGATCCATGTACAAGTACATCTCCGCTCCATGTACAAGTACATCTCCGCTCAATGTACAAGTACCTCTCCGCTCCATGTACAAGTACCTCTCCGCTCCATGTACAAGTACATCTCTGCTCCATGTACAAGTACCTCTCCGCTCAATGTACAAGTACATCTCCGCTCCATGTACAAGTACCTCTCCGCTCCATGTACAAGTACATCTCCGCTCCATGTACAAGTACCTCTCCGCTCCATGTACAAGTACCTCTCCGCTCAATGTACAAGTACATCTCCGCTCCATGTACAAGTACCTCTCCGCTCCATGTACAAGTACCTCTCCGCTCCATGTACAAGTACCTCTCCGCTCAATGTCAAGTATCGACAGTACCTCTCCGCTCCATGTACAAGTACCTCTCCGCTGAATGTACAAGTGTCGACAGTACCTCTCCGCTCAATGTACAAGTACCTCTCCGCTCCATGTACAAGTACCTCTCCGCTCTCATGTACAAGTACCTCTCCGCTCCATGTACAAGTACCTCTCCGCTCAATGTACAAGTACCTCTGCGCTCCATGTACAAGTACCTCTCCGCTCAATGTACAAGTACCTCTCCGCTCAATGTACAAGTGTCGACAGTACCTCTCCGCTCCATGTACAAGTACCTCTCCGCTCAATGTACAAGTGTCGACAGTACCTCTACGCTCAATGTACAAGTGTCGACAGTACCTCTCCGCTCTCATGTACAAGTACCTCTCCGATCCATGTACAAGTACATCTCCGCTCCATGTACAAGTACATCTCCGCTCAATGTACAAGTACCTCTCCGCTCCATGTACAAGTACCTCTCCGCTCCATGTACAAGTACATCTCTGCTCCATGTACAAGTACCTCTCCGCTCAATGTACAAGTACATCTCCGCTCCATGTACAAGTACCTCTCCGCTCCATGTACAAGTACATCTCCGCTCCATGTACAAGTACCTCTCCGCTCCATGTACAAGTACCTCTCCGCTCCATGTACAAGTACCTCTCCGCTCAATGTACAAGTACATCTCCGCTCCATGTACAAGTACCTCTCCGCTCCATGTACAAGTACATCTCCGCTCCATGTACAAGTACCTCTCCGCTCAATGTACAAGTACATCTCCGCTCCATGTACAAGTACATCTCCACTCCATGTACAAGTACCTCTCCGCTCAATGTACAAGTACATCTCCGCTCCATGTACCAGTACCTCTCCGCTCAATGTACAAGTACATCTCCACTCCATGTACAAGTACCTCTCCGCTCAATGTACAAGTACATCTCCGCTCCATGTACCAGTACCTCTCCGCTCAATGTACAAGTACATCTCCACTCCATGTACAAGTACCTCTCCGCTCAATGTACAAGTACATCTCCGCTCCATGTACCAGTACCTCTCCGCTCAATGTACAAGTACATCTCCGCTCCATGTACAAGTACCTCTCCGCTCAATGTACAAGTACCTCTCCGCTCAATGTACAAGTACATCTCCGCTCCATGTACCAGTACCTCTCCGCTCAATGTACAAGTACATCTGCGCTCCATGTAGGGCTGGGTATCGTTCAAAATTTTTCGATATCGATACCGTTTCGATACTTGGATTTCGATACCGGTTCCTGAACGATACTTTTTTCGATACCAATTTTTAGAAAAATCCATTTTAACAAAAATAAAACTGCATTACACATTGAAATTATTTTACAAATCTTTAGTTTCCCCCCATCTTAAGTTTTACAGCAGAAAAAAATAAAACCTACTGTATTTAACATAACTTTAAGTTCTCTAAACGTATTGCCGTCCCTACAAAAAATATTGGAGTACTACAAAGGAAAGAAATGTAGCTAAAACAAATAAATCAGTGGAATAGTTTTCAGTGCAAAACAGAGAGTTGCAAATCAGGGTTTAATGCTCACTGATGCAACAGAACTCTATTCTTGTACAAACTGATGAGATGGCTCCACTTCATGCATGGAAGACTAGTTGAGCATTGACTAGCCTATCAATATAGCCTTATATGCCACAAAGTGAATCGCATTTATATTCAACAAACTATCATGACATCAGCGTTTGTTAACGAGTTGCTAAAAATACATGGGCGATAACTGCCCGCTTGCACATAACGCTAATTAATTAAACATTAACGCTAGCGTTGCAGATCAGTGTGCTCACTGCTGCAACAGAACGTCATTCTTGTCAAATCTGACGAGACAGCTCAACTTCACTGACTAGCCAATCAATATAAATGAATCGCATTTACATTCAACAAACTATCATGACATCAGCGTTTGTTAACGAGTTGCTAAAAATACACAATGCCCGCTTGCGCATAACGTTACGGCGGCAATTAATTAAACGATCTAATGCTACAACTCACAGCCAGATGCATGGATTTGTCAGACTGAGGGATCTGATAACCGCTAACTTGCGGTAAGCTGAGCTGACCCACCTCTCAATTATTTCTCTTGTCTGTGGAAACCAGTCCGTGTTGTTTCTGTTTCTTTTCCTGCTTTTCATCATCTTCGCCATATGGTAATCCAGGATAGGAGTAGCTTGAGTGGCTAACTTCTTGTATACTATCCGCACCGCACGCCTGGCTCACAGTCACAACAAACACACCGGCTAAAGTGGGCGTAACGTTTCCTGCATGCCTCTACATGACAGCCAATCACCAGCCGTATTAGAGCGCGGCGTGCAAGCATGTCGCATGCTTATAGGCTCAATGACGCTGTTTTGTTTTGGTATCGAAAATTGGTATCGATTGACAAGGGAGGCTTCGATACCCCTTAGTATCGATGTTTCCATTTCGGTGCCAAGTAAGTATCGAAACTCGATACCCAGCCCTAGCTCCATGTACAAGTACCTCTCCGCTCAATGTACAAGTACCTCTCCGCTCAATGTACAAGTACCTCTCCGCTCCATGTACAAGTACCTCTCCGCTCCATGTACAAGTACCTCTCCGCTCCATGTACAAGTACATCTCTGCTCCATGTACAAGTACCTCTCCGCTCAATGTACAAGTACATCTCTGCTCCATGTACAAGTACCTCTCCGCTCCATGTACAAGTACATCTCCGCTCCATGTACAAGTACCTCTCCGCTCCATGTACAAGTACCTCTCCGCTCAATGTACAAGTACATCTCCGCTCCATGTACAAGTACATCTCTGCTCCATGTACAAGTACCTCTCCGCTCAATGTACAAGTACATCTCCGCTCCATGTACAAGTACCTCTCCGCTCCATGTACAAGTACCTCTCCGCTCTCATGTACAAGTACCTCTCCGCTCCATGTACAAGTACCTCTCCGCTCAATGTACAAGTACCTCTGCGCTCCATGTACAAGTACCTCTCCGCTCAATGTACAAGTACCTCTCCGCTCAATGTACAAGTGTCGACAGTACCTCTCCGCTCCATGTACAAGTACCTCTCCGCTCCATGTACAAGTACCTCTCCGCTCTCATGTACAAGTACCTCTCCGCTCCATGTACAAGTACCTCTCCGCTCAATGTACAAGTACCTCTGCGCTCCATGTACAAGTACCTCTCCGCTCAATGTACAAGTACCTCTCCGCTCAATGTACAAGTGTCGACAGTACCTCTCCGCTCCATGTACAAGTACCTCTCCGCTCAATGTACAAGTGTCGACAGTACCTCTCCGCTCTCATGTACAAGTACCTCTCCGATCCATGTACAAGTACATCTCCACTCCATGTACAAGTACATCTCCGATCCATGTACAAGTACCTCTCCGCTCCATGTACAAGTACCTCTCCGCTCCATGTACAAGTACCTCTCCGCTCCATGTACAAGTACCTCTCCGCTCCATGTACAAGTACCTCTCCGCTCAATGTACAAGTACCTCTCCGCTCCATGTACAAGTACCTCTCCGCTCAATGTACAAGTACCTCTCCGCTCCATGTACAAGTACCTCTCCGCTCCATGTACAAGTACCTCTCCGCTCCATGTACAAGTACCTCTCCGCTCAATGTCAAGTATCGACAGTACCTCTCCGCTCCATGTACAAGTACCTCTCCGCTGAATGTACAAGTGTCGACAGTACCTCTCCGCTCAATGTACAAGTACCTCTCCGCTCCATGTACAAGTACCTCTCCGCTCTCATGTACAAGTACCTCTCCGCTCCATGTACAAGTACCTCTCCGCTCAATGTACAAGTACCTCTGCGCTCCATGTACAAGTACCTCTCCGCTCAATGTACAAGTACCTCTCCGCTCAATGTACAAGTGTCGACAGTACCTCTCCGCTCCATGTACAAGTACCTCTCCGCTCAATGTACAAGTGTCGACAGTACCTCTACGCTCAATGTACAAGTGTCGACAGTACCTCTCCGCTCTCATGTACAAGTACCTCTCCGATCCATGTACAAGTACATCTCCGCTCCATGTACAAGTACATCTCCGCTCAATGTACAAGTACCTCTCCGCTCCATGTACAAGTACCTCTCCGCTCCATGTACAAGTACATCTCTGCTCCATGTACAAGTACCTCTCCGCTCAATGTACAAGTACATCTCCACTCCATGTACAAGTACCTCTCCGCTCCATGTACAAGTACATCTCCGCTCCATGTACAAGTACATCTCCGCTCCATGTACAAGTACCTCTCCGCTCAATGTACAAGTACATCTCCGCTCCATGTACAAGTACCTCTCCGCTCCATGTACAAGTACCTCTCCGCTCCATGTACAAGTACCTCTCCGCTCAATGTCAAGTATCGACAGTACCTCTCCGCTCCATGTACAAGTACCTCTCCGCTGAATGTACAAGTGTCGACAGTACCTCTCCGCTCAATGTACAAGTACCTCTCCGCTCCATGTACAAGTACCTCTCCGCTCTCATGTACAAGTACCTCTCCGCTCCATGTACAAGTACCTCTCCGCTCAATGTACAAGTACCTCTGCGCTCCATGTACAAGTACCTCTCCGCTCAATGTACAAGTACCTCTCCGCTCAATGTACAAGTGTCGACAGTACCTCTCCGCTCCATGTACAAGTACCTCTCCGCTCAATGTACAAGTGTCGACAGTACCTCTACGCTCAATGTACAAGTGTCGACAGTACCTCTCCGCTCTCATGTACAAGTACCTCTCCGATCCATGTACAAGTACATCTCCGCTCCATGTACAAGTACATCTCCGCTCAATGTACAAGTACCTCTCCGCTCCATGTACAAGTACCTCTCCGCTCCATGTACAAGTACATCTCTGCTCCATGTACAAGTACCTCTCCGCTCAATGTACAAGTACATCTCCGCTCCATGTACAAGTACCTCTCCGCTCCATGTACAAGTACATCTCCGCTCCATGTACAAGTACCTCTCCGCTCCATGTACAAGTACCTCTCCGCTCAATGTACAAGTACATCTCCGCTCCATGTACAAGTACCTCTCCGCTCCATGTACAAGTACATCTCCGCTCCATGTACAAGTACCTCTCCGCTCAATGTACAAGTACATCTCCGCTCCATGTACAAGTACATCTCCACTCCATGTACAAGTACCTCTCCGCTCAATGTACAAGTACATCTCCGCTCCATGTACCAGTACCTCTCCGCTCAATGTACAAGTACATCTCCACTCCATGTACAAGTACCTCTCCGCTCAATGTACAAGTACATCTCCGCTCCATGTACCAGTACCTCTCCGCTCAATGTACAAGTACATCTCCACTCCATGTACAAGTACCTCTCCGCTCAATGTACAAGTACATCTCCGCTCCATGTACCAGTACCTCTCCGCTCAATGTACAAGTACATCTCCGCTCCATGTACAAGTACCTCTCCGCTCAATGTACAAGTACCTCTCCGCTCAATGTACAAGTACATCTCCGCTCCATGTACCAGTACCTCTCCGCTCAATGTACAAGTACATCTGCGCTCCATGTAGGGCTGGGTATCGTTCAAAATTTTTCGATATCGATACCGTTTCGATACTTGGATTTCGATACCGGTTCCTGAACGATACTTTTTTCGATACCAATTTTTAGAAAAATCCATTTTAACAAAAATAAAACTGCATTACACATTGAAATTATTTTACAAATCTTTAGTTTCCCCCCATCTTAAGTTTTACAGCAGAAAAAAATAAAACCTACTGTATTTAACATAACTTTAAGTTCTCTAAACGTATTGCCGTCCCTACAAAAAATATTGGAGTACTACAAAGGAAAGAAATGTAGCTAAAACAAATAAATCAGTGGAATAGTTTTCAGTGCAAAACAGAGAGTTGCAAATCAGGGTTTAATGCTCACTGATGCAACAGAACTCTATTCTTGTACAAACTGATGAGATGGCTCCACTTCATGCATGGAAGACTAGTTGAGCATTGACTAGCCTATCAATATAGCCTTATATGCCACAAAGTGAATCGCATTTATATTCAACAAACTATCATGACATCAGCGTTTGTTAACGAGTTGCTAAAAATACATGGGCGATAACTGCCCGCTTGCACATAACGCTAATTAATTAAACATTAACGCTAGCGTTGCAGATCAGTGTGCTCACTGCTGCAACAGAACGTCATTCTTGTCAAATCTGACGAGACAGCTCAACTTCACTGACTAGCCAATCAATATAAATGAATCGCATTTACATTCAACAAACTATCATGACATCAGCGTTTGTTAACGAGTTGCTAAAAATACACAATGCCCGCTTGCGCATAACGTTACGGCGGCAATTAATTAAACGATCTAATGCTACAACTCACAGCCAGATGCATGGATTTGTCAGACTGAGGGATCTGATAACCGCTAACTTGCGGTAAGCTGAGCTGACCCACCTCTCAATTATTTCTCTTGTCTGTGGAAACCAGTCCGTGTTGTTTCTGTTTCTTTTCCTGCTTTTCATCATCTTCGCCATATGGTAATCCAGGATAGGAGTAGCTTGAGTGGCTAACTTCTTGTATACTATCCGCACCGCACGCCTGGCTCACAGTCACAACAAACACACCGGCTAAAGTGGGCGTAACGTTTCCTGCATGCCTCTACATGACAGCCAATCACCAGCCGTATTAGAGCGCGGCGTGCAAGCATGTCGCATGCTTATAGGCTCAATGACGCTGTTTTGTTTTGGTATCGAAAATTGGTATCGATTGACAAGGGAGGCTTCGATACCCCTTAGTATCGATGTTTCCATTTCGGTGCCAAGTAAGTATCGAAACTCGATACCCAGCCCTAGCTCCATGTACAAGTACCTCTCCGCTCAATGTACAAGTACCTCTCCGCTCAATGTACAAGTACCTCTCCGCTCCATGTACAAGTACCTCTCCGCTCCATGTACAAGTACCTCTCCGCTCCATGTACAAGTACATCTCTGCTCCATGTACAAGTACCTCTCCGCTCAATGTACAAGTACATCTCCGCTCCATGTACAAGTACCTCTCCGCTCCATGTACAAGTACATCTCCGCTCCATGTACAAGTACCTCTCCGCTCCATGTACAAGTACCTCTCCGCTCAATGTACAAGTACATCTCCGCTCCATGTACAAGTACATCTCTGCTCCATGTACAAGTACCTCTCCGCTCAATGTACAAGTACATCTCCGCTCCATGTACAAGTACCTCTCCGCTCCATGTACAAGTACCTCTCCGCTCCATGTACAAGTACCTCTCCGCTCCATGTACAAGTACCTCTCCGCTCCATGTACAAGTACCTCTCCGCTCAATGTCAAGTGTCGACAGTACCTCTCCGCTCCATGTACAAATACCTCTCCGCTCTCATGTACAAGTACCTCTCCGCTCCATGTACAAGTACCTCTCCGCTCAATGTCAAGTGTCGACAGTACCTCTCCGCTCCATGTACAAATACCTCTCCGCTCCATGTACAAGTACCTCTCCGCTCTCATGTACAAGTACCTCTCCGCTCCATGTACAAGTAGCTCTCCGCTCAATGTACAAGTGTCGACAGTACCTTTCCGCTCCATGTACAAATACCTCTCCGCTCTCATGTACAAGTACCTCTCCGCTCCATGTACAAGTACCTCTCCGCTCAATGTACAAATACCTCTCCGCTCCATGTATAAGTACCTCTCCGCTCTATGTACAAGTACCTCTCCGCTCCATGTACAAGTACCTCTCCGCTCAATGTACAAATACCTCTCCGCTCCATGTACAAGTAGCTCTCCGCTGAATGTACAAGTGTCGACAGTACCTCTCCGCTCAATGTACAAGTACCTCTCCGCTCAATGTACAAATACCTCTCCGCTCCATGTACAAGTACCTCTCCGCTCAATGTCAAGTATCGACAGTACCTCTCCGCTCCATGTACAAGTACCTCTCCGCTGAATGTACAAGTGTCGACAGTACCTCTCCGCTCAATGTACAAGTACCTCTCCGCTCCATGTACAAGTACCTCTCCGCTCTCATGTACAAGTACCTCTCCGCTCCATGTACAAGTACCTCTCCGCTCAATGTACAAGTACCTCTGCGCTCCATGTACAAGTACCTCTCCGCTCAATGTACAAGTACCTCTCCGCTCAATGTACAAGTGTCGACAGTACCTCTCCGCTCCATGTACAAGTACCTCTCCGCTCAATGTACAAGTGTCGACAGTACCTCTACGCTCAATGTACAAGTGTCGACAGTACCTCTCCGCTCTCATGTACAAGTACCTCTCCGATCCATGTACAAGTACATCTCCGCTCCATGTACAAGTACATCTCCGCTCAATGTACAAGTACCTCTCCGCTCCATGTACAAGTACCTCTCCGCTCCATGTACAAGTACCTCTCCGCTCCATGTACAAGTACCTCTCCGCTCCATGTACAAGTACCTCTCCGCTCAATGTACAAGTACCTCTCCGCTCCATGTACAAGTACCTCTCCGCTCAATGTACAAGTACCTCTCCGCTCCATGTACAAGTACCTCTCCGCTCCATGTACAAGTACCTCTCCGCTCCATGTACAAGTACCTCTCCGCTCAATGTCAAGTATCGACAGTACCTCTCCGCTCCATGTACAAGTACCTCTCCGCTGAATGTACAAGTGTCGACAGTACCTCTCCGCTCAATGTACAAGTACCTCTCCGCTCCATGTACAAGTACCTCTCCGCTCTCATGTACAAGTACCTCTCCGCTCCATGTACAAGTACCTCTCCGCTCAATGTACAAGTACCTCTGCGCTCCATGTACAAGTACCTCTCCGCTCAATGTACAAGTACCTCTCCGCTCAATGTACAAGTGTCGACAGTACCTCTCCGCTCCATGTACAAGTACCTCTCCGCTCAATGTACAAGTGTCGACAGTACCTCTACGCTCAATGTACAAGTGTCGACAGTACCTCTCCGCTCTCATGTACAAGTACCTCTCCGATCCATGTACAAGTACATCTCCGCTCCATGTACAAGTACATCTCCGCTCAATGTACAAGTACCTCTCCGCTCCATGTACAAGTACCTCTCCGCTCCATGTACAAGTACCTCTCCGCTCCATGTACAAGTACCTCTCCGCTCCATGTACAAGTACCTCTCCGCTCAATGTACAAGTACCTCTCCGCTCCATGTACAAGTACCTCTCCGCTCCATGTACAAGTACCTCTCCGCTCCATGTACAAGTACCTCTCCGCTCAATGTACAAGTACCTCTCCGCTCCATGTACAAGTACCTCTCCGCTCCATGTACAAGTACCTCTCCGCTCCATGTACAAGTACCTCTCCGCTCAATGTACAAGTACCTCTCCGCTCCCTGTACAAGTACATCTCCGCTCCATGTACAAGTACCTCTCCGCTCCATGTACAAGTACCTCTCCGCTCAATGTACAAGTGTCGACAGTACCTCTCCGCTCCATGTACAAGTACCTCTCCGCTCCATGTACAAGTACCTCTCCGCTCAATGTACAAGTGTCGACAGTACCTCTCCGCTCCATCTACAAGTACCTCTCCGCTCAATGTACAAGTACCTCTCCGCTGAATGTACAAGTACCTCTCCGCTCCATGTACAAGTACCTCTCCGCTCCATGTACAAATACCTCTCCGCTCCATGTACAAGTACCTCTCCGCTCCATGTACAAGCACCTCTCCGCTACATGTACAAGTACCTCTCCGCTCCATGTACAAGTACCTCTCCGCTCCATGTACAAGTACCTCTCCGCTCAATGTACAAGTACCTCTCCGCTCCATGTACAAATACCTCTCCGCTCCATGTACAAATACCTCTCCGCTCCATGTACAAGTACCTCTCCGCTCCATGTACCAGTACCTCTCCGCTCAATGTACAAGTACATCTCCGCTCAATGTACAAGTACATCTCCGCTCAATGTACAAGTACGTCTCCGCTCAATGTACAAGTACCTCTCCGCTCAATGTACAAGTACCTCTCCGCTCCATGTACAAGTACCTCTCCGCTCAATGTACAAGTACATCTCCGCTCCATGTACCAGTACCTCTCCGCTCAATGTACAAGTACCTCTCCGCTCAATGTACAAGTACCTCTCCGCTCCATGTACAAGTACCTCTCCGCTCCATGTACAAGTACCTCTCCGCTCCATGTACAAGTACATCTCTGCTCCATGTACAAGTACCTCTCCGCTCCATGTACAAGTACATCTCCGCTCCATGTACAAGTACCTCTCCGCTCCATGTACAAGTACCTCTCCGCTCAATGTACAAGTACATCTCCGCTCCATGTACAAGTACATCTCTGCTCCATGTACAAGTACCTCTCCGCTCAATGTACAAGTACATCTCCGCTCCATGTACAAGTACCTCTCCGCTCCATGTACAAGTACCTCTCCGCTCCATGTACAAGTACCTCTCCGCTCCATGTACAAGTACCTCTCCGCTCCATGTACAAGTACCTCTCCGCTCAATGTCAAGTGTCGACAGTACCTCTCCGCTCCATGTACAAATACCTCTCCGCTCTCATGTACAAGTACCTCTCCGCTCCATGTACAAGTACCTCTCCGCTCAATGTCAAGTGTCGACAGTACCTCTCCGCTCCATGTACAAATACCTCTCCGCTCCATGTACAAGTACCTCTCCGCTCTCATGTACAAGTACCTCTCCGCTCCATGTACAAGTAGCTCTCCGCTCAATGTACAAGTGTCGACAGTACCTTTCCGCTCCATGTACAAATACCTCTCCGCTCTCATGTACAAGTACCTCTCCGCTCCATGTACAAGTACCTCTCCGCTCAATGTACAAATACCTCTCCGCTCCATGTATAAGTACCTCTCCGCTCTATGTACAAGTACCTCTCCGCTCCATGTACAAGTACCTCTCCGCTCAATGTACAAATACCTCTCCGCTCCATGTACAAGTAGCTCTCCGCTGAATGTACAAGTGTCGACAGTACCTCTCCGCTCAATGTACAAGTACCTCTCCGCTCAATGTACAAATACCTCTCCGCTCCATGTACAAGTACCTCTCCGCTCAATGTCAAGTATCGACAGTACCTCTCCGCTCCATGTACAAGTACCTCTCCGCTGAATGTACAAGTGTCGACAGTACCTCTCCGCTCAATGTACAAGTACCTCTCCGCTCCATGTACAAGTACCTCTCCGCTCTCATGTACAAGTACCTCTCCGCTCCATGTACAAGTACCTCTCCGCTCAATGTACAAGTACCTCTGCGCTCCATGTACAAGTACCTCTCCGCTCAATGTACAAGTACCTCTCCGCTCAATGTACAAGTGTCGACAGTACCTCTCCGCTCCATGTACAAGTACCTCTCCGCTCAATGTACAAGTGTCGACAGTACCTCTACGCTCAATGTACAAGTGTCGACAGTACCTCTCCGCTCTCATGTACAAGTACCTCTCCGATCCATGTACAAGTACATCTCCGCTCCATGTACAAGTACATCTCCGCTCAATGTACAAGTACCTCTCCGCTCCATGTACAAGTACCTCTCCGCTCCATGTACAAGTACCTCTCCGCTCCATGTACAAGTACCTCTCCGCTCCATGTACAAGTACCTCTCCGCTCAATGTACAAGTACCTCTCCGCTCCATGTACAAGTACCTCTCCGCTCAATGTACAAGTACCTCTCCGCTCCATGTACAAGTACCTCTCCGCTCCATGTACAAGTACCTCTCCGCTCCATGTACAAGTACCTCTCCGCTCAATGTCAAGTATCGACAGTACCTCTCCGCTCCATGTACAAGTACCTCCCCGCTGAATGTACAAGTGTCGACAGTACCTCTCCGCTCAATGTACAAGTACCTCTCCGCTCCATGTACAAGTACCTCTCCGCTCTCATGTACAAGTACCTCTCCGCTCCATGTACAAGTACCTCTCCGCTCAATGTACAAGTACCTCTGCGCTCCATGTACAAGTACCTCTCCGCTCAATGTACAAGTACCTCTCCGCTCAATGTACAAGTGTCGACAGTACCTCTCCGCTCCATGTACAAGTACCTCTCCGCTCAATGTACAAGTGTCGACAGTACCTCTACGCTCAATGTACAAGTGTCGACAGTACCTCTCCGCTCTCATGTACAAGTACCTCTCCGATCCATGTACAAGTACATCTCCGCTCCATGTACAAGTACATCTCCGCTCAATGTACAAGTACCTCTCCGCTCCATGTACAAGTACCTCTCCGCTCCATGTACAAGTACCTCTCCGCTCCATGTACAAGTACCTCTCCGCTCCATGTACAAGTACCTCTCCGCTCAATGTACAAGTACCTCTCCGCTCCATGTACAAGTACCTCTCCGCTCCATGTACAAGTACCTCTCCGCTCCATGTACAAGTACCTCTCCGCTCAATGTACAAGTACCTCTCCGCTCCATGTACAAGTACCTCTCCGCTCCATGTACAAGTACCTCTCCGCTCCATGTACAAGTACCTCTCCGCTCAATGTACAAGTACCTCTCCGCTCCCTGTACAAGTACATCTCCGCTCCATGTACAAGTACCTCTCCGCTCCATGTACAAGTACCTCTCCGCTCAATGTACAAGTGTCGACAGTACCTCTCTGCTCCATGTACAAGTACCTCTCCGCTCCATGTACAAGTACCTCTCCGCTCAATGTACAAGTGTCGACAGTACCTCTCCGCTCCATCTACAAGTACCTCTCCGCTCAATGTACAAGTACCTCTCCGCTGAATGTACAAGTACCTCTCCGCTCCATGTACAAGTACCTCTCCGCTGAATGTACAAGTACATCTCTGCTCCATGTACAAGTACCTCTCCGCTCAATGTACAAGTACATCTCCGCTCCATGTACAAGTACCTCTCCGCTCCATGTACAAGTACATCTCCGCTCCATGTACAAGTACCTCTCCGCTCCATGTACAAGTACCTCTCCGCTCAATGTACAAGTACATCTCCGCTCCATGTACAAGTACATCTCTGCTCCATGTACAAGTACCTCTCCGCTCAATGTACAAGTACCTCTCCGCTCCATGTACAAGTACCTCTCCGCTCCATGTACAAGTACCTCTCCGCTCCATGTACAAGTACCTCTCCGCTCAATGTACAAGTACCTCTCCGCTCCCTGTACAAGTACATCTCCGCTCCATGTACAAGTACCTCTCCGCTCCATGTACAAGTACCTCTCCGCTCAATGTACAAGTGTCGACAGTACCTCTCCGCTCCATGTACAAGTACCTCTCCGCTCCATGTACAAGTACCTCTCCGCTCAATGTACAAGTGTCGACAGTACCTCTCCGCTCCATCTACAAGTACCTCTCCGCTCAATGTACAAGTACCTCTCCGCTGAATGTACAAGTACATCTCTGCTCCATGTACAAGTACCTCTCCGCTCAATGTACAAGTACATCTCCGCTCCATGTACAAGTACCTCTCCGCTCCATGTACAAGTACATCTCCGCTCCATGTACAAGTACCTCTCCGCTCCATGTACAAGTACCTCTCCGCTCAATGTACAAGTACATCTCCGCTCCATGTACAAGTACATCTCTGCTCCATGTACAAGTACCTCTCCGCTCAATGTACAAGTACATCTCCGCTCCATGTACAAGTACCTCTCCGCTCCATGTACAAGTACCTCTCCGCTCCATGTACAAGTACCTCTCCGCTCCATGTACAAGTACCTCTCCGCTCCATGTACAAGTACCTCTCCGCTCAATGTCAAGTGTCGACAGTACCTCTCCGCTCCATGTACAAGTACCTCTCCGCTGAATGTACAAGTGTCGACAGTACCTCTCCGCTCAATGTACAAGTACCTCTCCGCTGAATGTACAAGTGTCGACAGTACCTCTCCGCTCAATGTACAAGTACCTCTCCGCTCCATGTACAAGTACCTCTCCGCTCTCATGTACAAGTACCTCTCCGCTCCATGTACAAGTACCTCTCCGCTCAATGTACAAGTACCTCTGCGCTCCATGTACAAGTACCTCTCCGCTCAATGTACAAGTACCTCTCCGCTCAATGTACAAGTGTCGACAGTACCTCTCCGCTCCATGTACAAGTACCTCTCCGCTCAATGTACAAGTGTCGACAGTACCTCTACGCTCAATGTACAAGTGTCGACAGTACCTCTCCGCTCTCATGTACAAGTACCTCTCCGATCCATGTACAAGTACATCTCCGCTCCATGTACAAGTACATCTCCGCTCAATGTACAAGTACCTCTCCGCTCCATGTACAAGTACCTCTCCGCTCCATGTACAAGTACCTCTCCGCTCCATGTACAAGTACCTCTCCGCTCCATGTACAAGTACCTCTCCGCTCAATGTACAAGTACCTCTCCGCTCCATGTACAAGTACCTCTCCGCTCAATGTACAAGTACCTCTCCGCTCCATGTACAAGTACCTCTCCGCTCCATGTACAAGTACCTCTCCGCTCCATGTACAAGTACCTCTCCGCTCAATGTCAAGTATCGACAGTACCTCTCCGCTCCATGTACAAGTACCTCTCCGCTGAATGTACAAGTGTCGACAGTACCTCTCCGCTCAATGTACAAGTACCTCTCCGCTCCATGTACAAGTACCTCTCCGCTCTCATGTACAAGTACCTCTCCGCTCCATGTACAAGTACCTCTCCGCTCAATGTACAAGTACCTCTGCGCTCCATGTACAAGTACCTCTCCGCTCAATGTACAAGTACCTCTCCGCTCAATGTACAAGTGTCGACAGTACCTCTCCGCTCCATGTACAAGTACCTCTCCGCTCAATGTACAAGTGTCGACAGTACCTCTACGCTCAATGTACAAGTGTCGACAGTACCTCTCCGCTCTCATGTACAAGTACCTCTCCGATCCATGTACAAGTACATCTCCGCTCCATGTACAAGTACATCTCCGCTCAATGTACAAGTACCTCTCCGCTCCATGTACAAGTACCTCTCCGCTCCATGTACAAGTACCTCTCCGCTCCATGTACAAGTACCTCTCCGCTCCATGTACAAGTACCTCTCCGCTCAATGTACAAGTACCTCTCCGCTCCATGTACAAGTACCTCTCCGCTCCATGTACAAGTACCTCTCCGCTCCATGTACAAGTACCTCTCCGCTCAATGTACAAGTACCTCTCCGCTCCATGTACAAGTACCTCTCCGCTCCATGTACAAGTACCTCTCCGCTCCATGTACAAGTACCTCTCCGCTCAATGTACAAGTACCTCTCCGCTCCCTGTACAAGTACATCTCCGCTCCATGTACAAGTACCTCTCCGCTCCATGTACAAGTACCTCTCCGCTCAATGTACAAGTGTCGACAGTACCTCTCCGCTCCATGTACAAGTACCTCTCCGCTCCATGTACAAGTACCTCTCCGCTCAATGTACAAGTACCTCTCCGCTCCATGTACAAGTACCTCTCCGCTCAATGTACAAGTGTCGACAGTACCTCTCTGCTCCATGTACAAGTACCTCTCCGCTCCATGTACAAGTACCTCTCCGCTCAATGTACAAGTGTCGACAGTACCTCTCCGCTCCATCTACAAGTACCTCTCCGCTCAATGTACAAGTACCTCTCCGCTGAATGTACAAGTACCTCTCCGCTCCATGTACAAGTACCTCTCCGCTGAATGTACAAGTACATCTCTGCTCCATGTACAAGTACCTCTCCGCTCAATGTACAAGTACATCTCCGCTCCATGTACAAGTACCTCTCCGCTCCATGTACAAGTACATCTCCGCTCCATGTACAAGTACCTCTCCGCTCCATGTACAAGTACCTCTCCGCTCAATGTACAAGTACATCTCCGCTCCATGTACAAGTACATCTCTGCTCCATGTACAAGTACCTCTCCGCTCAATGTACAAGTACCTCTCCGCTCCATGTACAAGTACCTCTCCGCTCCATGTACAAGTACCTCTCCGCTCCATGTACAAGTACCTCTCCGCTCAATGTACAAGTACCTCTCCGCTCCCTGTACAAGTACATCTCCGCTCCATGTACAAGTACCTCTCCGCTCCATGTACAAGTACCTCTCCGCTCAATGTACAAGTGTCGACAGTACCTCTCCGCTCCATGTACAAGTACCTCTCCGCTCAATGTACAAGTGTCGACAGTACCTCTACGCTCAATGTACAAGTGTCGACAGTACCTCTCCGCTCTCATGTACAAGTACCTCTCCGATCCATGTACAAGTACATCTCCGCTCCATGTACAAGTACATCTCCGCTCAATGTACAAGTACCTCTCCGCTCCATGTACAAGTACCTCTCCGCTCCATGTACAAGTACCTCTCCGCTCCATGTACAAGTACCTCTCCGCTCCATGTACAAGTACCTCTCCGCTCAATGTACAAGTACCTCTCCGCTCCATGTACAAGTACCTCTCCGCTCCATGTACAAGTACCTCTCCGCTCCATGTACAAGTACCTCTCCGCTCAATGTACAAGTACCTCTCCGCTCCATGTACAAGTACCTCTCCGCTCCATGTACAAGTACCTCTCCGCTCCATGTACAAGTACCTCTCCGCTCAATGTACAAGTACCTCTCCGCTCCCTGTACAAGTACATCTCCGCTCCATGTACAAGTACCTCTCCGCTCCATGTACAAGTACCTCTCCGCTCAATGTACAAGTGTCGACAGTACCTCTCTGCTCCATGTACAAGTACCTCTCCGCTCCATGTACAAGTACCTCTCCGCTCAATGTACAAGTGTCGACAGTACCTCTCCGCTCCATCTACAAGTACCTCTCCGCTCAATGTACAAGTACCTCTCCGCTGAATGTACAAGTACCTCTCCGCTCCATGTACAAGTACCTCTCCGCTGAATGTACAAGTACATCTCTGCTCCATGTACAAGTACCTCTCCGCTCAATGTACAAGTACATCTCCGCTCCATGTACAAGTACCTCTCCGCTCCATGTACAAGTACATCTCCGCTCCATGTACAAGTACCTCTCCGCTCCATGTACAAGTACCTCTCCGCTCAATGTACAAGTACATCTCCGCTCCATGTACAAGTACATCTCTGCTCCATGTACAAGTACCTCTCCGCTCAATGTACAAGTACCTCTCCGCTCCATGTACAAGTACCTCTCCGCTCCATGTACAAGTACCTCTCCGCTCCATGTACAAGTACCTCTCCGCTCAATGTACAAGTACCTCTCCGCTCCCTGTACAAGTACATCTCCGCTCCATGTACAAGTACCTCTCCGCTCCATGTACAAGTACCTCTCCGCTCAATGTACAAGTGTCGACAGTACCTCTCCGCTCCATGTACAAGTACCTCTCCGCTCCATGTACAAGTACCTCTCCGCTCAATGTACAAGTGTCGACAGTACCTCTCCGCTCCATCTACAAGTACCTCTCCGCTCAATGTACAAGTACCTCTCCGCTGAATGTACAAGTACATCTCTGCTTTATGTACAAGTACCTCTCCGCTCAATGTACAAGTACATCTCCGCTCCATGTACAAGTACCTCTCCGCTCCATGTACAAGTACATCTCCGCTCCATGTACAAGTACCTCTCCGCTCCATGTACAAGTACCTCTCCGCTCAATGTACAAGTACATCTCCGCTCCATGTACAAGTACATCTCTGCTCCATGTACAAGTACCTCTCCGCTCAATGTACAAGTACATCTCCGCTCCATGTACAAGTACCTCTCCGCTCCATGTACAAGTACCTCTCCGCTCCATGTACAAGTACCTCTCCGCTCCATGTACAAGTACCTCTCCGCTCCATGTACAAGTACCTCTCCGCTCAATGTCAAGTGTCGACAGTACCTCTCCGCTCCATGTACAAGTACCTCTCCGCTGAATGTACAAGTGTCGACAGTACCTCTCCGCTCAATGTACAAGTACCTCTCCGCTGAATGTACAAGTGTCGACAGTACCTCTCCGCTCAATGTACAAGTACCTCTCCGCTCCATGTACAAGTACCTCTCCGCTCTCATGTACAAGTACCTCTCCGCTCAATGTACAAGTGTCGACAGTACCTCTCCGCTCCATGTACAAGTACCTCTCCGCTCAATGTACAAGTGTCGACAGTACCTCTACGCTCAATGTACAAGTGTCGACAGTACCTCTCCGCTCTCATGTACAAGTACCTCTCCGATCCATGTACAAGTACATCTCCGCTCCATGTACAAGTACATCTCCGCTCAATGTACAAGTACCTCTCCGCTCCATGTACAAGTACCTCTCCGCTCCATGTACAAGTACCTCTCCGCTCCATGTACAAGTACCTCTCCGCTCCATGTACAAGTACCTCTCCGCTCAATGTACAAGTACCTCTCCGCTCCATGTACAAGTACCTCTCCGCTCCATGTACAAGTACCTCTCCGCTCCATGTACAAGTACCTCTCCGCTCAATGTACAAGTACCTCTCCGCTCCATGTACAAGTACCTCTCCGCTCCATGTACAAGTACCTCTCCGCTCCATGTACAAGTACCTCTCCGCTCAATGTACAAGTACCTCTCCGCTCCCTGTACAAGTACATCTCCGCTCCATGTACAAGTACCTCTCCGCTCCATGTACAAGTACCTCTCCGCTCAATGTACAAGTGTCGACAGTACCTCTCTGCTCCATGTACAAGTACCTCTCCGCTCCATGTACAAGTACCTCTCCGCTCAATGTACAAGTGTCGACAGTACCTCTCCGCTCCATCTACAAGTACCTCTCCGCTCAATGTACAAGTACCTCTCCGCTGAATGTACAAGTACCTCTCCGCTCCATGTACAAGTACCTCTCCGCTGAATGTACAAGTACATCTCTGCTCCATGTACAAGTACCTCTCCGCTCAATGTACAAGTACATCTCCGCTCCATGTACAAGTACCTCTCCGCTCCATGTACAAGTACATCTCCGCTCCATGTACAAGTACCTCTCCGCTCCATGTACAAGTACCTCTCCGCTCAATGTACAAGTACATCTCCGCTCCATGTACAAGTACATCTCTGCTCCATGTACAAGTACCTCTCCGCTCAATGTACAAGTACCTCTCCGCTCCATGTACAAGTACCTCTCCGCTCCATGTACAAGTACCTCTCCGCTCCATGTACAAGTACCTCTCCGCTCAATGTACAAGTACCTCTCCGCTCCCTGTACAAGTACATCTCCGCTCCATGTACAAGTACCTCTCCGCTCCATGTACAAGTACCTCTCCGCTCAATGTACAAGTGTCGACAGTACCTCTCCGCTCCATGTACAAGTACCTCTCCGCTCCATGTACAAGTACCTCTCCGCTCAATGTACAAGTGTCGACAGTACCTCTCCGCTCCATCTACAAGTACCTCTCCGCTCAATGTACAAGTACCTCTCCGCTGAATGTACAAGTACATCTCTGCTTTATGTACAAGTACCTCTCCGCTCAATGTACAAGTACATCTCCGCTCCATGTACAAGTACCTCTCCGCTCCATGTACAAGTACATCTCCGCTCCATGTACAAGTACCTCTCCGCTCCATGTACAAGTACCTCTCCGCTCAATGTACAAGTACATCTCCGCTCCATGTACAAGTACATCTCTGCTCCATGTACAAGTACCTCTCCGCTCAATGTACAAGTACATCTCCGCTCCATGTACAAGTACCTCTCCGCTCCATGTACAAGTACCTCTCCGCTCCATGTACAAGTACCTCTCCGCTCCATGTACAAGTACCTCTCCGCTCCATGTACAAGTACCTCTCCGCTCAATGTCAAGTGTCGACAGTACCTCTCCGCTCCATGTACAAGTACCTCTCCGCTGAATGTACAAGTGTCGACAGTACCTCTCCGCTCAATGTACAAGTACCTCTCCGCTGAATGTACAAGTGTCGACAGTACCTCTCCGCTCAATGTACAAGTACCTCTCCGCTCCATGTACAAGTACCTCTCCGCTCTCATGTACAAGTACCTCTCCGCTCCATGTACAAGTACCTCTCCGCTCAATGTACAAGTACCTCTGCGCTCCATGTACAAGTACCTCTCCGCTCAATGTACAAGTACCTCTCCGCTCAATGTACAAGTGTCGACAGTACCTCTCCGCTCCATGTACAAGTACCTCTCCGCTCAATGTACAAGTGTCGACAGTACCTCTACGCTCAATGTACAAGTGTCGACAGTACCTCTCCGCTCTCATGTACAAGTACCTCTCCGATCCATGTACAAGTACATCTCCGCTCCATGTACAAGTACATCTCCGCTCAATGTACAAGTACCTCTCCGCTCCATGTACAAGTACCTCTCCGCTCCATGTACAAGTACCTCTCCGCTCCATGTACAAGTACCTCTCCGCTCCATGTACAAGTACCTCTCCGCTCAATGTACAAGTACCTCTCCGCTCCATGTACAAGTACCTCTCCGCTCAATGTACAAGTACCTCTCCGCTCCATGTACAAGTACCTCTCCGCTCCATGTACAAGTACCTCTCCGCTCCATGTACAAGTACCTCTCCGCTCAATGTCAAGTATCGACAGTACCTCTCCGCTCCATGTACAAGTACCTCTCCGCTGAATGTACAAGTGTCGACAGTACCTCTCCGCTCAATGTACAAGTACCTCTCCGCTCCATGTACAAGTACCTCTCCGCTCTCATGTACAAGTACCTCTCCGCTCCATGTACAAGTACCTCTCCGCTCAATGTACAAGTACCTCTGCGCTCCATGTACAAGTACCTCTCCGCTCAATGTACAAGTACCTCTCCGCTCAATGTACAAGTGTCGACAGTACCTCTCCGCTCCATGTACAAGTACCTCTCCGCTCAATGTACAAGTGTCGACAGTACCTCTACGCTCAATGTACAAGTGTCGACAGTACCTCTCCGCTCTCATGTACAAGTACCTCTCCGATCCATGTACAAGTACATCTCCGCTCCATGTACAAGTACATCTCCGCTCAATGTACAAGTACCTCTCCGCTCCATGTACAAGTACCTCTCCGCTCCATGTACAAGTACCTCTCCGCTCCATGTACAAGTACCTCTCCGCTCCATGTACAAGTACCTCTCCGCTCAATGTACAAGTACCTCTCCGCTCCATGTACAAGTACCTCTCCGCTCCATGTACAAGTACCTCTCCGCTCCATGTACAAGTACCTCTCCGCTCAATGTACAAGTACCTCTCCGCTCCATGTACAAGTACCTCTCCGCTCCATGTACAAGTACCTCTCCGCTCCATGTACAAGTACCTCTCCGCTCAATGTACAAGTACCTCTCCGCTCCCTGTACAAGTACATCTCCGCTCCATGTACAAGTACCTCTCCGCTCCATGTACAAGTACCTCTCCGCTCAATGTACAAGTGTCGACAGTACCTCTCCGCTCCATGTACAAGTACCTCTCCGCTCCATGTACAAGTACCTCTCCGCTCAATGTACAAGTACCTCTCCGCTCCATGTACAAGTACCTCTCCGCTCAATGTACAAGTGTCGACAGTACCTCTCTGCTCCATGTACAAGTACCTCTCCGCTCCATGTACAAGTACCTCTCCGCTCAATGTACAAGTGTCGACAGTACCTCTCCGCTCCATCTACAAGTACCTCTCCGCTCAATGTACAAGTACCTCTCCGCTGAATGTACAAGTACCTCTCCGCTCCATGTACAAGTACCTCTCCGCTGAATGTACAAGTACATCTCTGCTCCATGTACAAGTACCTCTCCGCTCAATGTACAAGTACATCTCCGCTCCATGTACAAGTACCTCTCCGCTCCATGTACAAGTACATCTCCGCTCCATGTACAAGTACCTCTCCGCTCCATGTACAAGTACCTCTCCGCTCAATGTACAAGTACATCTCCGCTCCATGTACAAGTACATCTCTGCTCCATGTACAAGTACCTCTCCGCTCAATGTACAAGTACCTCTCCGCTCCATGTACAAGTACCTCTCCGCTCCATGTACAAGTACCTCTCCGCTCCATGTACAAGTACCTCTCCGCTCAATGTACAAGTACCTCTCCGCTCCCTGTACAAGTACATCTCCGCTCCATGTACAAGTACCTCTCCGCTCCATGTACAAGTACCTCTCCGCTCAATGTACAAGTGTCGACAGTACCTCTCCGCTCCATGTACAAGTACCTCTCCGCTCCATGTACAAGTACCTCTCCGCTCAATGTACAAGTGTCGACAGTACCTCTCCGCTCCATCTACAAGTACCTCTCCGCTCAATGTACAAGTACCTCTCCGCTGAATGTACAAGTACATCTCTGCTCCATGTACAAGTACCTCTCCGCTCAATGTACAAGTACATCTCCGCTCCATGTACAAGTACCTCTCCGCTCCATGTACAAGTACATCTCCGCTCCATGTACAAGTACCTCTCCGCTCCATGTACAAGTACCTCTCCGCTCAATGTACAAGTACATCTCCGCTCCATGTACAAGTACATCTCTGCTCCATGTACAAGTACCTCTCCGCTCAATGTACAAGTACATCTCCGCTCCATGTACAAGTACCTCTCCGCTCCATGTACAAGTACCTCTCCGCTCCATGTACAAGTACCTCTCCGCTCCATGTACAAGTACCTCTCCGCTCCATGTACAAGTACCTCTCCGCTCAATGTCAAGTGTCGACAGTACCTCTCCGCTCCATGTACAAGTACCTCTCCGCTGAATGTACAAGTGTCGACAGTACCTCTCCGCTCAATGTACAAGTACCTCTCCGCTGAATGTACAAGTGTCGACAGTACCTCTCCGCTCAATGTACAAGTACCTCTCCGCTCCATGTACAAGTACCTCTCCGCTCTCATGTACAAGTACCTCTCCGCTCCATGTACAAGTACCTCTCCGCTCAATGTACAAGTACCTCTGCGCTCCATGTACAAGTACCTCTCCGCTCAATGTACAAGTACCTCTCCGCTCAATGTACAAGTGTCGACAGTACCTCTCCGCTCCATGTACAAGTACCTCTCCGCTCAATGTACAAGTGTCGACAGTACCTCTACGCTCAATGTACAAGTGTCGACAGTACCTCTCCGCTCTCATGTACAAGTACCTCTCCGATCCATGTACAAGTACATCTCCGCTCCATGTACAAGTACATCTCCGCTCAATGTACAAGTACCTCTCCGCTCCATGTACAAGTACCTCTCCGCTCCATGTACAAGTACCTCTCCGCTCCATGTACAAGTACCTCTCCGCTCCATGTACAAGTACCTCTCCGCTCAATGTACAAGTACCTCTCCGCTCCATGTACAAGTACCTCTCCGCTCAATGTACAAGTACCTCTCCGCTCCATGTACAAGTACCTCTCCGCTCCATGTACAAGTACCTCTCCGCTCCATGTACAAGTACCTCTCCGCTCAATGTCAAGTATCGACAGTACCTCTCCGCTCCATGTACAAGTACCTCTCCGCTGAATGTACAAGTGTCGACAGTACCTCTCCGCTCAATGTACAAGTACCTCTCCGCTCCATGTACAAGTACCTCTCCGCTCTCATGTACAAGTACCTCTCCGCTCCATGTACAAGTACCTCTCCGCTCAATGTACAAGTACCTCTGCGCTCCATGTACAAGTACCTCTCCGCTCAATGTACAAGTACCTCTCCGCTCAATGTACAAGTGTCGACAGTACCTCTCCGCTCCATGTACAAGTACCTCTCCACTCAATGTACAAGTGTCGACAGTACCTCTACGCTCAATGTACAAGTGTCGACAGTACCTCTCCGCTCTCATGTACAAGTACCTCTCCGATCCATGTACAAGTACATCTCCGCTCCATGTACAAGTACATCTCCGCTCAATGTACAAGTACCTCTCCGCTCCATGTACAAGTACCTCTCCGCTCCATGTACAAGTACCTCTCCGCTCCATGTACAAGTACCTCTCCGCTCCATGTACAAGTACCTCTCCGCTCAATGTACAAGTACCTCTCCGCTCCATGTACAAGTACCTCTCCGCTCCATGTACAAGTACCTCTCCGCTCCATGTACAAGTACCTCTCCGCTCAATGTACAAGTACCTCTCCGCTCCATGTACAAGTACCTCTCCGCTCCATGTACAAGTACCTCTCCGCTCCATGTACAAGTACCTCTCCGCTCAATGTACAAGTACCTCTCCGCTCCCTGTACAAGTACATCTCCGCTCCATGTACAAGTACCTCTCCGCTCAATGTACAAGTACATCTCCGCTCCATGTACAAGTACCTCTCCGCTCCATGTACAAGTACCTCTCCGCTCCATGTACAAGTACCTCTCCGCTCAATGTACAAGTACCTCTCCGCTCCCTGTACAAGTACATCTCTGCTCCATGTACAAGTACCTCTCCGCTCAATGTACAAGTACATCTCCGCTCCATGTACAAGTACCTCTCCGCTCCATGTACAAGTACCTCTCCGCTCCATGTACAAGTACCTCTCCGCTCCATGTACAAGTACCTCTCCGCTCCATGTACAAGTACCTCTCCGCTCAATGTCAAGTGTCGACAGTACCTCTCCGCTCCATGTACAAGTACCTCTCCGCTGAATGTACAAGTGTCGACAGTACCTCTCCGCTCAATGTACAAGTACCTCTCCGCTGAATGTACAAGTGTCGACAGTACCTCTCCGCTCAATGTACAAGTACCTCTCCGCTCCATGTACAAGTACCTCTCCGCTCTCATGTACAAGTACCTCTCCGCTCCATGTACAAGTACCTCTCCGCTCAATGTACAAGTACCTCTGCGCTCCATGTACAAGTACCTCTCCGCTCAATGTACAAGTACCTCTCCGCTCAATGTACAAGTGTCGACAGTACCTCTCCGCTCCATGTACAAGTACCTCTCCGCTCAATGTACAAGTGTCGACAGTACCTCTACGCTCAATGTACAAGTGTCGACAGTACCTCTCCGCTCTCATGTACAAGTACCTCTCCGATCCATGTACAAGTACATCTCCGCTCCATGTACAAGTACATCTCCGCTCAATGTACAAGTACCTCTCCGCTCCATGTACAAGTACCTCTCCGCTCCATGTACAAGTACCTCTCCGCTCCATGTACAAGTACCTCTCCGCTCCATGTACAAGTACCTCTCCGCTCAATGTACAAGTACCTCTCCGCTCCATGTACAAGTACCTCTCCGCTCAATGTACAAGTACCTCTCCGCTCCATGTACAAGTACCTCTCCGCTCCATGTACAAGTACCTCTCCGCTCCATGTACAAGTACCTCTCCGCTCAATGTCAAGTATCGACAGTACCTCTCCGCTCCATGTACAAGTACCTCTCCGCTGAATGTACAAGTGTCGACAGTACCTCTCCGCTCAATGTACAAGTACCTCTCCGCTCCATGTACAAGTACCTCTCCGCTCTCATGTACAAGTACCTCTCCGCTCCATGTACAAGTACCTCTCCGCTCAATGTACAAGTACCTCTGCGCTCCATGTACAAGTACCTCTCCGCTCAATGTACAAGTACCTCTCCGCTCAATGTACAAGTGTCGACAGTACCTCTCCGCTCCATGTACAAGTACCTCTCCACTCAATGTACAAGTGTCGACAGTACCTCTACGCTCAATGTACAAGTGTCGACAGTACCTCTCCGCTCTCATGTACAAGTACCTCTCCGATCCATGTACAAGTACATCTCCGCTCCATGTACAAGTACATCTCCGCTCAATGTACAAGTACCTCTCCGCTCCATGTACAAGTACCTCTCCGCTCCATGTACAAGTACCTCTCCGCTCCATGTACAAGTACCTCTCCGCTCCATGTACAAGTACCTCTCCGCTCAATGTACAAGTACCTCTCCGCTCCATGTACAAGTACCTCTCCGCTCCATGTACAAGTACCTCTCCGCTCCATGTACAAGTACCTCTCCGCTCAATGTACAAGTACCTCTCCGCTCCATGTACAAGTACCTCTCCGCTCCATGTACAAGTACCTCTCCGCTCCATGTACAAGTACCTCTCCGCTCAATGTACAAGTACCTCTCCGCTCCCTGTACAAGTACATCTCCGCTCCATGTACAAGTACCTCTCCGCTCCATGTACAAGTACCTCTCCGCTCAATGTACAAGTGTCGACAGTACCTCTCCGCTCCATGTACAAGTACCTCTCCGCTCCATGTACAAGTACCTCTCCGCTCAATGTACAAGTACCTCTCCGCTCCATGTACAAGTACCTCTCCGCTCAATGTACAAGTGTCGACAGTACCTCTCTGCTCCATGTACAAGTACCTCTCCGCTCCATGTACAAGTACCTCTCCGCTCAATGTACAAGTGTCGACAGTACCTCTCCGCTCCATCTACAAGTACCTCTCCGCTCAATGTACAAGTACCTCTCCGCTGAATGTACAAGTACCTCTCCGCTCCATGTACAAGTACCTCTCCGCTGAATGTACAAGTACATCTCTGCTCCATGTACAAGTACCTCTCCGCTCAATGTACAAGTACATCTCCGCTCCATGTACAAGTACCTCTCCGCTCCATGTACAAGTACATCTCCGCTCCATGTACAAGTACCTCTCCGCTCCATGTACAAGTACCTCTCCGCTCAATGTACAAGTACATCTCCGCTCCATGTACAAGTACATCTCTGCTCCATGTACAAGTACCTCTCCGCTCAATGTACAAGTACCTCTCCGCTCCATGTACAAGTACCTCTCCGCTCCATGTACAAGTACCTCTCCGCTCCATGTACAAGTACCTCTCCGCTCAATGTACAAGTACCTCTCCGCTCCCTGTACAAGTACATCTCCGCTCCATGTACAAGTACCTCTCCGCTCCATGTACAAGTACCTCTCCGCTCAATGTACAAGTGTCGACAGTACCTCTCCGCTCCATGTACAAGTACCTCTCCGCTCAATGTACAAGTGTCGACAGTACCTCTACGCTCAATGTACAAGTGTCGACAGTACCTCTCCGCTCTCATGTACAAGTACCTCTCCGATCCATGTACAAGTACATCTCCGCTCCATGTACAAGTACATCTCCGCTCAATGTACAAGTACCTCTCCGCTCCATGTACAAGTACCTCTCCGCTCCATGTACAAGTACCTCTCCGCTCCATGTACAAGTACCTCTCCGCTCCATGTACAAGTACCTCTCCGCTCAATGTACAAGTACCTCTCCGCTCCATGTACAAGTACCTCTCCGCTCCATGTACAAGTACCTCTCCGCTCCATGTACAAGTACCTCTCCGCTCAATGTACAAGTACCTCTCCGCTCCATGTACAAGTACCTCTCCGCTCCATGTACAAGTACCTCTCCGCTCCATGTACAAGTACCTCTCCGCTCAATGTACAAGTACCTCTCCGCTCCCTGTACAAGTACATCTCCGCTCCATGTACAAGTACCTCTCCGCTCCATGTACAAGTACCTCTCCGCTCAATGTACAAGTGTCGACAGTACCTCTCTGCTCCATGTACAAGTACCTCTCCGCTCCATGTACAAGTACCTCTCCGCTCAATGTACAAGTGTCGACAGTACCTCTCCGCTCCATCTACAAGTACCTCTCCGCTCAATGTACAAGTACCTCTCCGCTGAATGTACAAGTACCTCTCCGCTCCATGTACAAGTACCTCTCCGCTGAATGTACAAGTACATCTCTGCTCCATGTACAAGTACCTCTCCGCTCAATGTACAAGTACATCTCCGCTCCATGTACAAGTACCTCTCCGCTCCATGTACAAGTACATCTCCGCTCCATGTACAAGTACCTCTCCGCTCCATGTACAAGTACCTCTCCGCTCAATGTACAAGTACATCTCCGCTCCATGTACAAGTACATCTCTGCTCCATGTACAAGTACCTCTCCGCTCAATGTACAAGTACCTCTCCGCTCCATGTACAAGTACCTCTCCGCTCCATGTACAAGTACCTCTCCGCTCCATGTACAAGTACCTCTCCGCTCAATGTACAAGTACCTCTCCGCTCCCTGTACAAGTACATCTCCGCTCCATGTACAAGTACCTCTCCGCTCCATGTACAAGTACCTCTCCGCTCAATGTACAAGTGTCGACAGTACCTCTCCGCTCCATGTACAAGTACCTCTCCGCTCCATGTACAAGTACCTCTCCGCTCAATGTACAAGTGTCGACAGTACCTCTCCGCTCCATCTACAAGTACCTCTCCGCTCAATGTACAAGTACCTCTCCGCTGAATGTACAAGTACATCTCTGCTCCATGTACAAGTACCTCTCCGCTCAATGTACAAGTACATCTCCGCTCCATGTACAAGTACCTCTCCGCTCCATGTACAAGTACATCTCCGCTCCATGTACAAGTACCTCTCCGCTCCATGTACAAGTACCTCTCCGCTCAATGTACAAGTACATCTCCGCTCCATGTACAAGTACATCTCTGCTCCATGTACAAGTACCTCTCCGCTCAATGTACAAGTACATCTCCGCTCCATGTACAAGTACCTCTCCGCTCCATGTACAAGTACCTCTCCGCTCCATGTACAAGTACCTCTCCGCTCCATGTACAAGTACCTCTCCGCTCCATGTACAAGTACCTCTCCGCTCAATGTCAAGTGTCGACAGTACCTCTCCGCTCCATGTACAAGTACCTCTCCGCTGAATGTACAAGTGTCGACAGTACCTCTCCGCTCAATGTACAAGTACCTCTCCGCTGAATGTACAAGTGTCGACAGTACCTCTCCGCTCAATGTACAAGTACCTCTCCGCTCCATGTACAAGTACCTCTCCGCTCTCATGTACAAGTACCTCTCCGCTCCATGTACAAGTACCTCTCCGCTCAATGTACAAGTACCTCTGCGCTCCATGTACAAGTACCTCTCCGCTCAATGTACAAGTACCTCTCCGCTCAATGTACAAGTGTCGACAGTACCTCTCCGCTCCATGTACAAGTACCTCTCCGCTCAATGTACAAGTGTCGACAGTACCTCTACGCTCAATGTACAAGTGTCGACAGTACCTCTCCGCTCTCATGTACAAGTACCTCTCCGATCCATGTACAAGTACATCTCCGCTCCATGTACAAGTACATCTCCGCTCAATGTACAAGTACCTCTCCGCTCCATGTACAAGTACCTCTCCGCTCCATGTACAAGTACCTCTCCGCTCCATGTACAAGTACCTCTCCGCTCCATGTACAAGTACCTCTCCGCTCAATGTACAAGTACCTCTCCGCTCCATGTACAAGTACCTCTCCGCTCAATGTACAAGTACCTCTCCGCTCCATGTACAAGTACCTCTCCGCTCCATGTACAAGTACCTCTCCGCTCCATGTACAAGTACCTCTCCGCTCAATGTCAAGTATCGACAGTACCTCTCCGCTCCATGTACAAGTACCTCTCCGCTGAATGTACAAGTGTCGACAGTACCTCTCCGCTCAATGTACAAGTACCTCTCCGCTCCATGTACAAGTACCTCTCCGCTCTCATGTACAAGTACCTCTCCGCTCCATGTACAAGTACCTCTCCGCTCAATGTACAAGTACCTCTGCGCTCCATGTACAAGTACCTCTCCGCTCAATGTACAAGTACCTCTCCGCTCAATGTACAAGTGTCGACAGTACCTCTCCGCTCCATGTACAAGTACCTCTCCGCTCAATGTACAAGTGTCGACAGTACCTCTACGCTCAATGTACAAGTGTCGACAGTACCTCTCCGCTCTCATGTACAAGTACCTCTCCGATCCATGTACAAGTACATCTCCGCTCCATGTACAAGTACATCTCCGCTCAATGTACAAGTACCTCTCCGCTCCATGTACAAGTACCTCTCCGCTCCATGTACAAGTACCTCTCCGCTCCATGTACAAGTACCTCTCCGCTCCATGTACAAGTACCTCTCCGCTCAATGTACAAGTACCTCTCCGCTCCATGTACAAGTACCTCTCCGCTCCATGTACAAGTACCTCTCCGCTCCATGTACAAGTACCTCTCCGCTCAATGTACAAGTACCTCTCCGCTCCATGTACAAGTACCTCTCCGCTCCATGTACAAGTACCTCTCCGCTCCATGTACAAGTACCTCTCCGCTCAATGTACAAGTACCTCTCCGCTCCCTGTACAAGTACATCTCCGCTCCATGTACAAGTACCTCTCCGCTCCATGTACAAGTACCTCTCCGCTCAATGTACAAGTGTCGACAGTACCTCTCCGCTCCATGTACAAGTACCTCTCCGCTCCATGTACAAGTACCTCTCCGCTCAATGTACAAGTACCTCTCCGCTCCATGTACAAGTACCTCTCCGCTCAATGTACAAGTGTCGACAGTACCTCTCTGCTCCATGTACAAGTACCTCTCCGCTCCATGTACAAGTACCTCTCCGCTCAATGTACAAGTGTCGACAGTACCTCTCCGCTCCATCTACAAGTACCTCTCCGCTCAATGTACAAGTACCTCTCCGCTGAATGTACAAGTACCTCTCCGCTCCATGTACAAGTACCTCTCCGCTGAATGTACAAGTACATCTCTGCTCCATGTACAAGTACCTCTCCGCTCAATGTACAAGTACATCTCCGCTCCATGTACAAGTACCTCTCCGCTCCATGTACAAGTACATCTCCGCTCCATGTACAAGTACCTCTCCGCTCCATGTACAAGTACATCTCCGCTCAATGTACAAGTACATCTCCGCTCCATGTACAAGTACATCTCTGCTCCATGTACAAGTACCTCTCCGCTCAATGTACAAGTACCTCTCCGCTCCATGTACAAGTACCTCTCCGCTCCATGTACAAGTACCTCTCCGCTCCATGTACAAGTACCTCTCCGCTCAATGTACAAGTACCTCTCCGCTCCATGTACAAGTACCTCTCCGCTCCATGTACAAGTACCTCTCCGCTCAATGTACAAGTGTCGACAGTACCTCTCCGCTCCATGTACAAGTACCTCTCCGCTCCATGTACAAGTACCTCTCCGCTCAATGTACAAGTGTCGACAGTACCTCTCCGCTCCATCTACAAGTACCTCTCCGCTCAATGTACAAGTACCTCTCCGCTGAATGTACAAGTACATCTCTGCTCCATGTACAAGTACCTCTCCGCTCAATGTACAAGTACATCTCCGCTCCATGTACAAGTACCTCTCCGCTCCATGTACAAGTACATCTCCGCTCCATGTACAAGTACCTCTCCGCTCCATGTACAAGTACCTCTCCGCTCAATGTACAAGTACATCTCCGCTCCATGTACAAGTACATCTCTGCTCCATGTACAAGTACCTCTCCGCTCAATGTACAAGTACATCTCCGCTCCATGTACAAGTACCTCTCCGCTCCATGTACAAGTACCTCTCCGCTCCATGTACAAGTACCTCTCCGCTCCATGTACAAGTACCTCTCCGCTCCATGTACAAGTACCTCTCCGCTCAATGTCAAGTGTCGACAGTACCTCTCCGCTCCATGTACAAGTACCTCTCCGCTGAATGTACAAGTGTCGACAGTACCTCTCCGCTCAATGTACAAGTACCTCTCCGCTGAATGTACAAGTGTCGACAGTACCTCTCCGCTCAATGTACAAGTACCTCTCCGCTCCATGTACAAGTACCTCTCCGCTCTCATGTACAAGTACCTCTCCGCTCCATGTACAAGTACCTCTCCGCTCAATGTACAAGTACCTCTGCGCTCCATGTACAAGTACCTCTCCGCTCAATGTACAAGTACCTCTCCGCTCAATGTACAAGTGTCGACAGTACCTCTCCGCTCCATGTACAAGTACCTCTCCGCTCAATGTACAAGTGTCGACAGTACCTCTACGCTCAATGTACAAGTGTCGACAGTACCTCTCCGCTCTCATGTACAAGTACCTCTCCGATCCATGTACAAGTACATCTCCGCTCCATGTACAAGTACATCTCCGCTCAATGTACAAGTACCTCTCCGCTCCATGTACAAGTACCTCTCCGCTCCATGTACAAGTACCTCTCCGCTCCATGTACAAGTACCTCTCCGCTCCATGTACAAGTACCTCTCCGCTCAATGTACAAGTACCTCTCCGCTCCATGTACAAGTACCTCTCCGCTCAATGTACAAGTACCTCTCCGCTCCATGTACAAGTACCTCTCCGCTCCATGTACAAGTACCTCTCCGCTCCATGTACAAGTACCTCTCCGCTCAATGTCAAGTATCGACAGTACCTCTCCGCTCCATGTACAAGTACCTCTCCGCTGAATGTACAAGTGTCGACAGTACCTCTCCGCTCAATGTACAAGTACCTCTCCGCTCCATGTACAAGTACCTCTCCGCTCTCATGTACAAGTACCTCTCCGCTCCATGTACAAGTACCTCTCCGCTCAATGTACAAGTACCTCTGCGCTCCATGTACAAGTACCTCTCCGCTCAATGTACAAGTACCTCTCCGCTCAATGTACAAGTGTCGACAGTACCTCTCCGCTCCATGTACAAGTACCTCTCCGCTCAATGTACAAGTGTCGACAGTACCTCTACGCTCAATGTACAAGTGTCGACAGTACCTCTCCGCTCTCATGTACAAGTACCTCTCCGATCCATGTACAAGTACATCTCCGCTCCATGTACAAGTACATCTCCGCTCAATGTACAAGTACCTCTCCGCTCCATGTACAAGTACCTCTCCGCTCCATGTACAAGTACCTCTCCGCTCCATGTACAAGTACCTCTCCGCTCCATGTACAAGTACCTCTCCGCTCAATGTACAAGTACCTCTCCGCTCCATGTACAAGTACCTCTCCGCTCCATGTACAAGTACCTCTCCGCTCCATGTACAAGTACCTCTCCGCTCAATGTACAAGTACCTCTCCGCTCCATGTACAAGTACCTCTCCGCTCCATGTACAAGTACCTCTCCGCTCCATGTACAAGTACCTCTCCGCTCAATGTACAAGTACCTCTCCGCTCCCTGTACAAGTACATCTCCGCTCCATGTACAAGTACCTCTCCGCTCCATGTACAAGTACCTCTCCGCTCAATGTACAAGTGTCGACAGTACCTCTCCGCTCCATGTACAAGTACCTCTCCGCTCCATGTACAAGTACCTCTCCGCTCAATGTACAAGTGTCGACAGTACCTCTCCGCTCCATCTACAAGTACCTCTCCGCTCAATGTACAAGTACCTCTCCGCTGAATGTACAAGTACCTCTCCGCTCCATGTACAAGTACCTCTCCGCTCCATGTACAAATACCTCTCCGCTCCATGTACAAGTACCTCTCCGCTCCATGTACAAGCACCTCTCCGCTACATGTACAAGTACCTCTCCGCTCCATGTACAAGTACCTCTCCGCTCCATGTACAAGTACCTCTCCGCTCAATGTACAAGTACCTCTCCGCTCCATGTACAAATACCTCTCCGCTCCATGTACAAATACCTCTCCGCTCCATGTACAAGTACCTCTCCGCTCCATGTACCAGTACCTCTCCGCTCAATGTACAAGTACATCTCCGCTCAATGTACAAGTACATCTCCGCTCAATGTACAAGTACGTCTCCGCTCAATGTACAAGTACCTCTCCGCTCAATGTACAAGTACCTCTCCGCTCCATGTACAAGTACCTCTCCGCTCAATGTACAAGTACATCTCCGCTCCATGTACCAGTACCTCTCCGCTCAATGTACAAGTACCTCTCCGCTCAATGTACAAGTACATCTCCGCTCCATGTACAAGTACGTCTCCGCTCAATGTATAAGTACCTCTCCGCTCCATGTACAAGTACCTCTCCGCTCCATGTACAAGTACATCTCCGCTCCATGTACAAGTACATCTCCGCTCCATGTACAAGTACCTCTCCGCTCCATGTACAAGTACCTCTCCGCTCCATGTACAAGTACATCTCCGCTCCATGTACAAGTACCTCTCCGCTCAATGTACAAGTACATCTCCGCTCCATGTACAAGTACATCTCCACTCCATGTACAAGTACCTCTCCGCTCAATGTACAAGTACATCTCCGCTCCATGTACCAGTACCTCTCCGCTCAATGTACAAGTACATCTCCACTCCATGTACAAGTACCTCTCCGCTCAATGTACAAGTACATCTCCGCTCCATGTACCAGTACCTCTCCGCTCAATGTACAAGTACATCTCCACTCCATGTACAAGTACCTCTCCGCTCAATGTACAAGTACATCTCCGCTCCATGTACCAGTACCTCTCCGCTCAATGTACAAGTACATCTCCGCTCCATGTACAAGTACCTCTCCGCTCAATGTACAAGTACCTCTCCGCTCAATGTACAAGTACATCTCCGCTCCATGTACCAGTACCTCTCCGCTCAATGTACAAGTACATCTGCGCTCCATGTAGGGCTGGGTATCGTTCAAAATTTGTCGATATCGATACCGTTTCGATACTTGGATTTCGATACCGGTTCCTGAACGATACTTTTTTCGATACCAATTTTTAGAAAAATCCATTTTAACAAAAATAAAACTGCATTACACATTGAAATTATTTTACAAATCTTTAGTTTCCCCCCATCTTAAGTTTTACAGCAGAAAAAAATAAAACCTACTGTATTTAACATAACTTTAAGTTCTCTAAACGTATTGCCGTCCCTACAAAAAATATTGGAGTACTACAAAGGAAAGAAATGTAGCTAAAACAAATAAATCAGTGGAATAGTTTTCAGTGCAAAACAGAGAGTTGCAAATCAGGGTTTAATGCTCACTGATGCAACAGAACTCTATTCTTGTACAAACTGATGAGATGGCTCCACTTCATGCATGGAAGACTAGTTGAGCATTGACTAGCCTATCAATATAGCCTTATATGCCACAAAGTGAATCGCATTTATATTCAACAAACTATCATGACATCAGCGTTTGTTAACGAGTTGCTAAAAATACATGGGCGATAACTGCCCGCTTGCACATAACGCTAATTAATTAAACATTAACGCTAGCGTTGCAGATCAGTGTGCTCACTGCTGCAACAGAACGTCATTCTTGTCAAATCTGATGAGACAGCTCAACTTCACTGACTAGCCAATCAATATAAATGAATCGCATTTACATTCAACAAACTATCATGACATCAGCGTTTGTTAACGAGTTGCTAAAAATACACAATGCCCGCTTGCGCATAACGTTACGGCGGCAATTAATTAAACGATCTAATGCTACAACTCACAGCCAGATGCATGGATTTGTCAGACTGAGGGATCTGATAACCGCTAACTTGCGGTAAGCTGAGCTGACCCACCTCTCAATTATTTCTCTTGTCTGTGGAAACCAGTCCGTGTTGTTTCTGTTTCTTTTCCTGCTTTTCATCATCTTCGCCATATGGTAATCCAGGATAGGAGTAGCTTGAGTGGCTAACTTCTTGTATACTATCCGCACCGCACGCCTGGCTCACAGTCACAACAAACACACCGGCTAAAGTGGGCGTAACGTTTCCTGCATGCCTCTACATGACAGCCAATCACCAGCCGTATTAGAGCGCGGCGTGCAAGCATGTCGCATGCTTATAGGCTCAATGACGCTGTTTTGTTTTGGTATCGAAAATTGGTATCGATTGACAAGGGAGGCTTCGATACCCCTTAGTATCGATGTTTCCATTTCGGTGCCAAGTAAGTATCGAAACTCGATACCCAGCCCTAGCTCCATGTACAAGTACCTCTCCGCTCAATGTACAAGTACCTCTCCGCTCAATGTACAAGTACCTCTCCGCTCCATGTACAAGTACCTCTCCGCTCCATGTACAAGTACCTCTCCGCTCCATGTACAAGTACCTCTCCGCTCCATGTACAAGTACATCTCTGCTCCATGTACAAGTACCTCTCCGCTCAATGTACAAGTACATCTCCGCTCCATGTACAAGTACCTCTCCGCTCCATGTACAAGTACATCTCCGCTCCATGTACAAGTACCTCTCCGCTCCATGTACAAGTACCTCTCCGCTCAATGTACAAGTACCTCTCCGCTCCATGTACAAGTACATCTCCGCTCCATGTACAAGTACCTCTCCGCTCAATGTACAAGTACATCTCCGCTCCATGTACAAGTACATCTCCACTCCATGTACAAGTACCTCTCCGCTCAATGTACAAGTACATCTCCGCTCCATGTACCAGTACCTCTCCGCTCAATGTACAAGTACATCTCCACTCCATGTACAAGTACCTCTCCGCTCAATGTACAAGTACATCTCCGCTCCATGTACCAGTACCTCTCCGCTCAATGTACAAGTACATCTCCACTCCATGTACAAGTACCTCTCCGCTCAATGTACAAGTACATCTCCGCTCCATGTACCAGTACCTCTCCGCTCAATGTACAAGTACATCTCCGCTCCATGTACAAGTACCTCTCCGCTCAATGTACAAGTACCTCTCCGCTCAATGTACAAGTACATCTCCGCTCCATGTACCAGTACCTCTCCGCTCAATGTACAAGTACATCTGCGCTCCATGTAGGGCTGGGTATCGTTCAAAATTTTTCGATATCGATACCGTTTCGATACTTGGATTTCGATACCGGTTCCTGAACGATACTTTTTTCGATACCAATTTTTAGAAAAATCCATTTTAACAAAAATAAAACTGCATTACACATTGAAATTATTTTACAAATCTTTAGTTTCCCCCCATCTTAAGTTTTACAGCAGAAAAAAATAAAACCTACTGTATTTAACATAACTTTAAGTTCTCTAAACGTATTGCCGTCCCTACAAAAAATATTGGAGTACTACAAAGGAAAGAAATGTAGCTAAAACAAATAAATCAGTGGAATAGTTTTCAGTGCAAAACAGAGAGTTGCAAATCAGGGTTTAATGCTCACTGATGCAACAGAACTCTATTCTTGTACAAACTGATGAGATGGCTCCACTTCATGCATGGAAGACTAGTTGAGCATTGACTAGCCTATCAATATAGCCTTATATGCCACAAAGTGAATCGCATTTATATTCAACAAACTATCATGACATCAGCGTTTGTTAACGAGTTGCTAAAAATACATGGGCGATAACTGCCCGCTTGCACATAACGCTAATTAATTAAACATTAACGCTAGCGTTGCAGATCAGTGTGCTCACTGCTGCAACAGAACGTCATTCTTGTCAAATCTGACGAGACAGCTCAACTTCACTGACTAGCCAATCAATATAAATGAATCGCATTTACATTCAACAAACTATCATGACATCAGCGTTTGTTAACGAGTTGCTAAAAATACACAATGCCCGCTTGCGCATAACGTTACGGCGGCAATTAATTAAACGATCTAATGCTACAACTCACAGCCAGATGCATGGATTTGTCAGACTGAGGGATCTGATAACCGCTAACTTGCGGTAAGCTGAGCTGACCCACCTCTCAATTATTTATCTTGTCTGTGGAAACCAGTCCGTGTTGTTTCTGTTTCTTTTCTTGCTTTTCATCATCTTCGCCATATGGTAATCCAGGATAGGAGTAGCTTGAGTGGCTAACTTCTTGTATACTATCCGCACCGCACGCCTGGCTCACAGTCACAACAAACACACCGGCTAAAGTGGGCGTAACGTTTCCTGCATGCCTCTACATGACAGCCAATCACCAGCCGTATTAGAGCGCGGCGTGCAAGCATGTCGCATGCTTATAGGCTCAATGACGCTGTTTTGTTTTGGTATCGAAAATTGGTATCGATTGACAAGGGAGGCTTCGATACCCCTTAGTATCGATGTTTCCATTTCGGTGCCAAGTAAGTATCGAAACTCGATACCCAGCCCTAGCTCCATGTACAAGTACCTCTCCGCTCAATGTACAAGTACCTCTCCGCTCAATGTACAAGTACCTCTCCGCTCCATGTACAAGTACCTCTCCGCTCCATGTACAAGTACCTCTCCGCTCCATGTACAAGTACCTCTCCGCTCCATGTACAAGTACATCTCTGCTCCATGTACAAGTACCTCTCCGCTCAATGTACAAGTACATCTCCGCTCCATGTACAAGTACCTCTCCGCTCCATGTACAAGTACATCTCCGCTCCATGTACAAGTACCTCTCCGCTCCATGTACAAGTACCTCTCCGCTCAATGTACAAGTACATCTCCGCTCCATGTACAAGTACATCTCTGCTCCATGTACAAGTACCTCTCCGCTCAATGTACAAGTACATCTCCGCTCCATGTACAAGTACCTCTCCGCTCCATGTACAAGTACCTCTCCGGTCCATGTACAAGTACCTCTCCGCTCCATGTACAAGTACCTCTCCGCTCCATGTACAAGTACCTCTCCGCTCAATGTCAAGTGTCGACAGTACCTCTCCGCTCCATGTACAAATACCTCTCCGCTCTCATGTACAAGTACCTCTCCGCTCCATGTACAAGTACCTCTCCGCTCAATGTCAAGTGTCGACAGTACCTCTCTGCTCCATGTACAAATACCTCTCCGCTCCATGTACAAGTACCTCTCCGCTCTCATGTACAAGTACCTCTCCGCTCCATGTACAAGTAGCTCTCCGCTCAATGTACAAGTGTCGACAGTACCTCTCCGCTCCATGTATAAGTACCTCTCCGCTCTATGTACAAGTACCTCTCCGCTCCATGTACAAGTACCTCTCCGCTCAATGTACAAATACCTCTCCGCTCCATGTACAAGTAGCTCTCCGCTGAATGTACAAGTGTCGACAGTACCTCTCCGCTCAATGTACAAGTACCTCTCCGCTCAATGTACAAATACCTCTCCGCTCCATGTACAAGTACCTCTCCGCTCAATGTCAAGTATCGACAGTACCTCTCCGCTCCATGTACAAGTACCTCTCCGCTGAATGTACAAGTGTCGACAGTACCTCTCCGCTCAATGTACAAGTACCTCTCCGCTCCATGTACAAGTACCTCTCCGCTCTCATGTACAAGTACCTCTCCGCTCCATGTACAAGTACCTCTCCGCTCAATGTACAAGTACCTCTGCGCTCCATGTACAAGTACCTCTCCGCTCAATGTACAAGTACCTCTCCGCTCAATGTACAAGTGTCGACAGTACCTCTCCGCTCCATGTACAAGTACCTCTCCGCTCAATGTACAAGTGTCGACAGTACCTCTACGCTCAATGTACAAGTGTCGACAGTACCTCTCCGCTCTCATGTACAAGTACCTCTCCGATCCATGTACAAGTACATCTCCGCTCCATGTACAAGTACATCTCCGCTCAATGTACAAGTACCTCTCCGCTCCATGTACAAGTACCTCTCCGCTCCATGTACAAGTACCTCTCCGCTCCATGTACAAGTACCTCTCCGCTCCATGTACAAGTACCTCTCCGCTCAATGTACAAGTACCTCTCCGCTCCATGTACAAGTACCTCTCCGCTCAATGTACAAGTACCTCTCCGCTCCATGTACAAGTACCTCTCCGCTCCATGTACAAGTACCTCTCCGCTCCATGTACAAGTACCTCTCCGCTCCATGTACAAGTACATCTCTGCTCCATGTACAAGTACCTCTCCGCTCAATGTACAAGTACATCTCCGCTCCATGTACAAGTACCTCTCCGCTCCATGTACAAGTACATCTCCGCTCCATGTACAAGTACCTCTCTGCTCCATGTACAAGTACCTCTCCGCTCAATGTACAAGTACATCTCCGCTCCATGTACAAGTACATCTCTGCTCCATGTACAAGTACCTCTCCACTCAATGTACAAGTACATCTCCGCTCCATGTACAAGTACCTCTCCGCTCCATGTACAAGTACCTCTCCGGTCCATGTACAAGTACCTCTCCGCTCCATGTACAAGTACCTCTCCGCTCCATGTACAAGTACCTCTCCGCTCAATGTCAAGTGTCGACAGTACCTCTCCGCTCCATGTACAAATACCTCTCCGCTCTCATGTACAAGTACCTCTCCGCTCCATGTACAAGTACCTCTCCGCTCAATGTCAAGTGTCGACAGTACCTCTCCGCTCCATGTACAAATACCTCTCCGCTCCATGTACAAGTACCTCTCCGCTCTCATGTACAAGTACCTCTCCGCTCCATGTACAAGTAGCTCTCCGCTCAATGTACAAGTGTCGACAGTACCTTTCCGCTCCATGTACAAATACCTCTCCGCTCTCATGTACAAGTACCTCTCCGCTCCATGTACAAGTACCTCTCCGCTCAATGTACAAATACCTCTCCGCTCCATGTATAAGTACCTCTCCGCTCTATGTACAAGTACCTCTCCGCTCCATGTACAAGTACCTCTCCGCTCAATGTACAAATACCTCTCCGCTCCATGTACAAGTAGCTCTCCGCTGAATGTACAAGTGTCGACAGTACCTCTCCGCTCAATGTACAAGTACCTCTCCGCTCAATGTACAAATACCTCTCCGCTCCATGTACAAGTACCTCTCCGCTCAATGTCAAGTATCGACAGTACCTCTCCGCTCCATGTACAAGTACCTCTCCGCTGAATGTACAAGTGTCGACAGTACCTCTCCGCTCAATGTACAAGTACCTCTCCGCTCCATGTACAAGTACCTCTCCGCTCTCATGTACAAGTACCTCTCCGCTCCATGTACAAGTACCTCTCCGCTCAATGTACAAGTACCTCTGCGCTCCATGTACAAGTACCTCTCCGCTCAATGTACAAGTACCTCTCCGCTCAATGTACAATTGTCGACAGTACCTCTCCGCTCCATGTACAAGTACCTCTCCGCTCAATGTACAAGTGTCGACAGTACCTCTACGCTCAATGTACAAGTGTCGACAGTACCTCTCCGCTCTCATGTACAAGTACCTCTCCGATCCATGTACAAGTACATCTCCGCTCCATGTACAAGTACATCTCCGCTCAATGTACAAGTACCTCTCCGCTCCATGTACAAGTACCTCTCCGCTCCATGTACAAGTACCTCTCCGCTCCATGTACAAGTACCTCTCCGCTCCATGTACAAGTACCTCTCCGCTCAATGTACAAGTACCTCTCCGCTCCATGTACAAGTACCTCTCCGCTCAATGTACAAGTACCTCTCCGCTCCATGTACAAGTACCTCTCCGCTCCATGTACAAGTACCTCTCCGCTCCATGTACAAGTACCTCTCCGCTCCATGTACAAGTACATCTCTGCTCCATGTACAAGTACCTCTCCGCTCAATGTACAAGTACATCTCCGCTCCATGTACAAGTACCTCTCCGCTCCATGTACAAGTACATCTCCGCTCCATGTACAAGTACCTCTCCGCTCCATGTACAAGTACCTCTCCGCTCAATGTACAAGTACATCTCCGCTCCATGTACAAGTACATCTCTGCTCCATGTACAAGTACCTCTCCGCTCAATGTACAAGTACATCTCCGCTCCATGTACAAGTACCTCTCCGCTCCATGTACAAGTACCTCTCCGGTCCATGTACAAGTACCTCTCCGCTCCATGTACAAGTACCTCTCCGCTCCATGTACAAGTACCTCTCCGCTCAATGTCAAGTGTCGACAGTACCTCTCCGCTCCATGTACAAATACCTCTCCGCTCTCATGTACAAGTACCTCTCCGCTCCATGTACAAGTACCTCTCCGCTCAATGTCAAGTGTCGACAGTACCTCTCTGCTCCATGTACAAATACCTCTCCGCTCCATGTACAAGTACCTCTCCGCTCTCATGTACAAGTACCTCTCCGCTCCATGTACAAGTAGCTCTCCGCTCAATGTACAAGTGTCGACAGTACCTCTCCGCTCCATGTATAAGTACCTCTCCGCTCTATGTACAAGTACCTCTCCGCTCCATGTACAAGTACCTCTCCGCTCAATGTACAAATACCTCTCCGCTCCATGTACAAGTAGCTCTCCGCTGAATGTACAAGTGTCGACAGTACCTCTCCGCTCAATGTACAAGTACCTCTCCGCTCAATGTACAAATACCTCTCCGCTCCATGTACAAGTACCTCTCCGCTCAATGTCAAGTATCGACAGTACCTCTCCGCTCCATGTACAAGTACCTCTCCGCTGAATGTACAAGTGTCGACAGTACCTCTCCGCTCAATGTACAAGTACCTCTCCGCTCCATGTACAAGTACCTCTCCGCTCTCATGTACAAGTACCTCTCCGCTCCATGTACAAGTACCTCTCCGCTCAATGTACAAGTACCTCTGCGCTCCATGTACAAGTACCTCTCCGCTCAATGTACAAGTACCTCTCCGCTCAATGTACAAGTGTCGACAGTACCTCTCCGCTCCATGTACAAGTACCTCTCCGCTCAATGTACAAGTGTCGACAGTACCTCTACGCTCAATGTACAAGTGTCGACAGTACCTCTCCGCTCTCATGTACAAGTACCTCTCCGATCCATGTACAAGTACATCTCCGCTCCATGTACAAGTACATCTCCGCTCAATGTACAAGTACCTCTCCGCTCCATGTACAAGTACCTCTCCGCTCCATGTACAAGTACCTCTCCGCTCCATGTACAAGTACCTCTCCGCTCCATGTACAAGTACCTCTCCGCTCAATGTACAAGTACCTCTCCGCTCCATGTACAAGTACCTCTCCGCTCAATGTACAAGTACCTCTCCGCTCCATGTACAAGTACCTCTCCGCTCCATGTACAAGTACCTCTCCGCTCCATGTACAAGTACCTCTCCGCTCCATGTACAAGTACATCTCTGCTCCATGTACAAGTACCTCTCCGCTCAATGTACAAGTACATCTCCGCTCCATGTACAAGTACCTCTCCGCTCCATGTACAAGTACATCTCCGCTCCATGTACAAGTACCTCTCTGCTCCATGTACAAGTACCTCTCCGCTCAATGTACAAGTACATCTCCGCTCCATGTACAAGTACATCTCTGCTCCATGTACAAGTACCTCTCCACTCAATGTACAAGTACATCTCCGCTCCATGTACAAGTACCTCTCCGCTCCATGTACAAGTACCTCTCCGGTCCATGTACAAGTACCTCTCCGCTCCATGTACAAGTACCTCTCCGCTCCATGTACAAGTACCTCTCCGCTCAATGTCAAGTGTCGACAGTACCTCTCCGCTCCATGTACAAATACCTCTCCGCTCTCATGTACAAGTACCTCTCCGCTCCATGTACAAGTACCTCTCCGCTCAATGTCAAGTGTCGACAGTACCTCTCCGCTCCATGTACAAATACCTCTCCGCTCCATGTACAAGTACCTCTCCGCTCTCATGTACAAGTACCTCTCCGCTCCATGTACAAGTAGCTCTCCGCTCAATGTACAAGTGTCGACAGTACCTTTCCGCTCCATGTACAAATACCTCTCCGCTCTCATGTACAAGTACCTCTCCGCTCCATGTACAAGTACCTCTCCGCTCAATGTACAAATACCTCTCCGCTCCATGTATAAGTACCTCTCCGCTCTATGTACAAGTACCTCTCCGCTCCATGTACAAGTACCTCTCCGCTCAATGTACAAATACCTCTCCGCTCCATGTACAAGTAGCTCTCCGCTGAATGTACAAGTGTCGACAGTACCTCTCCGCTCAATGTACAAGTACCTCTCCGCTCAATGTACAAATACCTCTCCGCTCCATGTACAAGTACCTCTCCGCTCAATGTCAAGTATCGACAGTACCTCTCCGCTCCATGTACAAGTACCTCTCCGCTGAATGTACAAGTGTCGACAGTACCTCTCCGCTCAATGTACAAGTACCTCTCCGCTCCATGTACAAGTACCTCTCCGCTCTCATGTACAAGTACCTCTCCGCTCCATGTACAAGTACCTCTCCGCTCAATGTACAAGTACCTCTGCGCTCCATGTACAAGTACCTCTCCGCTCAATGTACAAGTACCTCTCCGCTCAATGTACAATTGTCGACAGTACCTCTCCGCTCCATGTACAAGTACCTCTCCGCTCAATGTACAAGTGTCGACAGTACCTCTACGCTCAATGTACAAGTGTCGACAGTACCTCTCCGCTCTCATGTACAAGTACCTCTCCGATCCATGTACAAGTACATCTCCGCTCCATGTACAAGTACATCTCCGCTCAATGTACAAGTACCTCTCCGCTCCATGTACAAGTACCTCTCCGCTCCATGTACAAGTACCTCTCCGCTCCATGTACAAGTACCTCTCCGCTCCATGTACAAGTACCTCTCCGCTCAATGTACAAGTACCTCTCCGCTCCATGTACAAGTACCTCTCCGCTCAATGTACAAGTACCTCTCCGCTCCATGTACAAGTACCTCTCCGCTCCATGTACAAGTACCTCTCCGCTCCATGTACAAGTACCTCTCCGCTCCATGTACAAGTACATCTCTGCTCCATGTACAAGTACCTCTCCGCTCAATGTACAAGTACATCTCCGCTCCATGTACAAGTACCTCTCCGCTCCATGTACAAGTACATCTCCGCTCCATGTACAAGTACCTCTCCGCTCCATGTACAAGTACCTCTCCGCTCAATGTACAAGTACATCTCCGCTCCATGTACAAGTACATCTCTGCTCCATGTACAAGTACCTCTCCGCTCAATGTACAAGTACATCTCCGCTCCATGTACAAGTACCTCTCCGCTCCATGTACAAGTACCTCTCCGGTCCATGTACAAGTACCTCTCCGCTCCATGTACAAGTACCTCTCCGCTCCATGTACAAGTACCTCTCCGCTCAATGTCAAGTGTCGACAGTACCTCTCCGCTCCATGTACAAATACCTCTCCGCTCTCATGTACAAGTACCTCTCCGCTCCATGTACAAGTACCTCTCCGCTCAATGTCAAGTGTCGACAGTACCTCTCCGCTCCATGTACAAATACCTCTCCGCTCCATGTACAAGTACCTCTCCGCTCTCATGTACAAGTACCTCTCCGCTCCATGTACAAGTAGCTCTCCGCTCAATGTACAAGTGTCGACAGTACCTTTCCGCTCCATGTACAAATACCTCTCCGCTCTCATGTACAAGTACCTCTCCGCTCCATGTACAAGTACCTCTCCGCTCAATGTACAAATACCTCTCCGCTCCATGTATAAGTACCTCTCCGCTCTATGTACAAGTACCTCTCCGCTCCATGTACAAGTACCTCTCCGCTCAATGTACAAATACCTCTCCGCTCCATGTACAAGTAGCTCTCCGCTGAATGTACAAGTGTCGACAGTACCTCTCCGCTCAATGTACAAGTACCTCTCCGCTCAATGTACAAATACCTCTCCGCTCCATGTACAAGTACCTCTCCGCTCAATGTCAAGTATCGACAGTACCTCTCCGCTCCATGTACAAGTACCTCTCCGCTGAATGTACAAGTGTCGACAGTACCTCTCCGCTCAATGTACAAGTACCTCTCCGCTCCATGTACAAGTACCTCTCCGCTCTCATGTACAAGTACCTCTCCGCTCCATGTACAAGTACCTCTGCGCTCCATGTACAAGTACCTCTCCGCTCAATGTACAAGTACCTCTCCGCTCAATGTACAAGTGTCGACAGTACCTCTCCGCTCCATGTACAAGTACCTCTCCGCTCAATGTACAAGTGTCGACAGTACCTCTACGCTCAATGTACAAGTGTCGACAGTACCTCTCCGCTCTCATGTACAAGTACCTCTCCGATCCATGTACAAGTACATCTCCGCTCCATGTACAAGTACATCTCCGCTCAATGTACAAGTACCTCTCCGCTCCATGTACAAGTACCTCTCCGCTCCATGTACAAGTACCTCTCCGCTCCATGTACAAGTACCTCTCCGCTCCATGTACAAGTACCTCTCCGCTCAATGTACAAGTACCTCTCCGCTCCATGTACAAGTACCTCTCCGCTCAATGTACAAGTACCTCTCCGCTCCATGTACAAGTACCTCTCCGCTCCATGTACAAGTACCTCTCCGCTCCATGTACAAGTACCTCTCCGCTCCATGTACAAGTACATCTCTGCTCCATGTACAAGTACCTCTCCGCTCAATGTACAAGTACATCTCCGCTCCATGTACAAGTACCTCTCCGCTCCATGTACAAGTACATCTCCGCTCCATGTACAAGTACCTCTCCGCTCCATGTACAAGTACCTCTCCGCTCAATGTACAAGTACATCTCCGCTCCATGTACAAGTACATCTCTGCTCCATGTACAAGTACCTCTCCGCTCAATGTACAAGTACATCTCCGCTCCATGTACAAGTACCTCTCCGCTCCATGTACAAGTACCTCTCCGGTCCATGTACAAGTACCTCTCCGCTCCATGTACAAGTACCTCTCCGCTCCATGTACAAGTACCTCTCCGCTCAATGTCAAGTGTCGACAGTACCTCTCCGCTCCATGTACAAATACCTCTCCGCTCTCATGTACAAGTACCTCTCCGCTCCATGTACAAGTACCTCTCCGCTCAATGTCAAGTGTCGACAGTACCTCTCCGCTCCATGTACAAATACCTCTCCGCTCCATGTACAAGTACCTCTCCGCTCTCATGTACAAGTACCTCTCCGCTCCATGTACAAGTAGCTCTCCGCTCAATGTACAAGTGTCGACAGTACCTTTCCGCTCCATGTACAAATACCTCTCCGCTCTCATGTACAAGTACCTCTCCGCTCCATGTACAAGTACCTCTCCGCTCAATGTACAAATACCTCTCCGCTCCATGTATAAGTACCTCTCCGCTCTATGTACAAGTACCTCTCCGCTCCATGTACAAGTACCTCTCCGCTCAATGTACAAATACCTCTCCGCTCCATGTACAAGTAGCTCTCCGCTGAATGTACAAGTGTCGACAGTACCTCTCCGCTCAATGTACAAGTACCTCTCCGCTCAATGTACAAATACCTCTCCGCTCCATGTACAAGTACCTCTCCGCTCAATGTCAAGTATCGACAGTACCTATCCGCTCCATGTACAAGTACCTCTCCGCTGAATGTACAAGTGTCGACAGTACCTCTCCGCTCAATGTACAAGTACCTCTCCGCTCCATGTACAAGTACCTCTCCGCTCTCATGTACAAGTACCTCTCCGCTCCATGTACAAGTACCTCTCCGCTCAATGTACAAGTACCTCTGCGCTCCATGTACAAGTACCTCTCCGCTCAATGTACAAGTACCTCTCCGCTCAATGTACAAGTGTCGACAGTACCTCTCCGCTCCATGTACAAGTACCTCTCCGCTCAATGTACAAGTGTCGACAGTACCTCTACGCTCAATGTACAAGTACCTCTCCGCTGAATGTACAAGTGTCGACAGTACCTCTCCGCTCTCATGTACAAGTACCTCTCCGATCCATGTACAAGTACATCTCCGCTCCATGTACAAGTACATCTCCGCTCAATGTACAAGTACCTCTCCGCTCCATGTACAAGTACCTCTCCGCTCCATGTACAAGTACCTCTCCGCTCCATGTACAAGTACCTCTCCGCTCCATGTACAAGTACCTCTCCGCTCAATGTACAAGTACCTCTCCGCTCCATGTACAAGTACCTCTCCGCTCAATGTACAAGTACCTCTCCGCTCCATGTACAAGTACCTCTCCGCTCCATGTACAAGTACCTCTCCGCTCCATGTACAAGTACCTCTCCGCTCAATGTCAAGTATCGACAGTACCTCTCCGCTCCATGTACAAGTACCTCTCCGCTGAATGTACAAGTGTCGACAGTACCTCTCCGCTCAATGTACAAGTACCTCTCCGCTCCATGTACAAGTACCTCTCCGCTCTCATGTACAAGTACCTCTCCGCTCCATGTACAAGTACCTCTCCGCTCAATGTACAAGTACCTCTGCGCTCCATGTACAAGTACCTCTCCGCTCAATGTACAAGTACCTCTCCGCTCAATGTACAAGTGTCGACAGTACCTCTCCGCTCCATGTACAAGTACCTCTCCGCTCAATGTACAAGTGTCGACAGTACCTCTACGCTCAATGTACAAGTGTTGACAGTACCTCTCCGCTCTCATGTACAAGTACCTCTCCGATCCATGTACAAGTACATCTCCGCTCCATGTACAAGTACATCTCCGCTCAATGTACAAGTACCTCTCCGCTCCATGTACAAGTACCTCTCCGCTCCATGTACAAGTACCTCTCCGCTCCATGTACAAGTACCTCTCCGATCCATGTACAAGTACATCTCCGCTCCATGTACAAGTACATCTCCGCTCAATGTACAAGTACCTCTCCGCTCCATGTACAAGTACCTCTCCGCTCCATGTACAAGTACCTCTCCGCTCCATGTACAAGTACCTCTCCGCTCAATGTACAAGTACCTCTCCGCTCCATGTACAAGTACCTCTCCGCTCAATGTACAAGTACCTCTCCGCTCCATGTACAAGTACCTCTCCGCTCCATGTACAAGTACCTCTCCGCTCCATGTACAAGTACCTCTCCGCTCAATGTCAAGTATCGACAGTACCTCTCCGCTCCATGTACAAGTACCTCTCCGCTGAATGTACAAGTGTCGACAGTACCTCTCCGCTCAATGTACAAGTACCTCTCCGCTCCATGTACAAGTACCTCTCCGCTCTCATGTACAAGTACCTCTCCGCTCCATGTACAAGTACCTCTCCGCTCAATGTACAAGTACCTCTGCGCTCCATGTACAAGTACCTCTCTGCTCAATGTACAAGTACCTCTCCGCTCAATGTACAAGTGTCGACAGTACCTCTCCGCTCCATGTACAAGTACCTCTCCGCTCAATGTACAAGTGTCGACAGTACCTCTACGCTCAATGTACAAGTGTCGACAGTACCTCTCCGCTCTCATGTACAAGTACCTCTCCGATCCATGTACAAGTACATCTCCGCTCCATGTACAAGTACATCTCCGCTCAATGTACAAGTACCTCTCCGCTCCATGTACAAGTACCTCTCCGCTCCATGTACAAGTACATCTCTGCTCCATGTACAAGTACCTCTCCGCTCAATGTACAAGTACATCTCCGCTCCATGTACAAGTACCTCTCCGCTCCATGTACAAGTACATCTCCGCTCCATGTACAAGTACCTCTCCGCTCCATGTACAAGTACCTCTCCGCTCAATGTACAAGTACATCTCCGCTCCATGTACAAGTACCTCTCCGCTCCATGTACAAGTACCTCTCCGCTCCATGTACAAGTACCTCTCCGCTCAATGTCAAGTATCGACAGTACCTCTCCGCTCCATGTACAAGTACCTCTCCGCTGAATGTACAAGTGTCGACAGTACCTCTCCGCTCAATGTACAAGTACCTCTCCGCTCCATGTACAAGTACCTCTCCGCTCTCATGTACAAGTACCTCTCCGCTCCATGTACAAGTACCTCTCCGCTCAATGTACAAGTACCTCTGCGCTCCATGTACAAGTACCTCTCCGCTCAATGTACAAGTACCTCTCCGCTCAATGTACAAGTGTCGACAGTACCTCTCCGCTCCATGTACAAGTACCTCTCCGCTCAATGTACAAGTGTCGACAGTACCTCTACGCTCAATGTACAAGTGTCGACAGTACCTCTCCGCTCTCATGTACAAGTACCTCTCCGATCCATGTACAAGTACATCTCCGCTCCATGTACAAGTACATCTCCGCTCAATGTACAAGTACCTCTCCGCTCCATGTACAAGTACCTCTCCGCTCCATGTACAAGTACATCTCTGCTCCATGTACAAGTACCTCTCCGCTCAATGTACAAGTACATCTCCGCTCCATGTACAAGTACCTCTCCGCTCCATGTACAAGTACATCTCCGCTCCATGTACAAGTACCTCTCCGCTCCATGTACAAGTACCTCTCCGCTCAATGTACAAGTACATCTCCGCTCCATGTACAAGTACCTCTCCGCTCCATGTACAAGTACATCTCCGCTCCATGTACAAGTACCTCTCCGCTCAATGTACAAGTACATCTCCGCTCCATGTACAAGTACATCTCCACTCCATGTACAAGTACCTCTCCGCTCAATGTACAAGTACATCTCCGCTCCATGTACCAGTACCTCTCCGCTCAATGTACAAGTACATCTCCACTCCATGTACAAGTACCTCTCCGCTCAATGTACAAGTACATCTCCGCTCCATGTACCAGTACCTCTCCGCTCAATGTACAAGTACATCTCCACTCCATGTACAAGTACCTCTCCGCTCAATGTACAAGTACATCTCCGCTCCATGTACCAGTACCTCTCCGCTCAATGTACAAGTACATCTCCGCTCCATGTACAAGTACCTCTCCGCTCAATGTACAAGTACCTCTCCGCTCAATGTACAAGTACATCTCCGCTCCATGTACCAGTACCTCTCCGCTCAATGTACAAGTACATCTGCGCTCCATGTAGGGCTGGGTATCGTTCAAAATTTTTCGATATCGATACCGTTTCGATACTTGGATTTCGATACCGGTTCCTGAACGATACTTTTTTCGATACCAATTTTTAGAAAAATCCATTTTAACAAAAATAAAACTGCATTACACATTGAAATTATTTTACAAATCTTTAGTTTCCCCCCATCTTAAGTTTTACAGCAGAAAAAAATAAAACCTACTGTATTTAACATAACTTTAAGTTCTCTAAACGTATTGCCGTCCCTACAAAAAATATTGGAGTACTACAAAGGAAAGAAATGTAGCTAAAACAAATAAATCAGTGGAATAGTTTTCAGTGCAAAACAGAGAGTTGCAAATCAGGGTTTAATGCTCACTGATGCAACAGAACTCTATTCTTGTACAAACTGATGAGATGGCTCCACTTCATGCATGGAAGACTAGTTGAGCATTGACTAGCCTATCTGTAGCGAAGCTTGTTGGCTTGCTGGAGGCGAAGCGTTTGGGCTTGCCTCGTGAAGTGTGCTGGATCGTGGATGAGGGCTCACGCGCTCTGATCGGTCAGAATCACGGAGATGGAGATAGGGACCGACATGTCGGTCCTGGGACGCGGTTGAAATACCACTGGGATGACTGGGTGTAAGGCAATCAGGCGCCAGGGCCTGGCCGGTTGGAAGATGGCCAGGATTCAGTTCGGGTCCGGATTTAGTCGTGCTAATGGTTGACATCGTGAAGGAAAGGGGAATCTCTGGAATCAAGCTGGAATCTCTTGGGTGAGGTTAGTCAAGCTGGAATCTCTTGGATGAGGTTAGTCAAGCTGGAATCTCTTGGATGAGATTAGTCAAGCATAGCGTCACAGGACACCTGGCTTATATGCTCGCGTTTCGGTGTATGACATCACGTCATTGGTGATGTCACAACGTTCTAGGGAGCTATGACATCATCGATGTTATGTCTGACATTGCCGATGACCTCACAGGTGAGCTCTATGCTATGACATCATCGGTGTCATTGTTGATGATGTCATCATCATTACGTCGTGGCGCGCCGGCTGGTGGGCATCGACTGCCCCAAGAACAGGCTTGACGGTGGGCCATTATGGGCCCTTTTCTACAGCCGCTCCCAGATTCCTGTGGGGAATCTGTATTCTTCCAGAAATGGCCGGAATGGCCCTCTAGTCCCACCTGGTATAGGCAGGGCTTGGTTGATTATTCTGGGAGTGAGGGGGGCTGTGGTCCGCCTGGCCACCGGCCGCACGCCGTTGTCCAGTCCCGTACATCACAAGAGCCAAGATTTGGTGACTGTCCTCGTTGGCCAGGATGTGTGTGGGATCCTACTGCAGTAGCGAGCTGTAATGGCCTCTGGGGGCTGGAGCTTCCAGTTGAGGAAACTCAGCGGCGTGAGGTCAGCGCTGGAGCCGCTCAGGAGCCAGGGGTCTATCCATCCTACCCATGCTTGCTGTGCCTTCCTCCTAGCGATAACGTGGCCAGAGGCCGGTAGGGCTCTGAACTTGATCAATAGGAGCTCCATAAGGTTCTCTGCAGCTTCATCTGCCTTAAACTCAGCCCTTAGCTGAGCATAATCTGCCTCATGTTGTGCTACCCGAGCACGGAATCGGTTTTCCTGTGGGCTGTATTCAGTGATGTCCTGGTTGGTCTCCCTTTTGCGCGCGATCTTATGTTCGAACTCGGCCCTTGTCTGGGCTGCCTGAGCGGGGAGTCGGTGGTGGCTGCGGATGAGTTCCTGCCCCTGGTGGATCTTCTGGTCGGAGTGTAGGGGGTCTCGCCCTTTAGTACTACTCCGAACACTGGATACTTGGCTGTATCCAGTATCGATCTGGTGGATCTTCTGGTCGGAGTGTAGGGGGTCTCGCCCTTTAGTACTACTCCGAACGCTGGATACTTGGCTGTATCCAGTATCGATCTGGTGGGGGAAGGGTTGCTCCTCTGGTCGACGAGATGTCGTGACCAGGGCGAGCTCACCTGACTCCTGCTCCATCTCTGAGCGTCGCAAGTCCTCGATCCGGCTCGGAGGACCAAATTGTAGCGAAGCTTGATGGCTTGCTGGAGGCGAAGCGTTTGGGCTTGCCTCGTGAAGTGTGCTGGATCGTGGATGAGGGCTCACGCGCTCTGATCGGTCAGAATCACGGAGATGGAGATAGGGACCGACATGTCGGTCCTGGGACGCGGTTGAAATACCACTGGGATGACTGGGTGTAAGGCAATCAGGCGCCAGGGCCTGGCCGGTTGGAAGATGGCCAGGATTCAGTTCGGGTCCGGATTTAGTCGTGCTAATGGTTGACATCGTGAAGGAAAGGGGGAATCTCGGAGGAATCAAGCAGATCTCTCGGATGTGGTGAATCAAGCTGGAATCTCTTGGATGAGGTTAGTCAAGCTGGAATCTCTTGGATGAGGTTAGTCAAGCATAGCGTCACAGGACGCCTGGCTTATATGCCCGCGTTTTGGTGTATGACATCACGTCATTGGTGATGTCACAACGTTCTAGGGAGCTATGACATCATCGATGCTGTGTCTGACATTGCCGATGACCTCACAGGTGAGCTCTATGCTATGACATCATCGGTGTCATTGTTGATGACGTCATCATCATCACGTCGTGGCGCGCCGGCTGGTGGGCATCGACTGCCCCAAGAACAGGCCCGACGGTGGGCCATTATGGGCCCTTTTCTACAGGGGTGTTGTGGAACTTGGTAGCTTGATAGCTGGGGGTGCACTGTTCGAGGTTTTGGGAACGGTTGCAGAGATTGCTCCTTGATGAGAATTTAGATTATGAATCACCGCGACCAAACCCGGACCCGAATCGAATCCTGGCCATCTTCCAACCGGCCAGGCCCTGGTGCCTGATTGCCTTACACCCAGTCATCCCAGTGGTATTTCAACCGAGTCCCAGGACCCAAATTGTAGCGAAGCTTGATGGCTTGCTGGAGGCGAAGCGTTTGGGCTTGCCTCGTGAAGTGTGCTGGATCGTGGATGAGGGCTCACGCGCTCTGATCGGTCAGAATCGCGGAGATGGAGATAGGGACCGACATGTCGGTCCTGGGACGCGGTTGAAATACCACTGGGATGACTGGGTGTAAGGCAATCAGGCGCCAGGGCCTGGCTGGTTGGAAGATGGCCAGGATTCAGTTCGGGTCCGGATTTAGTCGTGCTAATGGTTGACATCGTGAAGGAAAGGGAATCTCGGAGGAATCAAGCAGATCTCTCGGATGTGGTGAATCAAGCTGGAATCTCTTGGATGAGGTTAGTCAAGCCTAGAAGTGAGTCGCCTCATCCAAGAGATTCCAGCTTGATTCACCACATCCGAGAGATCTGCTTGATTCCTCCGAGATTCCCTTTCCTTCACGATGTCAACCATTAGCACGACTAAATCCGGACCCGAACTGAATCCTGGCCATCTTCCAACCAGCCAGGCCCTGGCGCCTGATTGCCTTACACCCAGTCATCCCAGTGGTATTTCAACCGCGTCCCAGGACCGACATGTCGGTCCCTATCTCCATCTCCGCGATTCTGACCGATCAGAGCGCGTGAGCCCTCATCCACGATCCAGCACACTTCACGAGGCAAGCCCAAACGCTTCGCCTCCAGCAAGCCATCAAGCTTCGCTACAATTTGGTCCTTCGAGCCGGATGTATCTCGGTGGCGGGCTTGGCCGCCCCGTTGCACTCTATAGTATGCTCAGGGTCGGCAACCTTTGCCGGCGGACGTGTCCTGGGTGCGGGCGCTGGTGGCATTGGCAATGGCCATTGCCTTTGTCTGGGCAGTGGAACAGGGGGTTCCCTAGCCTGGGGCGCTGGCTCTGGAGCCGCCGTGCTGACCTGACCCTGGGGTGAGGTGAGAGGCACAGGTGAAGTGGGTGGCGCCCTCCGGGTTGCTAGCCCTGAGGCCGGTACGCACGCCTGTCTCTGGTCTTGGGGGGCGAGAGGCACAGGTGGAACTGCCGGGTCCCCGGCGAGCTGTTGGGCCCGAAGCGTGGCGCCCATGTGTGCCCGCTCAGCTTGCCGCAGGCATCGGCCTCTCTCCAGGCGGTTAGTGATCCGCCCTCTAGCTTGGAGGGCCTCCTCTTGGGCCTGTTGGGCCTCTGCTTGGGCCTGTTGAGCCTCTGCTTGGACCCGTTCTTGGGCCCGCCTCGCCGCTCTGGTTTGCTCATTCAGGCGGTCGTACTCCGCGTCGGCTTCCTCCTCCTCCGCGTGTTGCCGGCGGAGGTCCTCAGCGGCCAGTCGTGTCATCTCCTGCTCGTGGGCTGCCGCTTGGGCTGGGGAGGAGGAGTTAGTGGAGGCGTGTGAACGTACGGTTGACCGTGAGCTGGCGCTAGAGTGTCGCGATGGGCTATGGTGACTGCGGTAACTGCTAACGCTATGGTAGTGAGAGTGACTGGGGCTCCTCAACCGGGGCTCTGCTCGGGAGGAGGGCCGGGCCCCTTGGTACCGGGCTGACCCGTGCCCGCATGGGGTCTCCCGGTCATGGGCGAGGGCCTGGGTCGAGGGTATTCCGTCCTGATGGCTTGCGCCCTGGTGATGATGACTCCTGTGGCTATGGCCGTGGCTCCTTGGCCGGGGCTCTGCCCGGGAAAGGGGCCGGACTTCTTGATACCGGGGTGCCCCGGTATCGAGTGTCTCACGGTTGGGGCTGCAGGATTCATAGGCGTCGCTGTCAGGGCTTGACTGGCGGTAAGCTTGATGGGGCCTACCGGTTGGTTGGGATACCTGGGGTTCCTCGAAGAGTTTGATGACGTCCCGGTCGGTCCCCCTTAGGCGGTCGATCGTAGCGTCAAACTTAGCCTTGTATCGTCGGTCTAGATCGGCCCTTTCCTGATTTTCCTGGTGGCTACGGACGAGGTCCTGCCCCGGTTGGATCGTCTGGTCGGAGTGTAGGGGGTCTCGCCCTTTAGTACTACTCCGAACGCTGGGTACTTGGCTGTATCCAGATTCGATCTGGTGGGGGAAGGGTTGCTCCTCTGGTCGGTGGGGTGCCGTTACCGGAGCGAGCTCACCTGACTCCTGCTCCATTTCTGAGCGTCGCAAGTCCTCTGATCCGCTCGAAGGACCAAATTGTAGCGAAGCTTGATGACTTCACGAGGCAAGCCCAAACGCTTCGCCTCCAGCAAGCCATCAAGCTTCGCTACAATTTGGTGAAGGAAAGGTAAGAAGGAAGGGAGGAGCTTGTATATATCACAACATTTGGTGTATGACATCACGTCATTGGTGAGGTCACAACGCCCGAGGAGGTATGACATCATCGATGGCCCCGTAAAGTCCCATCTGCCATCACAGTCAGCCTAGATCGCCTTGGTCGCCGATGACCTCACAGGTGAACTCTTCGTTGTCAACGTCAATGACCTCACAGGTGAACTCTTCATTGTCAACGTCATCATTGTCGTCGTTGATGATGTCATCATCATTACGTCGTTGGGGCGTCGGTCCGTGAGCATCGACTGCCCCTGGAACAGGCCTGACCGTGGGCCATTGTAGGCCGTTTTTACAGCCGCCCCCAGATTCCTGTGGGGAATCTGTATCCTTCCGGAAATGGCCCTCCGGTGGGGGGTCCGTCCTCACCTGGCTGCAGTCAGAGTCATGCCGCTACAAGGTGTTCGTAGGCACTAGAGTGACGGAGATCCAGGAGCTCACGGCGGACAACGGTTGGTGCTATGCGGACACCGCCCAGAACCCAGCGGACGACATTACGCGGGGAAAGCCCCTCTCCGCACTCACCACCAGTAGCCGTTGGGGTGGCGGACCCCCCTTCCTCCGCCTCAGCCCAGATCACTGGCCAGAGCAGCCCCAGCCCCGCACCTCCTCGGACCCTAGTGAAGAGTTGAGGAAGCCAACCTACTGCGGCCTCGTGTCGGTTCCCCCCATGCCGGCCGAGCTTACGACCCTCGGTGCCCTCATCGAGGATACCGCAAAGGCGCTGCACGGGGCGGCCGGCGAGCCGCTAACAGCTGAGGACTATAGGAAGGCCGAGACTTCCCTCCACCAACGAGTCCAGCAGGACTGCTTCCCGGCCGACCTCACGCAGTTGAAATCCAACAGGCCAGTACTGAGAGGGAGCCGCCTCCTCACTCTGGCCCCAGAATACGACGAGAAAACCGAGCTCATCCGTGTGGGAGGTCGCCTACGCCATGCGAATCAGCTCGACCCGGAGGCCGTCCATCCAATCGTGCTCGATGCTAAGCACCCAAATTGTAGCGAAGCTTGATGGCTTGCTGGAGGCGAAGCGTTTGGGCTTGCCTCGTGAAGTGTGCTGGATCGTGGATGAGGGCTCACGCGCTCTGATCGGTCAGAATCACGGAGATGGAGATAGGGACCGACATGTCGGTCCTGGGGCGCGGATGAAATACCACTGGGATGACTGGGTGTAAGGCAATCAGGCGCCAGGGCCTGGCCGGTTGGAAGATGGCCAGGATTCAGTCATCCCAGTGGTATTTCATCCGCGCCCCAGGACCGACATGTCGGTCCCTATCTCCATCTCCGTGATTCTGACCGATCAGAGCGCGTGAGCCCTCATCCACGATCCAGCACACTTCACGAGGCAAGCCCAAACGCTTCGCCTCCAGCAAGCCATCAAGCTTCGCTACAATTTGGTCCTTCGAGCCGGATGTATCTCGGTGGCGGGCTTGGCCGCCCCGTTGCACTCTATAGTATGCTCAGGGTCGGCAACCTTTGCCGGCGGACGTGTCCTGGGTGCGGGCGCTGGTGGCATTGGCAATGGCCATTGCCTTTGTCTGGGCAGTGGAACAGGGGGTTCCCTAGCCTGGGGCGCTGGCTCTGGAGCCGCCGTGCTGACCTGACCCTGGGGTGAGGTGAGAGGCACAGGTGAAGTGGGTGGCGCCCTCCGGGTTGCTAGCCCTGAGGCCGGTACGCACGCCTGTCTCTGGTCTTGGGGGGCGAGAGGCACAGGTGGAACTGCCGGGTCCCCGGCAAGTGGACGGGCGCGAGGCCGGGCCGCTACGTGCTCCTGCTCGACTTGCAGCCAGGCACGAACCCGGGCCTCGAGGTGGGCCAGCTCAGCTTCCCGCAGGTGTCGGCTTCTCTCCAGGCGGCGGGTGAACCGCTCTTTACCTTGGAGGGCCTGTGCCTGGGTCTGCTGGGCTTCCTCTTCGGCCTGTTGGGCCTTTGCTTGGACCTCTGCTTTGACCCGTTGACAAGATGCCCCTGCTTGGACCCGTTGAGCCTCTTCTTGGACCTGTTTACGGGCCCGCTGGGCCTCTCTGGCTAGCTTTGTCAGCCGGTCGTACTGCTCATGGGTTTCCTCCTCCTCCGCGTGTTGGCGGCGAAGGTTCTCAGTCGCCACGATCATCTCCTTGAAGTATTCAGTGATGTCCCGGTTGGTCTCCCTTTTGCGCGCGATCTTATGTTCGAACTCGGCCCTTGTCTGGGCTGCCTGAGCGGGGAGTCGGTGGTGGCTGCGGATGAGTTCCTGCCCCTGGTGGATCTTCTGGTCGGAGTGTAGGGGGTCTCGCCGTTTAGTACTGCTCCGAACGCTGGATACTTGGCTGTATCCGGTATCGATCTGGTGGATCTTCTGGTCAGAGTGTAGGGGGTCTCGCCCTTTAGTACTACTCCGAACGCTGGATACTTGGCTGTATCCAGTATCGATCTGGTGGGGGAAGGGTTGCTCCTCTGGTCGACGAGGTGCCGTGACCAGAGCGAGCTCACCTGACTCCTGCTCCATCTCTGAGCGTCGCAAGTCCTCTGATCCGGCTCGAAGGACCAAATTGTAGCGAAGCTTGTTGGCTTGCTGGAGGCAAAGCGTTTGGGCTTGCCTCGTGAAGTGTGCTGGATCGTGGATGAGGGCTCACGCGCTCTGATCGGTCAGAATCACGGAGATGGAGATAGGGACCGACTTGTCGGTCCTGGGACTCGGTTGAAATACCGCTGGGATGACTGGGTGTAAGGCAATCAGGCACCAGGGCCTGGCCGGTTGGAAGATGGCCAGGATTCAGTTCGGGTCCGGGTTTGGTTGTGCTAATGGTTGACATCGTGAAGGAAAAAGGAGAATCTCGGAGGAATCAAGCAGATCTCTCGGATGTGGTGAATCAAGCTGGAATGTGGATTGTCAACTCCGTCCTGAGTACCTTCGCCACTTGCGCTCCTGTCAAGGCGGCGCACAGTTCTAGGCGTGGGATGGACTGTTGTTTCTTTGGAGCCACTCTCGACCGCGCCGTGAGGAAGGCTACCTCCACCTGTCCGCTGGGACCCTCAGTCCTGAGATATGCCACTGACCCATACGCTCGCTCGGATGCGTCGCAGAACACGTGGACCTCCCGTCTGCAGAGGGGGGAGTCCATGTCGGGGCCAGTGTAGCATCGCGGCAGAGAGACGTTCTGCAGTTGCGGTAGCTCGTCTTCCCACTCTTTCCAAGCCTGCAGCAGTGTCTCGGGTAGGGCTGGGTCATCCCAGCCCCGCTCCTTGTCCCATAAGTGTTGTATGAGGATTTTGGCTCTTGTTATGTACGGGACCAGGAACCCGAGGGGGTCGTACTGACTTGCGACCACCCTGTAGATAGAGCGCATGGTGATCTGGTCCACCCTGACTGCCCGTGACTTGTAGGAGAGGGTGTCCTGTTGGCAGTGCCACTGGAGACCGAGGGCTGACTCCTGCTGGTCGGGCTGGCCCTGGGAAATCCACTTCTCCGCACTGGTGGACCTGATCTCTGGGGGCAGGTGGCGGATGGTATCAGGGCGGTTCGATGCCCACTGCCGTAGTTCGAAGCCGCCGTGTGCGAGGGTAGTCCGTAGCTGATCGATGAGGGCTCTCGCCTCTACTTCGGTAGCCACGCTTTGTAGACAGTTATCCACGTAGAAGTTTTGGAGGACTGAGTCCCTCGCAACGTCCCCCGGCTGGGTATGGTTCAGGGTGTGTCTCTGGAGGGCGTATGTAGCACAGCACGGGCTACACGTCGTGCCGAAGGGGAGTACCCTCCACTCGTATACGGTAGGCCTTTCATCATGCTTGCTGTCCCTCCACAGAAAGCGGAGGAGGGGCCAGTCTTCAGGGAGGAGCCTGACTTGGTGGAACATCCCCCGTATATCGCTGCTTACAGCAACGGTGTGTTCCCTGAAGCGCAGGAGAACGGGGAGCAGCAGGGAGCCCAACGTCGGTCCAGGGAGCAGCAGTTTGTTGAGATCCGTCCGCTGGTACAGGAACGAGCAGTTAAAGACCACCCGGTGCTTCCCGTTGTGCTCAACCATGTGGTGCGGGATGTACCAGCTGGTCGGTGTGTCTTCGGCCCCAGGCTCCAGTCTTGCCACGTAGCCGGCTTGTTCCAGCCGCTGTATCTCTGCTGTGTAAGCAACGGCTTGCTCCGGGGCTCGGGCAAGCCTCCTCTCCGTGCTTCGGAGCTGGGGGAGCACGGCTTCCTTTTGTGCCCGCAGTTGGGGGAAACTCTGCACACGTAGGAGGGGAGTAGCGTAGCGGCGTATGCCATCTATCTCCACCCGCTGAGTTCTGGTCTCCAAGCAGGTGATGGCCTCCTGATCCTGTCGCGATCTCATGCTGGCCTTCTCGCTCCGCCAAGGGAGCACGTCCATCTGCCATAGCCTCACGACCTGTTGGTAGAGATCTGCCGGTGGGGCCCCGTAGCTGGTAAGGAGGCAGGATTGTTCTTGGCGAGGGTGCTTAAGGCCGTGGATTGGCACCACATGGTGCAAATCCACATGGTGCAAATCGCACCAACCGGCCAGGCCCTGGTGCCTGATTGCCTTACACCCAGTCATCCCAGTGGTATTTCAACCGCGTCCCAGGACCGACATGTCGGTCCCTATCTCCATCTCCGTGATTCTGACCGATCAGAGCGCGATTTGGATGCTTCACTGTGCCCGTGAAGCATCTAGGGCTCCTGCCTCGCCGTCCGCCAAGGCGTGTCCACTTGCTCCACTTGCTCGGACTTCTTGGCCTCCCTGGGGGTCTTGGCTGGAGTCGTCTCCGTGAGCCCGGGCAGGGCCAGGAGGTGGATTCTGGGAATAGGCAGTTGAGATGGCTGGTCCTGTCCTCTGGGGGGGTCCCAGCTCTCGACCTCGGCTATCCTGGGGTGGTTGATGCCGTCCGGCTGACTGTGCCCTGTGCTGTTGGTCCCAACGTTCGCCGTGCCTACCTGAGTCTGGTGCATCTCGGTGGCGGGCTTGGCCGCTCCGTTGCACTCTATGGTATGCTCAGGGTCGGCGACCTTTGTCGGCGGACGTGTCCTGGGTGCGGGCGTTGGTGGCATTGGCAATGGCCATTGCCTTTGTCTGGGCAGTGGAACCGGGGGTTCCCTAGCCTGGGGCGCTGGCTCTGGAGCCGCCGTGCTGACCCGACCCTGGGGTGAGGTGAGAGGCACAGGTGAGGTGGGTGGCGCCCTCCGGGTTGCTAGCCCTGAGGCCGGTACGCACGCCTGTCTCTGGTCTTGGGGGGCGAGAGGCACAGGTGGAACTGCCGGGTCCCCGGCAAGTGGACGGGCGCGAGGCCGGGCCGCTACGTGCTCCTGCTCGACTTGCAGCCAGGCACGAACCCGGGCCTCGAGGTGGGCCAGCTCAGCTTCCCGCAGGTGTCGGCTTCTCTCCAGGCGGCGGGTGAACCGCTCTTTAGCTTGGAGGGCCTGTGCCTGGATCTGCTGGCCTTCCTCTTCGGCCTGTTGGGCCTTTGCTTGGGCCTCTGCTTTGACCCGTTGACAAGGTGCCCCTGCTTGGACCCGTTGAGCCTCTTCTTGGACCCGTTTATGGGCCCGCTGGGACTCTCTGGCGAGCTTTGTCAGCCGGTCGTACTGCTCATGGGTTTCCTCCTCCTCCGCGTGTTGGCCAAGGGTTGCATAGCATAGAGCTCACCTGTGAGGTCATCGGCAATGTCAGACGTAACATCGATGATGTCATAGCTCCCTAGGACGTTGTGACATCACCAATGACGTGATGTCATACACCGAAACGCGAGCATATAAGCCACAACTGGGATATTAACTTTAAGGCGACTCACATTCCAGCTTGATTCACCACATCCGAGAGATCTGCTTGATTCCTCCGAGATTCTCCTTTTTCCTTCACGATGTCAACCATTAGCACAACCAAACCCGGACCCGAACTGAATCCTGGCCATCTTCCAACCGGCCAGGCCCTGGTGCCTGATTGCCTTACACCCAGTCATCCCAGCGGTATTTCAACCGAGTCCCAGGACCGACAAGTCGGTCCCTATCTCCATCTCCGTGATTCTGACCGATCAGAGCGCGTGAGCCCTCATCCACGATCCAGCACACTTCACGAGGCAAGCCCAAACGCTTTGCCTCCAGCAAGCCAACAAGCTTCGCTACAATTTGGTCCTTCGAGCGGATCAGAGGACTTGCGACGCTCAGAGATGGAGCAGGAGTCAGGTGAGCTCGCTCTGGTAACGGCACCCCACCGACCAGAGGAGCAACCCTTCCCCCACCAGATCGAATCTGGATACAGCCAAGTATCCAGCGTTCGGAGTAGTACTAAAGGGCGAGACCCCCTACACTCCGACCAGATGATCCACCAGATCGATACTGGATACAGCCAAGTATCCAGCGTTCGGAGTAGTACTAAAGGGCGAGACCCCCTACACTCCGACCAGAAGATCCACCAGGGGCAGGAACTCATCCGCAGCCACCACCGACTCCCCGCTCAGGCAGCCCAGACAAGGGCCGAGTTCGAACATAAGATTGCGCGCAAAAGGGAGACCAACCGGGACATCACTGAATACAGCCCACAGGAAAACCGATTCCGTGCTCGGGTAGCACAACATGAGGCAGATTATGCTCAGCTAAGGGTTGAGTTTAAGGCAGATGCAGCTGCAGAGAACCTTATGGAGCTCCTACTGATCAAGTTCAGAGCCCTACCGGCCTCTGGCCACGTTATCGCTAGGAGGAAGGCACAGCAAGCGACATTACATGAAGAGATCCTAAGGATGGAAGCCGTAATGGCGCAGGTCTGTGCTAGGATCCAGGCCGAGGCCCTCCAAGTTAGAGAGCAGATAACTGCTCCAGAGCCAACGACCCAAACTACGGTTCCACTGCCCAGACAAAGGCAATGGCCATTACAGATGCCACCAACACCCGCACCCAGGACACGTCCGCCGGCAAAGGTTGCCGACCCTGAGCATACCATAGAGTGCAACGGGGCGGCCAAGCCCGCCACTGAGATGCACCAGACTCAGGGAGGCATGGCGAACGTTGAGACCAACAGCACAGGGCACAGTCAGCTGGAGGAGTGTGCGACCTTCGGTGCCCTCAGTGAGGATGCCACACCGGCGCTCCACGGGGCGGCCAACGAGACACTAGGGGCAGAGGCCTCCCTCCAACGAGGGCAGACAAACTGCTCCCGCACCGACCCTACGCCACTGAGTCTCATCGACTGGAAACGCAAGCCACCAGAACCAGAGGCTCCTCACTACCGCAGTAGCTGGGTAGGATGGGTAGGATGGATAGACCCCTGGCTCCTGAGCGGCTCCCGCGCTGACCTCACGCCGCTGAGTTTTGTCAACTGGAAGCTCCAGCCCCCAGAGGCCATTACAGCTCGCTACTGCAGTAGGATCCCACACACATCCTGGCCAACGAGGACAGTCACCAAATCTTGGCTCTTGTGATGTACGGGACTGGACAACGGCGTGTGGCCGGTGGCCAGGCGGACCACAGCCCCCCTCACTCCCAGAATAATCAACCAAGCCCTGCCTATACCAGGTGGGACTAGAGGGCCATTCCGGCCATTTCTGGAAGAATACAGATTCCCCACAGGAATCTGGGAGCGGCTGTAGAAAAGGGCCCATAATGGCCCACCGTCAAGCCTGTTCTTGGGGCAGTCGATGCCCACCAGCCGGCGCGCCACGACGTGATGATGATGACATCATCAACAATGACACCGATGATGTCATAGCATAGAGCTCACCTGTGAGGTCATCGGCAATGTCAGACGTAACATCGATGATGTCATAGCTCCCTAGAACGTTGTGACATCACCAATGACGTGATGTCATACACCTCCTGATCCTGTCGCGATCTCATGCTGGCCTTCTCGCTCCGCCAAGGGAGCACGTCCATCTGCCATAGCCTCACGACCTGTTGGTAGAGATCTGCCGGTGGGGCCCCGTAGCTGGTAAGGAGGCAGGATTGTTCTTGGCGAGGGTGCTTAAGGCCGTGGATTGGGCCTTGCAGTGCCCATCCGAGACAGGTTCGGACTGCCATTGGAGCACCGGAGGGGCCGGTGCGCGGAAGCTCCAGGTTCTTCAGCAGTTCGGGGTGATCTGAGCCTATGAGCAGGGCGGGGTGGACCCTCTCGAACTGATGGAGGGGCAGATCCCTCAGGTGGTGGAATTTCTGCTGCAGGGCGGTAATGGGGTAAGTTTGCTCGCCTAGACCAAGGTTCGGTTCCGTAAAGGCCCTCTTGATGTGATAGGTCTGCTCTGGAAACCCTGCTGGCGATACAGTAAAGGAGACGGCCGCCCCGTGGAGCATCTGGAGCTCCTGCCTCACCGTCCGCAGGGGCATATCCTCGGGCTGGCCTGTGAGGCCCAGCTGCTGTGCCGCTGAGTGCAGGAGCAAGGTCCGCTCTGACCCGTCATCCATTATGGCGTATGTGTCCAGCCGCTGGTCTCCGTATTTGATCACCACCTTGCAGACCTTAAGGAGGACACGGCGGTTTTCCCATGGCGGTTTCCCGATGTAGTACACCCTCCCCCCGATTTCCTCCGGGGGAGCGGGGGGGCTTGATTCGTCTGGGCGGGCGAGGTGGTCTGTCCCTTTGGGGGGCTCTTGGTCCGTTCTTGGCTTCCTCCATTCTGACTTCTTGGGGTTCCTTGCGTCCTTGGTTGGGGTGGGCACTATGAGCTCGTGCAGGGCCCGGAGGTGCGGGCCCTTGCAGGTTCCACATCGCATTGACAGGTCGCACTCCTGGACGCGATGGTCCCGCCCGCAGCGCCAACACCTTGCTTTGGTCCGCATCCATGCTCGCTTCTGGTTGACGCCCATTGACTTGAAGCGGTCGCAGCTGTTGAGTGAGTGCTCGCGCTCGTTACAGTACGGGCAGTACCTCTTGGCTAGGTAGGGGGCCGTATCGCTGGTGGGTTTCCTTACGGCTTCATGGCGCTCGCTGGTCATTAGGACCGAAGTATGGAGAGCAGGCCGGGGGTCCCATTGCGGGTCCCTGCCCTGGCGGGCGCCCTCTCTCCGGGCGGTTAGGTCTCTCTGGGCCCGGACCTCAGTCACCAACCAGTCTCGCAGGTCGCGCAGTTTGGGGTACGATACTTCGCGCGCGTCAGCAAAGCGGCGGAAGCTGGTGCGTAGCTCGTTGGGGAGCTTGTCCGCCAGGCGCTGGACAGTGGATCCGCAGCCTAGCTCTCGGTACCCCTCCTCGCCCGCCAGCTCTAGCTGGGTCACCAACGCGCCTATGGTCAGGGAGAAGTCCTTGAGTGCCTCGGGGGTCTTACCGTCGATATTGGGCCCTTTCTCGATCTCCTGGAGCCGTCGTACGGCCAGCTGGTACGGCTGCCCGTACTCTTCGTTCAGGGCCGCCATGGTGCTGGTGAAGGGCTGGGGGGAGTTGGCGCAGGCCTGCGCCACGAGCAGGGCCCGGTCGAACTTCAGGTGCTCCATCAGTATCTGGAATTTATAGCGCTCCGGGTGGTCTCCTCCTAGGACGCTCTCCAGCGCGTACTTCAGGCTCACGAATTGCTGTGGGTCTGGGCGACTGAAGTCGGGGATTTGAGGAATGGGCGCTCGGGAGTATAGGTCCCTGCCTTGGTGGGGGTCCCGGCGCTCGGCTCCGGCCGTCCTGGGGTGGTCGATGCCGGCCGCCTGGCCATGCCCCGGGATGTCGTGGTCGGCCTTCGCCGTGCCCACCTGGCGGTAGGGCGTCCCGGTGGCGGGCTCGGCGGGGCCACGCCAGGTGCGCTCCGCTTGGTGCTCAGGGTCAGCGACCTCTGTCGCCGGGCGTGTGGTAGAAGGGAGTGTTGGTGGCGGTGGCACTGGAGCAGTGGGTTCCGTAATTTGGGTCGTCGGCTCTGGAGCCACCGTGCTGACCTGACCCTGGTCGCGGGAGGTGAGAGGCACGGGTAGGGTGTAGGGCCGGGGTGCGGACACCGGTGAGGTGAGCGGCGCCCCTTGGGTTGCTGGCCCTGGGGCCGGTACGCACGTCTGACTCTGGTCTTGGGAGGCGAGAGGCGCAGGTGGAACTGCCGGGTCCCCGGCGAGCTGTTGGGCCCTGGTGGATCTTCTGGTCGGAGTGTAGGGGGTCTCGCCCTTTAGTACTACTCCGAACACTGGATACTTGGCTGTATCCAGTATCGATCTGGTGGATCTTCTGGTCGGAGTGTAGGGGGTCTCGCCCTTTAGTACTACTCCGAACGCTGGATACTTGGCTGTATCCAGTATCGATCTGGTGGGGGAAGGGTTGCTCCTCTGGTCGACGAGATGTCGTGACCAGGGCGAGCTCACCTGACTCCTGCTCCATCTCTGAGCGTCGCAAGTCCTCGATCCGGCTCGAAGGACCAAATTGTAGCGAAGCTTGATGGCTTGCTGGAGGCGAAGCGTTTGGGCTTGCCTCGTGAAGTGTGCTGGATCGTGGATGAGGGCTCACGCGCTCTGATCGGTCAGAATCACGGAGATGGAGATAGGGACCGACATGTCGGTCCTGGGACGCGGTTGAAATACCACTGGGATGACTGGGTGTAAGGCAATCAGGCGCCAGGGCCTGGCCGGTTGGAAGATGGCCAGGATTCAGTTCGGGTCCGGATTTAGTCGTGCTAATGGTTGACATCGTGAAGGAAAGGGGGAATCTCGGAGGAATCAAGCAGATCTCTCGGATGTGGTGAATCAAGCTGGAATCTCTTGGATGAGGTTAGTCAAGCTGGAATCTCTTGGATGAGGTTAGTCAAGCATAGCGTCACAGGACGCCTGGCTTATATGCCCGCGTTTTGGTGTATGACATCACGTCATTGGTGATGTCACAACGTTCTAGGGAGCTATGACATCATCGATGTTGTGTCTGACATTGCCGATGACCTCACAGGTGAGCTCTATGCTATGACATCATCGGTGTCATTGTTGATGACGTCATCATCATCACGTCGTGGCGCGCCGGCTGGTGGGCATCGACTGCCCCAAGAACAGGCCCGACGGTGGGCCATTATGGGCCCTTTTCTACAGCCGCTCCCAGATTCCTGTGGGGAATCTGTATTCTTCCAGAAATGGCCGGAATGGCCCTCTAGTCCCACCTGGTATAGGCAGGGCTTGGTTGATTATTCTGGGAGTGAGGGGGGCTGTGGTCCGCCTGGCCACCGGCCGCACGCCGTTGTCCAGTCCCGTACATCACAAGAGCCAAGATTTGGTGACTGTCCTCGTTGGCCAGGATGTGTGTGGGATCCTACTGCAGTAGCGAGCTGTAATGGCCTCTGGGGGCTGGAGCTTCCAGTTGACGAAACTCAGCGGCGTGAGGTCAGCGCGGGAGCCACTCAGGAGCCAGGGGTCTATCCATCCTACCCATCCTACCCAGCTACTGCGGTAGTGGGGAGCCTCTGGTTCTGGTGGCTTGAGTTTCCAGTCGATGAGACTCAGTGGCGTAGGGTCGGTGCGGGAGCAGTTTGTCTGCCCTCGTTGGAGGGAGGCCTCTGCCCCTAGTGTCTCGTTGGCCGCCCCGTGGAGCGCCGGTGTGGCATCCTCACTGAGGGCACCGAAGGTCGTACACTCCTCCGGCTTGGGGGGAGCCGACCTGAAGCCACCGTAACTTGGCTTCAACTCCTCGCCCTTATCCGTGGTCGTGGGGAGTCGGGGTGTCTTTGGCCAGCGATCTGGGCTGAGAAGAGGTGGTATTGGCACTGGAACAGTGGGTTCCGTAGTTTGGGTCATTGGCTCTGGAGCAGTTATCTGCTCTCTAACTTGGAGGGCCTCGGCCTGGATCCTAGCACAGACCTGCGCCATTACGGCTTCCATCCTTAGGATCTCTTCATGCTGGGGCTGTGGTCCGCCTGGCCACCGGCCGTTGTCCAGTCCCGTACATCACAAGAGCCAAGATTTGGTGACTGTCCTCGTTGGCCAGGATGTGTGTGGGATCCTACTGCAGTAGCGAGCTGTAATGGCCTCTGTGGGCTGGAGCTTCCAGTTGACGAAACTCAGCGGCGTGAGGTCGGCGCGGGAGCCGCTCAGGAGCCAGGGGTCTATCCATCCTACCCATCCTACCCAGCCACTGCGGTAGTGAGGAGCCTCTGGTTCTGGTGGCTTGCGTTTCCAGTCGATGAGACTCAGTGGCGTAGGGTCGGTGCGGGAGCAGTTTGTCTGCCCTCGTTGGAGGGAGGCCTCTGCCCCTAGTGTCTCGTTGGCCGCCCCGTGGAGCGCCGGTGTGGCATCCTCACTGAGGGCACCGAAGGTCGTACACTCCTCCGGCTTGGGGGGAGCCGACCTGAGGCCACCGTAACTCGGCTTCAACTCCTCGCTCTTATCCGCAGTCGTGTGGAGTCGGGGTGTCTTTGGCCAGCTGTCTGGGTTGAGAAGAGGGAAGGGGGATCCGCAACCCCGCCTGCTGGTGGTGAGTGCGGGAAGAGGCCTTCCCCACGCAGTGTCGACCACAACAGCTACCTGTGATTGCGGTGGGTCGTCCTCCCACTCTTCCCAGGCCTGCAGCAGCGTCTCAGGTAGAACTGGACCATCCCAGCCTGGCTCCCATCTCCATCGGTGGTGCACGAGCAGGACAAGATGGATCCTCCCGAACTGATGGAGGGGCAAACTCCTCGGGCGGGATTCCTGCTGCAGGGCGGTGATGGGGCAGGGCTGCTCGCCTAGACCAAGGTTCGGTTCCGCAAGGGCTCTCTTGGTGCAACAGGTCTGCTCTGGGCAAATTGCCGGCGAGATGATGAGGGAGACGGCCGCCCCGTGAAGCATCTGGGGCTCCTGCCTCGCCGTCCGCCAAGGCATGTCCACTTGCTCCACTTGCCCTGACTTCTTGGCCTCCCTGGGGGTCTTGGCTGGAGTCGTCTCCGTGAGCCCGGGCAGGGCCAGGAGGTGAATTCTGGGAATAGGCAGTTGAGATGGCTGGTCCTGTCCTCTGGGGGGGTCCCGGCTCTCGACCTCGGCTATCCTGGGGTGGTTGATGCCGTCCGGCTGACTGTGCCCTGTGCTGTTGGTCCCAACGTTCGCCGTGCCTACCTGAGTCTGGTGCATCTCAGTGGCGGGCTTGGCCGCCCCGTTGCACTCTATGGTATGCTCAGGGTCGGCAACCTTTGCCGGCGGACGTGTCCTGGGTGCGGGTGTTGGTGGCATCTGTAATGGCCATTGCCTTTGTCTGGGCAGTGGAACCGGGGGTTCCCTAGCCTGGGGCGCTGGCTCTGGAGCCGCCATGCTGACCCGACCCTGGGGTGAGGTGAGAGGCACAGGTGGAACTGCCGGGTCCCCGGCAAGTGGACGGGCGCGAGGCCGGGCCGCTACGTGCTCCTGCTCGACTTGCAGCCAGGCACGAACCCGGGCCTCGAGGTGGGCCAGCTCAGCTTCCCGCAGGTGTCGGCTTCTCTCCAGGCGGCGGGTGAACCGCTCTTTAGCTTGGAGGGCCTGTGCCTGGATCTGCTGGCCTTCCTCTTCGGCCTGTTGGGCCTTTGCTTGGACCTCTGCTTTGACCCGTTGACAAGGTGCCCCTGCTTGGACCCGTTGAGCCTCTTCTTGGACCCGTTTATGGGCCCGCTGGGACTCTCTGGCGAGCTTTGTCAGCCGGTCGTACTGCTCATGGGTTTCCTCCTCCTCCGCGTGTTGGCGGCGAAGGTTCTCAGTCGCCACGATCATCTCCTTGAAGTATTCAGTGATGTCCCGGTTGGTCTCCCTTTTGCGCGCGATCTTATGTTCGAACTCGGCCCTTGTCTGGGCTGCCTGAGCGGGGAGTCGGTGGTGGCTGCGGATGAGTTCCTGCCCCTGGTGGATCTTCTGGTCAGAGTGTAGGGGGTCTCGCCCTTTAGTACTACTCCGAACGCTGGATACTTGGCTGTATCCAGTATCGATCTGGTGGGGGAAGGGTTGCTCCTCTGGTCGGTCGGGTGCCGTTACCAGAGCGAGCTCACCTGACTCCTGCTCCATCTCTGAGCGTCGCAAGTCCTCTGATCCGCTCGAAGGACCAAATTGTAGCGAAGCTTGTTGGCTTGCTGGGGGCAAAGCGTTTGGGCTTGCCTCGTGAAGTGTGCTGGATCGTGGATGAGGGCTCACGCGCTCTGATCGGTCAGAATCACGGAGATGGAGATAGGGACCGACATGTCGGTCCTGGGACGCGGTTGAAATACCACTGGGATGACTGGGTGTAAGGCAATCAGGCACCAGGGCCTGGCCGGTTGGAAGATGGCCAGGATTCAGTTCGGGTCCGGATTTGGTCGCGGTGAAGGTATACATCATGAAGGGAAGGGAATCTCTGGAATCAAGCTGGAATCTCTCGGGTGAGGTGAATCAAGCTGGAATCTCTTGGATGAGGTTAGTCAAGCCTAGAAGTGAGTCGCCTTAAAGTTAATATCCCAGTTGTGGCTTATATGCTCGCGTTTCGGTGTATGACATCACGTCATTGGTGATGTCACAACATTCTAGGGAGCTATGACATCATCGATGTTACGTCTGACATTGCCGATGACCTCACAGGTGAGCTCTATGCTATGACATCATCAGTGTCATTGTTGATGATGTCATCATCATTACGTCGTGGCGCGCCGGCTGGTGGGCATCGACTGCCCCAAGAACAGGCTTGACGGTGGGCCATTATGGGCCCTTTTCTACACTATCAATATAGCCTTATATGCCACAAAGTGAATCGCATTTATATTCAACAAACTATCATGACATCAGCGTTTGTTAACGAGTTGCTAAAAATACATGGGCGATAACTGCCCGCTTGCACATAACGCTAATTAATTAAACATTAACGCTAGCGTTGCAGATCAGTGTGCTCACTGCTGCAACAGAACGTCATTCTTGTCAAATCTGACGAGACAGCTCAACTTCACTGACTAGCCAATCAATATAAATGAATCGCATTTACATTCAACAAACTATCATGACATCAGCGTTTGTTAACGAGTTGCTAAAAATACACAATGCCCGCTTGCGCATAACGTTACGGCGGCAATTAATTAAACGATCTAATGCTACAACTCACAGCCAGATGCATGGATTTGTCAGACTGAGGGATCTGATAACCGCTAACTTGCGGTAAGCTGAGCTGACCCACCTCTCAATTATTTCTCTTGTCTGTGGAAACCAGTCCGTGTTGTTTCTGTTTCTTTTCCTGCTTTTCATCATATTCGCTATATGGTAATCCAGGATAGGAGTAGCTTGAGTGGCTAACTTCTTGTATACTATCCGCACCGCACGCCTGGCTCACAGTCACAACAAACACACCGGCTAAAGTGGGCGTAACGTTTCCTGCATGCCTCTACATGACAGCCAATCACCAGCCGTATTAGAGCGCGGCGTGCAAGCATGTCGCATGCTTATAGGCTCAATGACGCTGTTTTGTTTTGGTATCGAAAATTGGTATCGATTGACAAGGGAGGCTTCGATACCCCTTAGTATCGATGTTTCCATTTCGGTGCCAAGTAAGTATCGAAACTCGATACCCAGCCCTAGCTCCATGTACAAGTACCTCTCCGCTCAATGTACAAGTACCTCTCCGCTCAATGTACAAGTACCTCTCCGCTCCATGTACAAGTACCTCTCCGCTCCATGTACAAGTACCTCTCCGCTCCATGTACAAGTACATCTCTGCTCCATGTACAAGTACCTCTCCGCTCAATGTACAAGTACATCTCCGCTCCATGTACAAGTACCTCTCCGCTCCATGTACAAGTACATCTCCGCTCCATGTACAAGTACCTCTCCGCTCCATGTACAAGTACCTCTCCGCTCAATGTACAAGTACATCTCCGCTCCATGTACAAGTACATCTCTGCTCCATGTACAAGTACCTCTCCGCTCAATGTACAAGTACATCTCCGCTCCATGTACAAGTACCTCTCCGCTCCATGTACAAGTACCTCTCCGCTCCATGTACAAGTACCTCTCCGCTCAATGTCAAGTGTCGACAGTACCTCTCCGCTCCATGTACAAATACCTCTCCGCTCTCATGTACAAGTACCTCTCCGCTCCATGTACAAGTACCTCTCCGCTCAATGTCAAGTGTCGACAGTACCTATCCGCTCCATGTACAAATACCTCTCCGCTCCATGTACAAGTACCTCTCCGCTCTCATGTACAAGTACCTCTCCGCTCCATGTACAAGTAGCTCTCCGCTCAATGTACAAGTGTCGACAGTACCTTTCCGCTCCATGTACAAATACCTCTCCGCTCTCATGTACAAGTACCTCTCCGCTCCATGTACAAGTACCTCTCCGCTCAATGTACAAATACCTCTCCGCTCCATGTATAAGTACCTCTCCGCTCTATGTACAAGTACCTCTCCGCTCCATGTACAAGTACCTCTCCGCTCAATGTACAAATACCTCTCCGCTCCATGTACAAGTAGCTCTCCGCTGAATGTACAAGTGTCGACAGTACCTCTCCGCTCAATGTACAAGTACCTCTCCGCTCAATGTACAAATACCTCTCCGCTCCATGTACAAGTACCTCTCCGCTCAATGTCAAGTATCGACAGTACCTCTCCGCTCCATGTACAAGTACCTCTCCGCTGAATGTACAAGTGTCGACAGTACCTCTCCGCTCAATGTACAAGTACCTCTCCGCTCCATGTACAAGTACCTCTCCGCTCTCATGTACAAGTACCTCTCCGCTCCATGTACAAGTACCTCTCCGCTCAATGTACAAGTACCTCTGCGCTCCATGTACAAGTACCTCTCCGCTCAATGTACAAGTACCTCTCCGCTCAATGTACAAGTGTCGACAGTACCTCTCCGCTCCATGTACAAGTACCTCTCCGCTCAATGTACAAGTGTCGACAGTACCTCTACGCTCAATGTACAAGTGTCGACAGTACCTCTCCGCTCTCATGTACAAGTACCTCTCCGATCCATGTACAAGTACATCTCCGCTCCATGTACAAGTACATCTCCGCTCAATGTACAAGTACCTCTCCGCTCCATGTACAAGTACCTCTCCGCTCCATGTACAAGTACCTCTCCGCTCCATGTACAAGTACCTCTCCGCTCCATGTACAAGTACCTCTCCGCTCAATGTACAAGTACCTCTCCGCTCCATGTACAAGTACCTCTCCGCTCAATGTACAAGTACCTCTCCGCTCCATGTACAAGTACCTCTCCGCTCCATGTACAAGTACCTCTCCGCTCCATGTACAAGTACCTCTCCGCTCAATGTCAAGTATCGACAGTACCTCTCCGCTCCATGTACAAGTACCTCTCCGCTGAATGTACAAGTGTCGACAGTACCTCTCCGCTCAATGTACAAGTACCTCTCCGCTCCATGTACAAGTACCTCTCCGCTCTCATGTACAAGTACCTCTCCGCTCCATGTACAAGTACCTCTCCGCTCAATGTACAAGTACCTCTGCGCTCCATGTACAAGTACCTCTCCGCTCAATGTACAAGTACCTCTCCGCTCAATGTACAAGTGTCGACAGTACCTCTCCGCTCCATGTACAAGTACCTCTCCGCTCAATGTACAAGTGTCGACAGTACCTCTACGCTCAATGTACAAGTGTCGACAGTACCTCTCCGCTCTCATGTACAAGTACCTCTCCGATCCATGTACAAGTACATCTCCGCTCCATGTACAAGTACATCTCCGCTCAATGTACAAGTACCTCTCCGCTCCATGTACAAGTACCTCTCCGCTCCATGTACAAGTACATCTCTGCTCCATGTACAAGTACCTCTCCGCTCAATGTACAAGTACATCTCCGCTCCATGTACAAGTACCTCTCCGCTCCATGTACAAGTACATCTCCGCTCCATGTACAAGTACCTCTCCGCTCCATGTACAAGTACCTCTCCGCTCAATGTACAAGTACATCTCCGCTCCATGTACAAGTACCTCTCCGCTCCATGTACAAGTACCTCTCCGCTCCATGTACAAGTACCTCTCCGCTCAATGTCAAGTATCGACAGTACCTCTCCGCTCCATGTACAAGTACCTCTCCGCTGAATGTACAAGTGTCGACAGTACCTCTCCGCTCAATGTACAAGTACCTCTCCGCTCCATGTACAAGTACCTCTCCGCTCTCATGTACAAGTACCTCTCCGCTCCATGTACAAGTACCTCTCCGCTCAATGTACAAGTACCTCTGCGCTCCATGTACAAGTACCTCTCCGCTCAATGTACAAGTACCTCTCCGCTCAATGTACAAGTGTCGACAGTACCTCTCCGCTCCATGTACAAGTACCTCTCCGCTCAATGTACAAGTGTCGACAGTACCTCTACGCTCAATGTACAAGTGTCGACAGTACCTCTCCGCTCTCATGTACAAGTACCTCTCCGATCCATGTACAAGTACATCTCCGCTCCATGTACAAGTACATCTCCGCTCAATGTACAAGTACATCTCCGCTCCATGTACAAGTACCTCTCCGCTCCATGTACAAGTACCTCTCCGCTCAATGTACAAGTACATCTCCGCTCCATGTACAAGTACATCTCTGCTCCATGTACAAGTACCTCTCCGCTCAATGTACAAGTACATCTCCGCTCCATGTACAAGTACCTCTCCGCTCCATGTACAAGTACCTCTCCGCTCCATGTACAAGTACCTCTCCGCTCCATGTACAAGTACCTCTCCGCTCCATGTACAAGTACCTCTCCGCTCAATGTCAAGTGTCGACAGTACCTCTCCGCTCCATGTACAAATACCTCTCCGCTCTCATGTACAAGTACCTCTCCGCTCCATGTACAAGTACCTCTCCGCTCAATGTCAAGTGTCGACAGTACCTATCCGCTCCATGTACAAATACCTCTCCGCTCCATGTACAAGTACCTCTCCGCTCTCATGTACAAGTACCTCTCCGCTCCATGTACAAGTAGCTCTCCGCTCAATGTACAAGTGTCGACAGTACCTTTCCGCTCCATGTACAAATACCTCTCCGCTCTCATGTACAAGTACCTCTCCGCTCCATGTACAAGTACCTCTCCGCTCAATGTACAAATACCTCTCCGCTCCATGTATAAGTACCTCTCCGCTCTATGTACAAGTACCTCTCCGCTCCATGTACAAGTACCTCTCCGCTCAATGTACAAATACCTCTCCGCTCCATGTACAAGTAGCTCTCCGCTGAATGTACAAGTGTCGACAGTACCTCTCCGCTCAATGTACAAGTACCTCTCCGCTCAATGTACAAATACCTCTCCGCTCCATGTACAAGTACCTCTCCGCTCAATGTCAAGTATCGACAGTACCTCTCCGCTCCATGTACAAGTACCTCTCCGCTGAATGTACAAGTGTCGACAGTACCTCTCCGCTCAATGTACAAGTACCTCTCCGCTCCATGTACAAGTACCTCTCCGCTCTCATGTACAAGTACCTCTCTGCTCCATGTACAAGTACCTCTCCGCTCAATGTACAAGTACCTCTGCGCTCCATGTACAAGTACCTCTCCGCTCAATGTACAAGTACCTCTCCGCTCAATGTACAAGTGTCGACAGTACCTCTCCGCTCCATGTACAAGTACCTCTCCGCTCAATGTACAAGTGTCGACAGTACCTCTACGCTCAATGTACAAGTGTCGACAGTACCTCTCCGCTCTCATGTACAAGTACCTCTCCGATCCATGTACAAGTACATCTCCGCTCCATGTACAAGTACATCTCCGCTCAATGTACAAGTACCTCTCCGCTCCATGTACAAGTACCTCTCCGCTCCATGTACAAGTACCTCTCCGCTCCATGTACAAGTACCTCTCCGCTCCATGTACAAGTACCTCTCCGCTCAATGTACAAGTACCTCTCCGCTCCATGTACAAGTACCTCTCCGCTCAATGTACAAGTACCTCTCCGCTCCATGTACAAGTACCTCTCCGCTCCATGTACAAGTACCTCTCCGCTCCATGTACAAGTACCTCTCCGCTCAATGTCAAGTATCGACAGTACCTCTCCGCTCCATGTACAAGTACCTCTCCGCTGAATGTACAAGTGTCGACAGTACCTCTCCGCTCAATGTACAAGTACCTCTCCGCTCCATGTACAAGTACCTCTCCGCTCTCATGTACAAGTACCTCTCCGCTCCATGTACAAGTACCTCTCCGCTCAATGTACAAGTACCTCTGCGCTCCATGTACAAGTACCTCTCCGCTCAATGTACAAGTACCTCTCCGCTCAATGTACAAGTGTCGACAGTACCTCTCCGCTCCATGTACAAGTACCTCTCCGCTCAATGTACAAGTGTCGACAGTACCTCTACGCTCAATGTACAAGTGTCGACAGTACCTCTCCGCTCTCATGTACAAGTACCTCTCCGATCCATGTACAAGTACATCTCCGCTCCATGTACAAGTACATCTCCGCTCAATGTACAAGTACCTCTCCGCTCCATGTACAAGTACCTCTCCGCTCCATGTACAAGTACATCTCTGCTCCATGTACAAGTACCTCTCCGCTCAATGTACAAGTACATCTCCGCTCCATGTACAAGTACCTCTCCGCTCCATGTACAAGTACATCTCCGCTCCATGTACAAGTACCTCTCCGCTCCATGTACAAGTACCTCTCCGCTCAATGTACAAGTACATCTCCGCTCCATGTACAAGTACCTCTCCGCTCCATGTACAAGTACCTCTCCGCTCCATGTACAAGTACCTCTCCGCTCAATGTCAAGTATCGACAGTACCTCTCCGCTCCATGTACAAGTACCTCTCCGCTGAATGTACAAGTGTCGACAGTACCTCTCCGCTCAATGTACAAGTACCTCTCCGCTCCATGTACAAGTACCTCTCCGCTCTCATGTACAAGTACCTCTCCGCTCCATGTACAAGTACCTCTCCGCTCAATGTACAAGTACCTCTGCGCTCCATGTACAAGTACCTCTCCGCTCAATGTACAAGTACCTCTCCGCTCAATGTACAAGTGTCGACAGTACCTCTCCGCTCCATGTACAAGTACCTCTCCGCTCAATGTACAAGTGTCGACAGTACCTCTACGCTCAATGTACAAGTGTCGACAGTACCTCTCCGCTCTCATGTACAAGTACCTCTCCGATCCATGTACAAGTACATCTCCGCTCCATGTACAAGTACATCTCCGCTCAATGTACAAGTACCTCTCCGCTCCATGTACAAGTACCTCTCCGCTCCATGTACAAGTACATCTCTGCTCCATGTACAAGTACCTCTCCGCTCAATGTACAAGTACATCTCCGCTCCATGTACAAGTACCTCTCCGCTCCATGTACAAGTACATCTCCGCTCCATGTACAAGTACCTCTCCGCTCCATGTACAAGTACCTCTCCGCTCAATGTACAAGTACATCTCCGCTCCATGTACAAGTACCTCTCCGCTCCATGTACAAGTACATCTCCGCTCCATGTACAAGTACCTCTCCGCTCAATGTACAAGTACATCTCCGCTCCATGTACAAGTACATCTCCACTCCATGTACAAGTACCTCTCCGCTCAATGTACAAGTACATCTCCGCTCCATGTACCAGTACCTCTCCGCTCAATGTACAAGTACATCTCCACTCCATGTACAAGTACCTCTCCGCTCAATGTACAAGTACATCTCCGCTCCATGTACCAGTACCTCTCCGCTCAATGTACAAGTACATCTCCACTCCATGTACAAGTACCTCTCCGCTCAATGTACAAGTACATCTCCGCTCCATGTACCAGTACCTCTCCGCTCAATGTACAAGTACATCTCCGCTCCATGTACAAGTACCTCTCCGCTCAATGTACAAGTACCTCTCCGCTCAATGTACAAGTACATCTCCGCTCCATGTACCAGTACCTCTCCGCTCAATGTACAAGTACATCTGCGCTCCATGTAGGGCTGGGTATCGTTCAAAATTTTTCGATATCGATACCGTTTCGATACTTGGATTTCGATACCGGTTCCTGAACGATACTTTTTTCGATACCAATTTTTAGAAAAATCCATTTTAACAAAAATAAAACTGCATTACACATTGAAATTATTTTACAAATCTTTAGTTTCCCCCCATCTTAAGTTTTACAGCAGAAAAAAATAAAACCTACTGTATTTAACATAACTTTAAGTTCTCTAAACGTATTGCCGTCCCTACAAAAAATATTGGAGTACTACAAAGGAAAGAAATGTAGCTAAAACAAATAAATCAGTGGAATAGTTTTCAGTGCAAAACAGAGAGTTGCAAATCAGGGTTTAATGCTCACTGATGCAACAGAACTCTATTCTTGTACAAACTGATGAGATGGCTCCACTTCATGCATGGAAGACTAGTTGAGCATTGACTAGCCTATCAATATAGCCTTATATGCCACAAAGTGAATCGCATTTATATTCAACAAACTATCATGACATCAGCGTTTGTTAACGAGTTGCTAAAAATACATGGGCGATAACTGCCCGCTTGCACATAACGCTAATTAATTAAACATTAACGCTAGCGTTGCAGATCAGTGTGCTCACTGCTGCAACAGAACGTCATTCTTGTCAAATCTGACGAGACAGCTCAACTTCACTGACTAGCCAATCAATATAAATGAATCGCATTTACATTCAACAAACTATCATGACATCAGCGTTTGTTAACGAGTTGCTAAAAATACACAATGCCCGCTTGCGCATAACGTTACGGCGGCAATTAATTAAACGATCTAATGCTACAACTCACAGCCAGATGCATGGATTTGTCAGACTGAGGGATCTGATAACCGCTAACTTGCGGTAAGCTGAGCTGACCCACCTCTCAATTATTTCTCTTGTCTGTGGAAACCAGTCCGTGTTGTTTCTGTTTCTTTTCCTGCTTTTCATCATCTTCGCCATATGGTAATCCAGGATAGGAGTAGCTTGAGTGGCTAACTTCTTGTATACTATCCGCACCGCACGCCTGGCTCACAGTCACAACAAACACACCGGCTAAAGTGGGCGTAACGTTTCCTGCATGCCTCTACATGACAGCCAATCACCAGCCGTATTAGAGCGCGGCGTGCAAGCATGTCGCATGCTTATAGGCTCAATGACGCTGTTTTGTTTTGGTATCGAAAATTGGTATCGATTGACAAGGGAGGCTTCGATACCCCTTAGTATCGATGTTTCCATTTCGGTGCCAAGTAAGTATCGAAACTCGATACCCAGCCCTAGCTCCATGTACAAGTACCTCTCCGCTCAATGTACAAGTACCTCTCCGCTCAATGTACAAGTACCTCTCCGCTCCATGTACAAGTACCTCTCCGCTCCATGTACAAGTACATCTCTGCTCCATGTACAAGTACCTCTCCGCTCAATGTACAAGTACATCTCCGCTCCATGTACAAGTACCTCTCCGCTCCATGTACAAGTACATCTCCGCTCCATGTACAAGTACCTCTCCGCTCCATGTACAAGTACCTCTCCGCTCAATGTACAAGTACATCTCCGCTCCATGTACAAGTACATCTCTGCTCCATGTACAAGTACCTCTCCGCTCAATGTACAAGTACATCTCCGCTCCATGTACAAGTACCTCTCCGCTCCATGTACAAGTACCTCTCCGCTCCATGTACAAGTACCTCTCCGCTCCATGTACAAGTACCTCTCCGCTCCATGTACAAGTACCTCTCCGCTCAATGTCAAGTGTCGACAGTACCTCTCCGCTCCATGTACAAATACCTCTCCGCTCTCATGTACAAGTACCTCTCCGCTCCATGTACAAGTACCTCTCCGCTCAATGTCAAGTGTCGACAGTACCTCTCCGCTCCATGTACAAATACCTCTCCGCTCCATGTACAAGTACCTCTCCGCTCTCATGTACAAGTACCTCTCCGCTCCATGTACAAGTAGCTCTCCGCTCAATGTACAAGTGTCGACAGTACCTTTCCGCTCCATGTACAAATACCTCTCCGCTCTCATGTACAAGTACCTCTCCGCTCCATGTACAAGTACCTCTCCGCTCAATGTACAAATACCTCTCCGCTCCATGTATAAGTACCTCTCCGCTCTATGTACAAGTACCTCTCCGCTCCATGTACAAGTACCTCTCCGCTCAATGTACAAATACCTCTCCGCTCCATGTACAAGTAGCTCTCCGCTGAATGTACAAGTGTCGACAGTACCTCTCCGCTCAATGTACAAGTACCTCTCCGCTCAATGTACAAATACCTCTCCGCTCCATGTACAAGTACCTCTCCGCTCAATGTCAAGTATCGACAGTACCTCTCCGCTCCATGTACAAGTACCTCTCCGCTGAATGTACAAGTGTCGACAGTACCTCTCCGCTCAATGTACAAGTACCTCTCCGCTCCATGTACAAGTACCTCTCCGCTCTCATGTACAAGTACCTCTCCGCTCCATGTACAAGTACCTCTCCGCTCAATGTACAAGTACCTCTGCGCTCCATGTACAAGTACCTCTCCGCTCAATGTACAAGTACCTCTCCGCTCAATGTACAAGTGTCGACAGTACCTCTCCGCTCCATGTACAAGTACCTCTCCGCTCAATGTACAAGTGTCGACAGTACCTCTACGCTCAATGTACAAGTGTCGACAGTACCTCTCCGCTCTCATGTACAAGTACCTCTCCGATCCATGTACAAGTACATCTCCGCTCCATGTACAAGTACATCTCCGCTCAATGTACAAGTACCTCTCCGCTCCATGTACAAGTACCTCTCCGCTCCATGTACAAGTACCTCTCCGCTCCATGTACAAGTACCTCTCCGCTCCATGTACAAGTACCTCTCCGCTCAATGTACAAGTACCTCTCCGCTCCATGTACAAGTACCTCTCCGCTCAATGTACAAGTACCTCTCCGCTCCATGTACAAGTACCTCTCCGCTCCATGTACAAGTACCTCTCCGCTCCATGTACAAGTACCTCTCCGCTCAATGTCAAGTATCGACAGTACCTCTCCGCTCCATGTACAAGTACCTCTCCGCTGAATGTACAAGTGTCGACAGTACCTCTCCGCTCAATGTACAAGTACCTCTCCGCTCCATGTACAAGTACCTCTCCGCTCTCATGTACAAGTACCTCTCCGCTCCATGTACAAGTACCTCTCCGCTCAATGTACAAGTACCTCTGCGCTCCATGTACAAGTACCTCTCCGCTCAATGTACAAGTACCTCTCCGCTCAATGTACAAGTGTCGACAGTACCTCTCCGCTCCATGTACAAGTACCTCTCCGCTCAATGTACAAGTGTCGACAGTACCTCTACGCTCAATGTACAAGTGTCGACAGTACCTCTCCGCTCTCATGTACAAGTACCTCTCCGATCCATGTACAAGTACATCTCCGCTCCATGTACAAGTACATCTCCGCTCAATGTACAAGTACCTCTCCGCTCCATGTACAAGTACCTCTCCGCTCCATGTACAAGTACCTCTCCGCTCCATGTACAAGTACCTCTCCGCTCCATGTACAAGTACCTCTCCGCTCAATGTACAAGTACCTCTCCGCTCCATGTACAAGTACCTCTCCGCTCCATGTACAAGTACCTCTCCGCTCCATGTACAAGTACCTCTCCGCTCAATGTACAAGTACCTCTCCGCTCCATGTACAAGTACCTCTCCGCTCCATGTACAAGTACCTCTCCGCTCCATGTACAAGTACCTCTCCGCTCAATGTACAAGTACCTCTCCGCTCCCTGTACAAGTACATCTCCGCTCCATGTACAAGTACCTCTCCGCTCCATGTACAAGTACCTCTCCGCTCAATGTACAAGTGTCGACAGTACCTCTCCGCTCCATGTACAAGTACCTCTCCGCTCCATGTACAAGTACCTCTCCGCTCAATGTACAAGTGTCGACAGTACCTCTCCGCTCCATCTACAAGTACCTCTCCGCTCAATGTACAAGTACCTCTCCGCTGAATGTACAAGTACCTCTCCGCTCCATGTACAAGTACCTCTCCGCTCCATGTACAAATACCTCTCCGCTCCATGTACAAGTACCTCTCCGCTCCATGTACAAGCACCTCTCCGCTACATGTACAAGTACCTCTCCGCTCCATGTACAAGTACCTCTCCGCTCCATGTACAAGTACCTCTCCGCTCAATGTACAAGTACCTCTCCGCTCCATGTACAAATACCTCTCCGCTCCATGTACAAATACCTCTCCGCTCCATGTACAAGTACCTCTCCGCTCCATGTACCAGTACCTCTCCGCTCAATGTACAAGTACATCTCCGCTCAATGTACAAGTACATCTCCGCTCAATGTACAAGTACGTCTCCGCTCAATGTACAAGTACGTCTCCGCTCAATGTATAAGTACCTCTCCGCTCCATGTACAAGTACCTCTCCGCTCCATGTACAAGTACATCTCCGCTCCATGTACAAGTACATCTCCGCTCCATGTACAAGTACCTCTCCGCTCCATGTACAAGTACCTCTCTGCTCCATGTACAAGTACATCTCCGCTCCATGTACAAGTACCTCTCCGCTCAATGTACAAGTACATCTCCGCTCCATGTACAAGTACATCTCCACTCCATGTACAAGTACATCTCCGCTCAATGTACAAGTACATCTCCGCTCCATGTACCAGTACCTCTCCGCTCAATGTACAAGTACATCTCCACTCCATGTACAAGTACCTCTCCGCTCAATGTACAAGTACATCTCCGCTCCATGTACCAGTACCTCTCCGCTCAATGTACAAGTACATCTCCACTCCATGTACAAGTACCTCTCCGCTCAATGTACAAGTACATCTCCGCTCCATGTACCAGTACCTCTCCGCTCAATGTACAAGTACATCTCCGCTCCATGTACAAGTACCTCTCCGCTCAATGTACAAGTACCTCTCCGCTCAATGTACAAGTACATCTCCGCTCCATGTACCAGTACCTCTCCGCTCAATGTACAAGTACATCTGCGCTCCATGTAGGGCTGGGTATCGTTCAAAATTTTTCGATATCGATACCGTTTCGATACTTGGATTTCGATACCGGTTCCTGAACGATACTTTTTTCGATACCAATTTTTAGAAAAATCCATTTTAACAAAAATAAAACTGCATTACACATTGAAATTATTTTACAAATCTTTAGTTTCCCCCCATCTTAAGTTTTACAGCAGAAAAAAATAAAACCTACTGTATTTAACATAACTTTAAGTTCTCTAAACGTATTGCCGTCCCTACAAAAAATATTGGAGTACTACAAAGGAAAGAAATGTAGCTAAAACAAATAAATCAGTGGAATAGTTTTCAGTGCAAAACAGAGAGTTGCAAATCAGGGTTTAATGCTCACTGATGCAACAGAACTCTATTCTTGTACAAACTGATGAGATGGCTCCACTTCATGCATGGAAGACTAGTTGAGCATTGACTAGCCTATCAATATAGCCTTATATGCCACAAAGTGAATCGCATTTACATTCAACAAACTATCATGACATCAGCGTTTGTTAACGAGTTGCTAAAAATACATGGGCGATAACTGCCCGCTTGCACATAACGCTAATTAATTAAACATTAACGCTAGCGTTGCAGATCAGTGTGCTCACTGCTGCAACAGAACGTCATTCTTGTCAAATCTGATGAGACAGCTCAACTTCACTGACTAGCCAATCAATATAAATGAATCGCATTTACATTCAACAAACTATCATGACATCAGCGTTTGTTAACGAGTTGCTAAAAATACACAATGCCCGCTTGCGCATAACGTTACGGCGGCAATTAATTAAACGATCTAATGCTACAACTCACAGCCAGATGCATGGATTTGTCAGACTGAGGGATCTGATAACCGCTAACTTGCGGTAAGCTGAGCTGACCCACCTCTCAATTATTTATCTTGTCTGTGGAAACCAGTCCGTGTTGTTTCTGTTTATTTTCCTGCTTTTCATCATCTTCGCCATATGGTAATCCAGGATAGGAGTAGCTTGAGTGGCTAACTTCTTGTATACTATCCGCACCGCACGCCTGGCTCACAGTCACAACAAACACACCGGCTAAAGTGGGCGTAACGTTTCCTGCATGCCTCTACATGACAGCCAATCACCAGCCGTATTAGAGCGCGGCGTGCAAGCATGTCGCATGCTTATAGGCTCAATGACGCTGTTTTGTTTTGGTATCGAAAATTGGTATCGATTGACAAGGGAGGCTTCGATACCCCTTAGTATTGATGTTTCCATTTCGGTGCCAAGTAAGTATCGAAACTCGATACCCAGCCCTAGCTCCATGTACAAGTACCTCTCCGCTCAATGTACAAGTACCTCTCCGCTCAATGTACAAGTACCTCTCCGCTCCATGTACAAGTACCTCTCCGCTCCATGTACAAGTACCTCTCCGCTCCATGTACAAGTACCTCTCCGCTCCATGTACAAGTACATCTCTGCTCCATGTACAAGTACCTCTCCGCTCAATGTACAAGTACATCTCCGCTCCATGTACAAGTACCTCTCCGCTCCATGTACAAGTACATCTCCGCTCCATGTACAAGTACCTCTCCGCTCCATGTACAAGTACCTCTCCGCTCAATGTACAAGTACCTCTCCGCTCCATGTACAAGTACATCTCCGCTCCATGTACAAGTACCTCTCCGCTCAATGTACAAGTACATCTCCGCTCCATGTACAAGTACATCTCCACTCCATGTACAAGTACCTCTCCGCTCAATGTACAAGTACATCTCCGCTCCATGTACCAGTACCTCTCCGCTCAATGTACAAGTACATCTCCACTCCATGTACAAGTACCTCTCCGCTCAATGTACAAGTACATCTCCGCTCCATGTACCAGTACCTCTCCGCTCAATGTACAAGTACATCTCCACTCCATGTACAAGTACCTCTCCGCTCAATGTACAAGTACATCTCCGCTCCATGTACCAGTACCTCTCCGCTCAATGTACAAGTACATCTCCGCTCCATGTACAAGTACCTCTCCGCTCAATGTACAAGTACCTCTCCGCTCAATGTACAAGTACATCTCCGCTCCATGTACCAGTACCTCTCCGCTCAATGTACAAGTACATCTGCGCTCCATGTAGGGCTGGGTATCGTTCAAAATTTTTCGATATCGATACCGTTTCGATACTTGGATTTCGATACCGGTTCCTGAACGATACTTTTTTCGATACCAATTTTTAGAAAAATCCATTTTAACAAAAATAAAACTGCATTACACATTGAAATTATTTTACAAATCTTTAGTTTCCCCCCATCTTAAGTTTTACAGCAGAAAAAAATAAAACCTACTGTATTTAACATAACTTTAAGTTCTCTAAACGTATTGCCGTCCCTACAAAAAATATTGGAGTACTACAAAGGAAAGAAATGTAGCTAAAACAAATAAATCAGTGGAATAGTTTTCAGTGCAAAACAGAGAGTTGCAAATCAGGGTTTAATGCTCACTGATGCAACAGAACTCTATTCTTGTACAAACTGATGAGATGGCTCCACTTCATGCATGGAAGACTAGTTGAGCATTGACTAGCCTATCAATATAGCCTTATATGCCACAAAGTGAATCGCATTTATATTCAACAAACTATCATGACATCAGCGTTTGTTAACGAGTTGCTAAAAATACATGGGCGATAACTGCCCGCTTGCACATAACGCTAATTAATTAAACATTAACGCTAGCGTTGCAGATCAGTGTGCTCACTGCTGCAACAGAACGTCATTCTTGTCAAATCTGACGAGACAGCTCAACTTCACTGACTAGCCAATCAATATAAATGAATCGCATTTACATTCAACAAACTATCATGACATCAGCGTTTGTTAACGAGTTGCTAAAAATACACAATGCCCGCTTGCGCATAACGTTACGGCGGCAATTAATTAAACGATCTAATGCTACAACTCACAGCCAGATGCATGGATTTGTCAGACTGAGGGATCTGATAACCGCTAACTTGCGGTAAGCTGAGCTGACCCACCTCTCAATTATTTCTCTTGTCTGTGGAAACCAGTCCGTGTTGTTTCTGTTTCTTTTCCTGCTTTTCATCATCTTCGCCATATGGTAATCCAGGATAGGAGTAGCTTGAGTGGCTAACTTCTTGTATACTATCCGCACCGCACGCCTGGCTCACAGTCACAACAAACACACCGGCTAAAGTGGGCGTAACGTTTCCTGCATGCCTCTACATGACAGCCAATCACCAGCCGTATTAGAGCGCGGCGTGCAAGCATGTCGCATGCTTATAGGCTCAATGACGCTGTTTTGTTTTGGTATCGAAAATTGGTATCGATTGACAAGGGAGGCTTCGATACCCCTTAGTATCGATGTTTCCATTTCGGTGCCAAGTAAGTATCGAAACTCGATACCCAGCCCTAGCTCCATGTACAAGTACCTCTCCGCTCAATGTACAAGTACCTCTCCGCTCAATGTACAAGTACCTCTCCGCTCCATGTACAAGTACCTCTCCGCTCCATGTACAAGTACCTCTCCGCTCCATGTACAAGTACCTCTCCGCTCCATGTACAAGTACATCTCTGCTCCATGTACAAGTACCTCTCCGCTCAATGTACAAGTACATCTCCGCTCCATGTACAAGTACCTCTCCGCTCCATGTACAAGTACATCTCCGCTCCATGTACAAGTACCTCTCCGCTCCATGTACAAGTACCTCTCCGCTCAATGTACAAGTACATCTCCGCTCCATGTACAAGTACATCTCTGCTCCATGTACAAGTACCTCTCCGCTCAATGTACAAGTACATCTCCGCTCCATGTACAAGTACCTCTCCGCTCCATGTACAAGTACCTCTCCGGTCCATGTACAAGTACCTCTCCGCTCCATGTACAAGTACCTCTCCGCTCCATGTACAAGTACCTCTCCGCTCAATGTCAAGTGTCGACAGTACCTCTCCGCTCCATGTACAAATACCTCTCCGCTCTCATGTACAAGTACCTCTGCGCTCCATGTACAAGTACCTCTCCGCTCAATGTCAAGTGTCGACAGTACCTCTCCGCTCCATGTACAAATACCTCTCCGCTCCATGTACAAGTACCTCTCCGCTCTCATGTACAAGTACCTCTCCGCTCCATGTACAAGTAGCTCTCCGCTCAATGTACAAGTGTCGACAGTACCTTTCCGCTCCATGTACAAATACCTCTCCGCTCTCATGTACAAGTACCTCTCCGCTCCATGTACAAGTACCTCTCCGCTCAATGTACAAATACCTATCCGCTCCATGTATAAGTACCTCTCCGCTCTATGTACAAGTACCTCTCCGCTCCATGTACAAGTACCTCTCCGCTCAATGTACAAATACCTCTCCGCTCCATGTACAAGTAGCTCTCCGCTGAATGTACAAGTGTCGACAGTACCTCTCCGCTCAATGTACAAGTACCTCTCCGCTCAATGTACAAATACCTCTCCGCTCCATGTACAAGTACCTCTCCGCTCAATGTCAAGTATCGACAGTACCTCTCCGCTCCATGTACAAGTACCTCTCCGCTGAATGTACAAGTGTCGACAGTACCTCTCCGCTCAATGTACAAGTACCTCTCCGCTCCATGTACAAGTACCTCTCCGCTCTCATGTACAAGTACCTCTCCGCTCCATGTACAAGTACCTCTCCGCTCAATGTACAAGTACCTCTGCGCTCCATGTACAAGTACCTCTCCGCTCAATGTACAAGTACCTCTCCGCTCAATGTACAAGTGTCGACAGTACCTCTCCGCTCCATGTACAAGTACCTCTCCGCTCAATGTACAAGTGTCGACAGTACCTCTACGCTCAATGTACAAGTGTCGACAGTACCTCTCCGCTCTCATGTACAAGTACCTCTCCGATCCATGTACAAGTACATCTCCGCTCCATGTACAAGTACATCTCCGCTCAATGTACAAGTACCTCTCCGCTCCATGTACAAGTACCTCTCCGCTCCATGTACAAGTACCTCTCCGCTCCATGTACAAGTACCTCTCCGCTCCATGTACAAGTACCTCTCCGCTCAATGTACAAGTACCTCTCCGCTCCATGTACAAGTACCTCTCCGCTCAATGTACAAGTACCTCTCCGCTCCATGTACAAGTACCTCTCCGCTCCATGTACAAGTACCTCTCCGCTCCATGTACAAGTACCTCTCCGCTCCATGTACAAGTACATCTCTGCTCCATGTACAAGTACCTCTCCGCTCAATGTACAAGTACATCTCCGCTCCATGTACAAGTACCTCTCCGCTCCATGTACAAGTACATCTCCGCTCCATGTACAAGTACCTCTCCGCTCCATGTACAAGTACCTCTCCGCTCAATGTACAAGTACATCTCCGCTCCATGTACAAGTACATCTCTGCTCCATGTACAAGTACCTCTCCGCTCAATGTACAAGTACATCTCCGCTCCATGTACAAGTACCTCTCCGCTCCATGTACAAGTACCTCTCCGGTCCATGTACAAGTACCTCTCCGCTCCATGTACAAGTACCTCTCCGCTCCATGTACAAGTACCTCTCCGCTCAATGTCAAGTGTCGACAGTACCTCTCCGCTCCATGTACAAATACCTCTCCGCTCTCATGTACAAGTACCTCTCCGCTCCATGTACAAGTACCTCTCCGCTCAATGTCAAGTGTCGACAGTACCTCTCCGCTCCATGTACAAATACCTCTCCGCTCCATGTACAAGTACCTCTCCGCTCTCATGTACAAGTACCTCTCCGCTCCATGTACAAGTAGCTCTCCGCTCAATGTACAAGTGTCGACAGTACCTTTCCGCTCCATGTACAAATACCTCTCCGCTCTCATGTACAAGTACCTCTCCGCTCCATGTACAAGTACCTCTCCGCTCAATGTACAAATACCTCTCCGCTCCATGTATAAGTACCTCTCCGCTCTATGTACAAGTACCTCTCCGCTCCATGTACAAGTACCTCTCCGCTCAATGTACAAATACCTCTCCGCTCCATGTACAAGTAGCTCTCCGCTGAATGTACAAGTGTCGACAGTACCTCTCCGCTCAATGTACAAGTACCTCTCCGCTCAATGTACAAATACCTCTCCGCTCCATGTACAAGTACCTCTCCGCTCAATGTCAAGTATCGACAGTACCTCTCCGCTCCATGTACAAGTACCTCTCCGCTGAATGTACAAGTGTCGACAGTACCTCTCCGCTCAATGTACAAGTACCTCTCCGCTCCATGTACAAGTACCTCTCCGCTCTCATGTACAAGTACCTCTCCGCTCCATGTACAAGTACCTCTCCGCTCAATGTACAAGTACCTCTGCGCTCCATGTACAAGTACCTCTCCGCTCAATGTACAAGTACCTCTCCGCTCAATGTACAAGTGTCGACAGTACCTCTCCGCTCCATGTACAAGTACCTCTCCGCTCAATGTACAAGTGTCGACAGTACCTCTACGCTCAATGTACAAGTGTCGACAGTACCTCTCCGCTCTCATGTACAAGTACCTCTCCGATCCATGTACAAGTACATCTCCGCTCCATGTACAAGTACATCTCCGCTCAATGTACAAGTACCTCTCCGCTCCATGTACAAGTACCTCTCCGCTCCATGTACAAGTACCTCTCCGCTCCATGTACAAGTACCTCTCCGCTCCATGTACAAGTACCTCTCCGCTCAATGTACAAGTACCTCTCCGCTCCATGTACAAGTACCTCTCCGCTCAATGTACAAGTACCTCTCCGCTCCATGTACAAGTACCTCTCCGCTCCATGTACAAGTACCTCTCCGCTCCATGTACAAGTACCTCTCCGCTCCATGTACAAGTACATCTCTGCTCCATGTACAAGTACCTCTCCGCTCAATGTACAAGTACATCTCCGCTCCATGTACAAGTACCTCTCCGCTCCATGTACAAGTACATCTCCGCTCCATGTACAAGTACCTCTCCGCTCCATGTACAAGTACCTCTCCGCTCAATGTACAAGTACATCTCCGCTCCATGTACAAGTACATCTCTGCTCCATGTACAAGTACCTCTCCGCTCAATGTACAAGTACATCTCCGCTCCATGTACAAGTACCTCTCCGCTCCATGTACAAGTACCTCTCCGGTCCATGTACAAGTACCTCTCCGCTCCATGTACAAGTACCTCTCCGCTCCATGTACAAGTACCTCTCCGCTCAATGTCAAGTGTCGACAGTACCTCTCCGCTCCATGTACAAATACCTCTCCGCTCTCATGTACAAGTACCTCTCCGCTCCATGTACAAGTACCTCTCCGCTCAATGTCAAGTGTCGACAGTACCTCTCCGCTCCATGTACAAATACCTCTCCGCTCCATGTACAAGTACCTCTCCGCTCTCATGTACAAGTACCTCTCCGCTCCATGTACAAGTAGCTCTCCGCTCAATGTACAAGTGTCGACAGTACCTTTCCGCTCCATGTACAAATACCTCTCCGCTCTCATGTACAAGTACCTCTCCGCTCCATGTACAAGTACCTCTCCGCTCAATGTACAAATACCTCTCCGCTCCATGTATAAGTACCTCTCCGCTCTATGTACAAGTACCTCTCCGCTCCATGTACAAGTACCTCTCCGCTCAATGTACAAATACCTCTCCGCTCCATGTACAAGTAGCTCTCCGCTGAATGTACAAGTGTCGACAGTACCTCTCCGCTCAATGTACAAGTACCTCTCCGCTCAATGTACAAATACCTCTCCGCTCCATGTACAAGTACCTCTCCGCTCAATGTCAAGTATCGACAGTACCTCTCCGCTCCATGTACAAGTACCTCTCCGCTGAATGTACAAGTGTCGACAGTACCTCTCCGCTCAATGTACAAGTACCTCTCCGCTCCATGTACAAGTACCTCTCCGCTCTCATGTACAAGTACCTCTCCGCTCCATGTACAAGTACCTCTCCGCTCAATGTACAAGTACCTCTGCGCTCCATGTACAAGTACCTCTCCGCTCAATGTACAAGTACCTCTCCGCTCAATGTACAAGTGTCGACAGTACCTCTCCGCTCCATGTACAAGTACCTCTCCGCTCAATGTACAAGTGTCGACAGTACCTCTACGCTCAATGTACAAGTGTCGACAGTACCTCTCCGCTCTCATGTACAAGTACCTCTCCGATCCATGTACAAGTACATCTCAGCTCCATGTACAAGTACATCTCCGCTCAATGTACAAGTACCTCTCCGCTCCATGTACAAGTACCTCTCCGCTCCATGTACAAGTACCTCTCCGCTCCATGTACAAGTACCTCTCCGCTCCATCTACAAGTACCTCTCCGCTCAATGTACAAGTACCTCTCCGCTCCATGTACAAGTACCTCTCCGCTCAATGTACAAGTACCTCTCCGCTCCATGTACAAGTACCTCTCCGCTCCATGTACAAGTACCTCTCCGCTCCATGTACAAGTACCTCTCCGCTCCATGTACAAGTACATCTCTGCTCCATGTACAAGTACCTCTCCGCTCAATGTACAAGTACATCTCCGCTCCATGTACAAGTACCTCTCCGCTCCATGTACAAGTACATCTCCGCTCCATGTACAAGTACCTCTCCGCTCCATGTACAAGTACCTCTCCGCTCAATGTACAAGTACATCTCCGCTCCATGTACAAGTACATCTCTGCTCCATGTACAAGTACCTCTCCGCTCAATGTACAAGTACATATCCGCTCCATGTACAAGTACCTCTCCGCTCCATGTACAAGTACCTCTCCGGTCCATGTACAAGTACCTCTCCGCTCCATGTACAAGTACCTCTCCGCTCCATGTACAAGTACCTCTCCGCTCAATGTCAAGTGTCGACAGTACCTCTCCGCTCCATGTACAAATACCTCTCCGCTCTCATGTACAAGTACCTCTCCGCTCCATGTACAAGTACCTCTCCGCTCAATGTCAAGTGTCGACAGTACCTCTCCGCTCCATGTACAAATACCTCTCCGCTCCATGTACAAGTACCTCTCCGCTCTCATGTACAAGTACCTCTCCGCTCCATGTACAAGTAGCTCTCCGATCAATGTACAAGTGTCGACAGTACCTTTCCGCTCCATGTACAAATACCTCTCCGCTCTCATGTACAAGTACCTCTCCGCTCCATGTACAAGTACCTCTCCGCTCAATGTACAAATACCTCTCCGCTCCATGTATAAGTACCTCTCCGCTCTATGTACAAGTACCTCTCCGCTCCATGTACAAGTACCTCTCCGCTCAATGTACAAATACCTCTCCGCTCCATGTACAAGTAGCTCTCCGCTGAATGTACAAGTGTCGACAGTACCTCTCCGCTCAATGTACAAGTACCTCTCCGCTCAATGTACAAATACCTCTCCGCTCCATGTACAAGTACCTCTCCGCTCAATGTCAAGTATCGACAGTACCTATCCGCTCCATGTACAAGTACCTCTCCGCTGAATGTACAAGTGTCGACAGTACCTCTCCGCTCAATGTACAAGTACCTCTCCGCTCCATGTACAAGTACCTCTCCGCTCTCATGTACAAGTACCTCTCCGCTCCATGTACAAGTACCTCTCCGCTCAATGTACAAGTACCTCTGCGCTCCATGTACAAGTACCTCTCCGCTCAATGTACAAGTACCTCTCCGCTCAATGTACAAGTGTCGACAGTACCTCTCCGCTCCATGTACAAGTACCTCTCCGCTCAATGTACAAGTGTCGACAGTACCTCTACGCTCAATGTACAAGTACCTCTCCGCTGAATGTACAAGTGTCGACAGTACCTCTCCGCTCTCATGTACAAGTACCTCTCCGCTCCATGTACAAGTACCTCTCCGCTCCATGTACAAGTACCTCTCCGCTCAATGTCAAGTGTCGACAGTACCTCTACGCTCAATGTACAAGTACCTCTCCGCTGAATGTACAAGTGTCGACAGTACCTCTCCGGTCCATGTACAAGTACCTCTCCGCTCCATGTACAAGTACCTCTCCGCTCCATGTACAAGTACCTCTCCGCTCAATGTCAAGTGTCGACAGTACCTCTCCGCTCCATGTACAAATACCTCTCCGCTCTCATGTACAAGTACCTCTCCGCTCCATGTACAAGTACCTCTCCGCTCAATGTCAAGTGTCGACAGTACCTCTCCGCTCCATGTACAAATACCTCTCCGCTCCATGTACAAGTACCTCTCCGCTCTCATGTACAAGTACCTCTCCGCTCCATGTACAAGTAGCTCTCCGCTCAATGTACAAGTGTCGACAGTACCTTTCCGCTCCATGTACAAATACCTCTCCGCTCTCATGTACAAGTACCTCTCCGCTCCATGTACAAGTACCTCTCCGCTCAATGTACAAATACCTCTCCGCTCCATGTATAAGTACCTCTCCGCTCTATGTACAAGTACCTCTCCGCTCCATGTACAAGTACCTCTCCGCTCAATGTACAAATACCTCTCCGCTCCATGTACAAGTAGCTCTCCGCTGAATGTACAAGTGTCGACAGTACCTCTCCGCTCAATGTACAAGTACCTCTCCGCTCAATGTACAAATACCTCTCCGCTCCATGTACAAGTACCTCTCCGCTCAATGTCAAGTATCGACAGTACCTATCCGCTCCATGTACAAGTACCTCTCCGCTGAATGTACAAGTGTCGACAGTACCTCTCCGCTCAATGTACAAGTACCTCTCCGCTCCATGTACAAGTACCTCTCCGCTCTCATGTACAAGTACCTCTCCGCTCCATGTACAAGTACCTCTCCGCTCAATGTACAAGTACCTCTGCGCTCCATGTACAAGTACCTCTCCGCTCAATGTACAAGTACCTCTCCGCTCAATGTACAAGTGTCGACAGTACCTCTCCGCTCCATGTACAAGTACCTCTCCGCTCAATGTACAAGTGTCGACAGTACCTCTACGCTCAATGTACAAGTACCTCTCCGCTGAATGTACAAGTGTCGACAGTACCTCTCCGCTCTCATGTACAAGTACCTCTCCGATCCATGTACAAGTACATCTCCGCTCCATGTACAAGTACATCTCCGCTCAATGTACAAGTACCTCTCCGCTCCATGTACAAGTACCTCTCCGCTCCATGTACAAGTACCTCTCCGCTCCATGTACAAGTACCTCTCCGCTCCATGTACAAGTACCTCTCCGCTCAATGTACAAGTACCTCTCCGCTCCATGTACAAGTACCTCTCCGCTCAATGTACAAGTACCTCTCCGCTCCATGTACAAGTACCTCTCCGCTCCATGTACAAGTACCTCTCCGCTCCATGTACAAGTACCTCTCCGCTCAATGTCAAGTATCGACAGTACCTCTCCGCTCCATGTACAAGTACCTCTCCGCTGAATGTACAAGTGTCGACAGTACCTCTCCGCTCAATGTACAAGTACCTCTCCGCTCCATGTACAAGTACCTCTCCGCTCTCATGTACAAGTACCTCTCCGCTCCATGTACAAGTACCTCTCCGCTCAATGTACAAGTACCTCTGCGCTCCATGTACAAGTACCTCTCCGCTCAATGTACAAGTACCTCTCCGCTCAATGTACAAGTGTCGACAGTACCTCTCCGCTCCATGTACAAGTACCTCTCCGCTCAATGTACAAGTGTCGACAGTACCTCTACGCTCAATGTACAAGTGTCGACAGTACCTCTCCGCTCTCATGTACAAGTACCTCTCCGATCCATGTACAAGTACATCTCCGCTCCATGTACAAGTACATCTCCGCTCAATGTACAAGTACCTCTCCGCTCCATGTACAAGTACCTCTCCGCTCCATGTACAAGTACCTCTCCGCTCCATGTACAAGTACCTCTCCGCTCCATGTACAAGTACCTCTCCGCTCAATGTACAAGTACCTCTCCGCTCCATGTACAAGTACCTCTCCGCTCAATGTACAAGTACCTCTCCGCTCCATGTACAAGTACCTCTCCGCTCCATGTACAAGTACCTCTCTGCTCCATGTACAAGTACCTCTCCGCTCCATGTACAAGTACATCTCTGCTCCATGTACAAGTACCTCTCCGCTCAATGTACAAGTACATCTCCGCTCCATGTACAAGTACCTCTCCGCTCCATGTACAAGTACATCTCCGCTCCATGTACAAGTACCTCTCCGCTCCATGTACAAGTACCTCTCCGCTCAATGTACAAGTACATCTCCGCTCCATGTACAAGTACATCTCTGCTCCATGTACAAGTACCTCTCCGCTCAATGTACAAGTACATCTCCGCTCCATGTACAAGTACCTCTCCGCTCCATGTACAAGTACCTCTCCGGTCCATGTACAAGTACCTCTCCGCTCCATGTACAAGTACCTCTCCGCTCCATGTACAAGTACCTCTCCGCTCAATGTCAAGTGTCGACAGTACCTCTCCGCTCCATGTACAAATACCTCTCCGCTCTCATGTACAAGTACCTCTCCGCTCCATGTACAAGTACCTCTCCGCTCAATGTCAAGTGTCGACAGTACCTCTCCGCTCCATGTACAAATACCTCTCCGCTCCATGTACAAGTACCTCTCCGCTCTCATGTACAAGTACCTCTCCGCTCCATGTACAAGTAGCTCTCCGCTCAATGTACAAGTGTCGACAGTACCTTTCCGCTCCATGTACAAATACCTCTCCGCTCTCATGTACAAGTACCTCTCCGCTCCATGTACAAGTACCTCTCCGCTCAATGTACAAATACCTCTCCGCTCCATGTATAAGTACCTCTCCGCTCTATGTACAAGTACCTCTCCGCTCCATGTACAAGTACCTCTTCGCTCAATGTACAAATACCTCTCCGCTCCATGTACAAGTAGCTCTCCGCTGAATGTACAAGTGTCGACAGTACCTCTCCGCTCAATGTACAAGTACCTCTCCGCTCAATGTACAAATACCTCTCCGCTCCATGTACAAGTACCTCTCCGCTCAATGTCAAGTATCGACAGTACCTCTCCGCTCCATGTACAAGTACCTCTCCGCTGAATGTACAAGTGTCGACAGTACCTCTCCGCTCAATGTACAAGTACCTCTCCGCTCCATGTACAAGTACCTCTCCGCTCTCATGTACAAGTACCTCTCCGCTCCATGTACAAGTACCTCTCCGCTCAATGTACAAGTACCTCTGCGCTCCATGTACAAGTACCTCTCCGCTCAATGTACAAGTACCTCTCCGCTCAATGTACAAGTGTCGACAGTACCTCTCCGCTCCATGTACAAGTACCTCTCCGCTCAATGTACAAGTGTCGACAGTACCTCTACGCTCAATGTACAAGTGTCGACAGTACCTCTCCGCTCTCATGTACAAGTACCTCTCCGATCCATGTACAAGTACATCTCCGCTCCATGTACAAGTACATCTCCGCTCAATGTACAAGTACCTCTCCGCTCCATGTACAAGTACCTCTCCGCTCCATGTACAAGTACCTCTCCGCTCCATGTACAAGTACCTCTCCGCTCCATGTACAAGTACCTCTCCGCTCAATGTACAAGTACCTCTCCGCTCCATGTACAAGTACCTATCCGCTCAATGTACAAGTACCTCTCCGCTCCATGTACAAGTACCTCTCCGCTCCATGTACAAGTACCTCTCCGCTCCATGTACAAGTACCTCTCCGCTCCATGTACAAGTACATCTCTGCTCCATGTACAAGTACCTCTCCGCTCAATGTACAAGTACATCTCCGCTCCATGTACAAGTACCTCTCCGCTCCATGTACAAGTACATCTCCGCTCCATGTACAAGTACCTCTCCGCTCCATGTACAAGTACCTCTCCGCTCAATGTACAAGTACATCTCCGCTCCATGTACAAGTACATCTCTGCTCCATGTACAAGTACCTCTCCGCTCAATGTACAAGTACATCTCCGCTCCATGTACAAGTACCTCTCCGCTCCATGTACAAGTACCTCTCCGGTCCATGTACAAGTACCTCTCCGCTCCATGTACAAGTACCTCTCCGCTCCATGTACAAGTACCTCTCCGCTCAATGTCAAGTGTCGACAGTACCTCTCCGCTCCATGTACAAATACCTCTCCGCTCTCATGTACAAGTACCTCTCCGCTCCATGTACAAGTACCTCTCCGCTCAATGTCAAGTGTCGACAGTACCTCTCCGCTCCATGTACAAATACCTCTCCGCTCCATGTACAAGTACCTCTCCGCTCTCATGTACAAGTACCTCTCCGCTCCATGTACAAGTAGCTCTCCGCTCAATGTACAAGTGTCGACAGTACCTTTCCGCTCCATGTACAAATACCTCTCCGCTCTCATGTACAAGTACCTCTCCGCTCCATGTACAAGTACCTCTCCGCTCAATGTACAAATACCTCTCCGCTCCATGTATAAGTACCTCTCCGCTCTATGTACAAGTACCTCTCCGCTCCATGTACAAGTACCTCTCCGCTCAATGTACAAATACCTCTCCGCTCCATGTACAAGTAGCTCTCCGCTGAATGTACAAGTGTCGACAGTACCTCTCCGCTCAATGTACAAGTACCTCTCCGCTCAATGTACAAATACCTCTCCGCTCCATGTACAAGTACCTCTCCGCTCAATGTCAAGTATCGACAGTACCTCTCCGCTCCATGTACAAGTACCTCTCCGCTGAATGTACAAGTGTCGACAGTACCTCTCCGCTCAATGTACAAGTACCTCTCCGCTCCATGTACAAGTACCTCTCCGCTCTCATGTACAAGTACCTCTCCGCTCCATGTACAAGTACCTCTCCGCTCAATGTACAAGTACCTCTGCGCTCCATGTACAAGTACCTCTCCGCTCAATGTACAAGTACCTCTCCGCTCAATGTACAAGTGTCGACAGTACCTCTCCGCTCCATGTACAAGTACCTCTCCGCTCAATGTACAAGTGTCGACAGTACCTCTACGCTCAATGTACAAGTGTCGACAGTACCTCTCCGCTCTCATGTACAAGTACCTCTCCGATCCATGTACAAGTACATCTCCGCTCCATGTACAAGTACATCTCCGCTCAATGTACAAGTACCTCTCCGCTCCATGTACAAGTACCTCTCCGCTCCATGTACAAGTACCTCTCCGCTCCATGTACAAGTACCTCTCCGCTCCATGTACAAGTACCTCTCCGCTCAATGTACAAGTACCTCTCCGCTCCATGTACAAGTACCTCTCCGCTCAATGTACAAGTACCTCTCCGCTCCATGTACAAGTACCTCTCCGCTCCATGTACAAGTACCTCTCCGCTCCATGTACAAGTACCTCTCCGCTCCATGTACAAGTACATCTCTGCTCCATGTACAAGTACCTCTCCGCTCAATGTACAAGTACATCTCCGCTCCATGTACAAGTTCCTCTCCGCTCCATGTACAAGTACATCTCCGCTCCATGTACAAGTACCTCTCCGCTCCATGTACAAGTACCTCTCCGCTCAATGTACAAGTACATCTCCGCTCCATGTACAAGTACATCTCTGCTCCATGTACAAGTACCTCTCCGCTCAATGTACAAGTACATCTCCGCTCCATGTACAAGTACCTCTCCGCTCCATGTACAAGTACCTCTCCGGTCCATGTACAAGTACCTCTCCGCTCCATGTACAAGTACCTCTCCGCTCCATGTACAAGTACCTCTCCGCTCAATGTCAAGTGTCGACAGTACCTCTCCGCTCCATGTACAAATACCTCTCCGCTCTCATGTACAAGTACCTCTCCGCTCCATGTACAAGTACCTCTCCGCTCAATGTCAAGTGTCGACAGTACCTCTCCGCTCCATGTACAAATACCTCTCCGCTCCATGTACAAGTACCTCTCCGCTCTCATGTACAAGTACCTCTCCGCTCCATGTACAAGTAGCTCTCCGCTCAATGTACAAGTGTCGACAGTACCTTTCCGCTCCATGTACAAATACCTCTCCGCTCTCATGTACAAGTACCTCTCCGCTCCATGTACAAGTACCTCTCCGCTCAATGTACAAATACCTCTCCGCTCCATGTATAAGTACCTCTCCGCTCTATGTACAAGTACCTCTCCGCTCCATGTACAAGTACCTCTCCGCTCAATGTACAAATACCTCTCCGCTCCATGTACAAGTAGCTCTCCGCTGAATGTACAAGTGTCGACAGTACCTCTCCGCTCAATGTACAAGTACCTCTCCGCTCAATGTACAAATACCTCTCCGCTCCATGTACAAGTACCTCTCCGCTCAATGTCAAGTATCGACAGTACCTCTCTGCTCCATGTACAAGTACCTCTCCGCTGAATGTACAAGTGTCGACAGTACCTCTCCGCTCAATGTACAAGTACCTCTCCGCTCCATGTACAAGTACCTCTCCGCTCTCATGTACAAGTACCTCTCCGCTCCATGTACAAGTACCTCTCCGCTCAATGTACAAGTACCTCTGCGCTCCATGTACAAGTACCTCTCCGCTCAATGTACAAGTACCTCTCCGCTCAATGTACAAGTGTCGACAGTACCTCTCCGCTCCATGTACAAGTACCTCTCCGCTCAATGTACAAGTGTCGACAGTACCTCTACGCTCAATGTACAAGTACCTCTCCGCTGAATGTACAAGTGTCGACAGTACCTCTCCGCTCTCATGTACAAGTACCTCTCCGATCCATGTACAAGTACATCTCCGCTCCATGTACAAGTACATCTCCGCTCAATGTACAAGTACCTCTCCGCTCCATGTACAAGTACCTCTCCGCTCCATGTACAAGTACCTCTCCGCTCCATGTACAAGTACCTCTCCGCTCCATGTACAAGTACCTCTCCGCTCAATGTACAAGTACCTCTCCGCTCCATGTACAAGTACCTCTCCGCTCAATGTACAAGTACCTCTCCGCTCCATGTACAAGTACCTCTCCGCTCCATGTACAAGTACCTCTCCGCTCCATGTACAAGTACCTCTCCGCTCAATGTCAAGTATCGACAGTACCTCTCCGCTCCATGTACAAGTACCTCTCCGCTGAATGTACAAGTGTCGACAGTACCTCTCCGCTCAATGTACAAGTACCTCTCCGCTCCATGTACAAGTACCTCTCCGCTCTCATGTACAAGTACCTCTCCGCTCCATGTACAAGTACCTCTCCGCTCAATGTACAAGTACCTCTGCGCTCCATGTACAAGTACCTCTCCGCTCAATGTACAAGTACCTCTCCGCTCAATGTACAAGTGTCGACAGTACCTCTCCGCTCCATGTACAAGTACCTCTCCGCTCAATGTACAAGTGTCGACAGTACCTCTACGCTCAATGTACAAGTGTCGACAGTACCTCTCCGCTCTCATGTACAAGTACCTCTCCGATCCATGTACAAGTACATCTCCGCTCCATGTACAAGTACATCTCCGCTCAATGTACAAGTACCTCTCCGCTCCATGTACAAGTACCTCTCCGCTCCATGTACAAGTACCTCTCCGCTCCATGTACAAGTACCTCTCCGCTCCATGTACAAGTACCTCTCCGCTCAATGTACAAGTACCTCTCCGCTCCATGTACAAGTACCTCTCCGCTCCATGTACAAGTACCTCTCCGCTCCATGTACAAGTACCTCTCCGCTCAATGTACAAGTACCTCTCCGCTCCATGTACAAGTACCTCTCCGCTCCATGTACAAGTAGCTCTCCGCTCAATGTACAAGTGTCGACAGTACCTTTCCGCTCCATGTACAAATACCTCTCCGCTCTCATGTACAAGTACCTCTCCGCTCCATGTACAAGTACCTCTCCGCTCAATGTACAAATACCTCTCCGCTCCATGTATAAGTACCTCTCCGCTCTATGTACAAGTACCTCTCCGCTCCATGTACAAGTACCTCTCCGCTCAATGTACAAATACCTCTCCGCTCCATGTACAAGTAGCTCTCCGCTGAATGTACAAGTGTCGACAGTACCTCTCCGCTCAATGTACAAGTACCTCTCCGCTCAATGTACAAATACCTCTCCGCTCCATGTACAAGTACCTCTCCGCTCAATGTCAAGTATCGACAGTACCTCTCCGCTCCATGTACAAGTACCTCTCCGCTGAATGTACAAGTGTCGACAGTACCTCTCCGCTCAATGTACAAGTACCTCTCCGCTCCATGTACAAGTACCTCTCCGCTCTCATGTACAAGTACCTCTCCGCTCCATGTACAAGTACCTCTCCGCTCAATGTACAAGTACCTCTGCGCTCCATGTACAAGTACCTCTCCGCTCAATGTACAAGTACCTCTCCGCTCAATGTACAAGTGTCGACAGTACCTCTCCGCTCCATGTACAAGTACCTCTCCGCTCAATGTACAAGTGTCGACAGTACCTCTACGCTCAATGTACAAGTGTCGACAGTACCTCTCCGCTCTCATGTACAAGTACCTCTCCGATCCATGTACAAGTACATCTCCGCTCCATGTACAAGTACATCTCCGCTCAATGTACAAGTACCTCTCCGCTCCATGTACAAGTACCTCTCCGCTCCATGTACAAGTACCTCTCCGCTCCATGTACAAGTACCTCTCCGCTCCATGTACAAGTACCTCTCCGCTCAATGTACAAGTACCTCTCCGCTCCATGTACAAGTACCTCTCCGCTCAATGTACAAGTACCTCTCCGCTCCATGTACAAGTACCTCTCCGCTCCATGTACAAGTACCTCTCCGCTCCATGTACAAGTACCTCTCCGCTCCATGTACAAGTACATCTCTGCTCCATGTACAAGTACCTCTCCGCTCAATGTACAAGTACATCTCCGCTCCATGTACAAGTTCCTCTCCGCTCCATGTACAAGTACATCTCCGCTCCATGTACAAGTACCTCTCCGCTCCATGTACAAGTACCTCTCCGCTCAATGTACAAGTACATCTCCGCTCCATGTACAAGTACATCTCTGCTCCATGTACAAGTACCTCTCCGCTCAATGTACAAGTACATCTCCGCTCCATGTACAAGTACCTCTCCGCTCCATGTACAAGTACCTCTCCGGTCCATGTACAAGTACCTCTCCGCTCCATGTACAAGTACCTCTCCGCTCCATGTACAAGTACCTCTCCGCTCAATGTCAAGTGTCGACAGTACCTCTCCGCTCCATGTACAAATACCTCTCCGCTCTCATGTACAAGTACCTCTCCGCTCCATGTACAAGTACCTCTCCGCTCAATGTCAAGTGTCGACAGTACCTCTCCGCTCCATGTACAAATACCTCTCCGCTCCATGTACAAGTACCTCTCCGCTCTCATGTACAAGTACCTCTCCGCTCCATGTACAAGTAGCTCTCCGCTCAATGTACAAGTGTCGACAGTACCTTTCCGCTCCATGTACAAATACCTCTCCGCTCTCATGTACAAGTACCTCTCCGCTCCATGTACAAGTACCTCTCCGCTCAATGTACAAATACCTCTCCGCTCCATGTATAAGTACCTCTCCGCTCTATGTACAAGTACCTCTCCGCTCCATGTACAAGTACCTCTCCGCTCAATGTACAAATACCTCTCCGCTCCATGTACAAGTAGCTCTCCGCTGAATGTACAAGTGTCGACAGTACCTCTCCGCTCAATGTACAAGTACCTCTCCGCTCCGTATCATTAGTGAGGCGAAAGGCAATACAAAACTAATTTGGAAGCAGATTCAGAAGCTGTTAGGGACCGATCAGCTTAGATGCAGTAAGCCATTTGAACTAAAAGTCAATGGTAACCTTTTGCAAGACCCAGTACAACTGGCAAAAGCATTCAATGAATATTTCATTGACTCTGTTGCCGAGATTGCACAATGTTTCCCTAGTACATGTGAGAATCCTATCCCAGTGAACACCGCTCGTCCTTCCTTTAACATTGATTATATCACAGAGAGTAAAGTACAAATGATTATAAATTCACTCAAACCTTCCACAGCTAAAGATATTTATGGAATGGACACAGCTATGCTTAAGCGTCTTAAAAGCACTCTGGCCCCTCCCATCACACAGATCATTAATCTGTCAATCTTACAGGGAGAATTTCCAAGTGGATGGAAGTCAGCCGTCGTATCACCCATTTTTAAGTTAGGCGATCCACAGGTCGTCTCCAACTACAGGCCAATCAGTATTTTGCCTGTAGTGTCCAAGGTAGCAGAGAAGTGGGTAGCAGAACAGCTAATCTCCCACTTAGACAGTAGCCCCTTCTCACTGCATCCGATGCAATTTGGTTTTAGAGCCCATCACTCTACAGACACTGCTAACTGCTTCTTTCTGGAAAAAATAAAGTCACTGATGGACAGGGGAGGTGTTGTTGGTGCTGTGTTCCTTGACTTGAGAAAGGCATTTGATACAGTTAACCATAAGGTACTCCTTGCTAAATTGTCCACATTCAACTTCTCCCACAATGCTCTCAAGTGGATTGAGTCATATTTGAATAACCGAATTCAATGTGTGAAGGTCCACAACCATCAATCAACTGCTCTTAACTCCCATACCGGTGTTCCACAAGGTTCTGTGCTGGGTCCACTTCTGTTTGCTTTGTACGTTAATGATCTGCCCTCTGTGTGCCCCGACGTCGACATTCAGTTATATGCCGACGACACAGTGATATATGCCCATGGCAGCACAAACCAACAGGCTGCAGCTAAACTCACTAAGGCACTGGGCCACATCACAGCTTGGCTAAATCAATCATGCCTTCAACTCAACACATCTAAAACGGTCAGTATGTTTTTCTCTAAACGGCCAAGTAACACTCCAAAACCAGACATAATGATATCAGGAAAGAAACTACAAGTTGTCTCTGAGTTTAAATATCTGGGTATCATTATTGACTCGCAGTTATCCTTCAAATCTCATGTTAAGAAAACATGTCACAGGGTTAAGTTTGGCTTATCTAACTTCAGATTCATTAGAAATTCAATGACCACCGACTCAGCCAAGTTATATATGAACGCCATGATAATGTCCCACCTCACTTACTGCATAACAAGTTTCGCACAAGCCAATAAAACCACTCTGAAACCACTTGAAACATTATACAAGCAGACTCTCAAAATTTTGGACCGGAAGTTAAACACTTATCACTACTGCCCCATCTTAAAAAAGTACAACCTCTTGAGTTGGGATAGTTTAGTCAGATATGCCAATCTTTGCCTTGTGTACAAAATTCTACATAACACTGCTCCCCCTCCGCTCCGATCATTCATCACACAGAGGTCAGATACTAACCGGGCAACCAGAGGTGCAACTCGAGGCGACTGTGTTGTTCCGAGCAGAAAAAGTGCCTTCAGCCACTCTGTATTTTCAGTTAAGGCAACGCAGGAATGGAACAAAGTACCAGTGCATATAAGAGAGCTTGCTACTTACCGTTCCTTTACAGGACACCTGAAACTATGGCTCACAAATAACCAGTCATGTGCACATTAACAATAACTACTTCTCCCAGCATTCAGTCTCTAGTGTCTTATGTGTTTTTTATTGGTGTGTCTGTTTTAGATGTGTCCTGCTATGCTTATGTGTTTTTATTTTGTCTGCATGGCATTGTATTAATCAGCCCTTTATGTTTTTATTGTCTTCTTATTTTTGTAACACATGCATTTTAATTGACTTGAATTTTAGGCTGCCTCTTCAACATCTGGCCAGGGACAGCAGATGGAAACTAGCCGTCCAGGCTAACTCTGGCTCACTTACAGTCTTACTGTTGATTGGTGTGCATTGTCCCTGAGAAATAAACTAATAAATAAATAAAAATAAATAAACAATGTACAAATACCTCTCCGCTCCATGTACAAGTACCTCTCCGCTCAATGTCAAGTATCGACAGTACCTCTCTGCTCCATGTACAAGTACCTCTCCGCTGAATGTACAAGTGTCGACAGTACCTCTCCGCTCAATGTACAAGTACCTCTCCGCTCCATGTACAAGTACCTCTCCGCTCTCATGTACAAGTACCTCTCCGCTCCATGTACAAGTACCTCTCCGCTCAATGTACAAGTACCTCTGCGCTCCATGTACAAGTACCTCTCCGCTCAATGTACAAGTACCTCTCCGCTCAATGTACAAGTGTCGACAGTACCTCTCCGCTCCATGTACAAGTACCTCTCCGCTCAATGTACAAGTGTCGACAGTACCTCTACGCTCAATGTACAAGTACCTCTCCGCTGAATGTACAAGTGTCGACAGTACCTCTCCGCTCTCATGTACAAGTACCTCTCCGATCCATGTACAAGTACATCTCCGCTCCATGTACAAGTACATCTCCGCTCAATGTACAAGTACCTCTCCGCTCCATGTACAAGTACCTCTCCGCTCCATGTACAAGTACCTCTCCGCTCCATGTACAAGTACCTCTCCGCTCCATGTACAAGTACCTCTCCGCTCAATGTACAAGTACCTCTCCGCTCCATGTACAAGTACCTCTCCGCTCAATGTACAAGTACCTCTCCGCTCCATGTACAAGTACCTCTCCGCTCCATGTACAAGTACCTCTCCGCTCCATGTACAAGTACCTCTCCGCTCAATGTCAAGTATCGACAGTACCTCTCCGCTCCATGTACAAGTACCTCTCCGCTGAATGTACAAGTGTCGACAGTACCTCTCCGCTCAATGTACAAGTACCTCTCCGCTCCATGTACAAGTACCTCTCCGCTCTCATGTACAAGTACCTCTCCGCTCCATGTACAAGTACCTCTCCGCTCAATGTACAAGTACCTCTGCGCTCCATGTACAAGTACCTCTCCGCTCAATGTACAAGTACCTCTCCGCTCAATGTACAAGTGTCGACAGTACCTCTCCGCTCCATGTACAAGTACCTCTCCGCTCAATGTACAAGTGTCGACAGTACCTCTACGCTCAATGTACAAGTGTCGACAGTACCTCTCCGCTCTCATGTACAAGTACCTCTCCGATCCATGTACAAGTACATCTCCGCTCCATGTACAAGTACATCTCCGCTCAATGTACAAGTACCTCTCCGCTCCATGTACAAGTACCTCTCCGCTCCATGTACAAGTACCTCTCCGCTCCATGTACAAGTACCTCTCCGCTCCATGTACAAGTACCTCTCCGCTCAATGTACAAGTACCTCTCCGCTCCATGTACAAGTACCTCTCCGCTCCATGTACAAGTACCTCTCCGCTCCATGTACAAGTACCTCTCCGCTCAATGTACAAGTACCTCTCCGCTCCATGTACAAGTACCTCTCCGCTCCATGTACAAGTACCTCTCCGCTCCATGTACAAGTACCTCTCCGCTCAATGTACAAGTACCTCTCCGCTCCCTGTACAAGTACATCTCCGCTCCATGTACAAGTACCTCTCCGCTCCATGTACAAGTACCTCTCCGCTCAATGTACAAGTGTCGACAGTACCTCTCCGCTCCATGTACAAGTACCTCTCCGCTCCATGTACAAGTACCTCTCCGCTCAATGTACAAGTGTCGACAGTACCTCTCCGCTCCATCTACAAGTACCTCTCCGCTCAATGTACAAGTACCTCTCCGCTGAATGTACAAGTACCTCTCCGCTCCATGTACAAGTACCTCTCCGCTCCATGTACAAATACCTCTCCGCTCCATGTACAAGTACCTCTCCGCTCCATGTACAAGCACCTCTCCGCTACATGTACAAGTACCTCTCCGCTCCATGTACAAGTACCTCTCCGCTCCATGTACAAGTACCTCTCCGCTCAATGTACAAGTACCTCTCCGCTCCATGTACAAATACCTCTCCGCTCCATGTACAAATACCTCTCCGCTCCATGTACAAGTACCTCTCCGCTCCATGTACCAGTACCTCTCCGCTCAATGTACAAGTACATCTCCGCTCAATGTACAAGTACATCTCCGCTCAATGTACAAGTACGTCTCCGCTCAATGTACAAGTACCTCTCCGCTCAATGTACAAGTACCTCTCCGCTCCATGTACAAGTACCTCTCCGCTCAATGTACAAGTACATCTCCGCTCCATGTACCAGTACCTCTCCGCTCAATGTACAAGTACCTCTCCGCTCAATGTACAAGTACATCTCCGCTCCATGTACAAGTACGTCTCCGCTCAATGTATAAGTACCTCTCCGCTCCATGTACAAGTACCTCTCCGCTCCATGTACAAGTACATCTCCGCTCCATGTACAAGTACATCTCCGCTCCATGTACAAGTACCTCTCCGCTCCATGTACAAGTACCTCTCCGCTCCATGTACAAGTACATCTCCGCTCCATGTACAAGTACCTCTCCGCTCAATGTACAAGTACATCTCCGCTCCATGTACAAGTACATCTCCACTCCATGTACAAGTACCTCTCCGCTCAATGTACAAGTACATCTCCGCTCCATGTACCAGTACCTCTCCGCTCAATGTACAAGTACATCTCCACTCCATGTACAAGTACCTCTCCGCTCAATGTACAAGTACATCTCCGCTCCATGTACCAGTACCTCTCCGCTCAATGTACAAGTACATCTCCACTCCATGTACAAGTACCTCTCCGCTCAATGTACAAGTACATCTCCGCTCCATGTACCAGTACCTCTCCGCTCAATGTACAAGTACATCTCCGCTCCATGTACAAGTACCTCTCCGCTCAATGTACAAGTACCTCTCCGCTCAATGTACAAGTACATCTCCGCTCCATGTACCAGTACCTCTCCGCTCAATGTACAAGTACATCTGCGCTCCATGTAGGGCTGGGTATCGTTCAAAATTTTTCGATATCGATACCGTTTCGATACTTGGATTTCGATACCGGTTCCTGAACGATACTTTTTTCGATACCAATTTTTAGAAAAATCCATTTTAACAAAAATAAAACTGCATTACACATTGCAATTATTTTACAAATCTTTAGTTTCCCCCCATCTTAAGTTTTACAGCAGAAAAAAATCAAACCTACTGTATTTAACATAACTTTAAGTTCTCTAAACGTATTGCCGTCCCTACAAAAAATATTGGAGTACTACAAAGGAAAGAAATGTAGCTAAAACAAATAAATCAGTGGAATAGTTTTCAGTGCAAAACAGAGAGTTGCAAATCAGGGTTTAATGCTCACTGATGCAACAGAACTCTATTCTTGTACAAACTGATGAGATGGCTCCACTTCATGCATGGAAGACTAGTTGAGCATTGACTAGCCTATCAATATAGCCTTATATGCCACAAAGTGAATCGCATTTATATTCAACAAACTATCATGACATCAGCGTTTGTTAACGAGTTGCTAAAAATACATGGGCGATAACTGCCCGCTTGCACATAACGCTAATTAATTAAACATTAACGCTAGCGTTGCAGATCAGTGTGCTCACTGCTGCAACAGAACGTCATTCTTGTCAAATCTGACGAGACAGCTCAACTTCACTGACTAGCCAATCAATATAAATGAATCGCATTTACATTCAACAAACTATCATGACATCAGCGTTTGTTAACGAGTTGCTAAAAATACACAATGCCCGCTTGCGCATAACGTTACGGCGGCAATTAATTAAACGATCTAATGCTACAACTCACAGCCAGATGCATGGATTTGTCAGACTGAGGGATCTGATAACCGCTAACTTGCGGTAAGCTGAGCTGACCCACCTCTCAATTATTTCTCTTGTCTGTGGAAACCAGTCCGTGTTGTTTCTGTTTCTTTTCCTGCTTTTCATCATCTTCGCCATATGGTAATCCAGGATAGGAGTAGCTTGAGTGGCTAACTTCTTGTATACTATCCGCACCGCACGCCTGGCTCACAGTCACAACAAACACACCGGCTAAAGTGGGCGTAACGTTTCCTGCATGCCTCTACATGACAGCCAATCACCAGCCGTATTAGAGCGCGGCGTGCAAGCATGTCGCATGCTTATAGGCTCAATGACGCTGTTTTGTTTTGGTATCGAAAATTGGTATCGATTGACAAGGGAGGCTTCGATACCCCTTAGTATCGATGTTTCCATTTCGGTGCCAAGTAAGTATCGAAACTCGATACCCAGCCCTAGCTCCATGTACAAGTACCTCTCCGCTCAATGTACAAGTACCTCTCCGCTCAATGTACAAGTACCTCTCCGCTCCATGTACAAGTACCTCTCCGCTCCATGTACAAGTACCTCTCCGCTCCATGTACAAGTACCTCTCCGCTCCATGTACAAGTACATCTCCGCTCCATGTACAAGTACCTCTCCGCTCCATGTACAAGTACATCTCCGCTCCATGTACAAGTACCTCTCCGCTCCATGTACAAGTACCTCTCCGCTCAATGTACAAGTACATCTCCGCTCCATGTACAAGTACATCTCTGCTCCATGTACAAGTACCTCTCCGCTCAATGTACAAGTACATCTCCGCTCCATGTACAAGTACCTCTCCGCTCCATGTACAAGTACCTCTCCGGTCCATGTACAAGTACCTCTCCGCTCCATGTACAAGTACCTCTCCGCTCCATGTACAAGTACCTCTCCGCTCAATGTCAAGTGTCGACAGTACCTCTCCGCTCCATGTACAAATACCTCTCCGCTCTCATGTACAAGTACCTCTCCGCTCCATGTACAAGTACCTCTCCGCTCAATGTCAAGTGTCGACAGTACCTCTCCGCTCCATGTACAAATACCTCTCCGCTCCATGTACAAGTACCTCTCCGCTCTCATGTACAAGTACCTCTCCGCTCCATGTACAAGTAGCTCTCCGCTCAATGTACAAGTGTCGACAGTACCTTTCCGCTCCATGTACAAATACCTCTCCGCTCTCATGTACAAGTACCTCTCCGCTCCATGTACAAGTACCTCTCCGCTCAATGTACAAATACCTCTCCGCTCCATGTATAAGTACCTCTCCGCTCTATGTACAAGTACCTCTCCGCTCCATGTACAAGTACCTCTCCGCTCAATGTACAAATACCTCTCCGCTCCATGTACAAGTAGCTCTCCGCTGAATGTACAAGTGTCGACAGTACCTCTCCGCTCAATGTACAAGTACCTCTCCGCTCAATGTACAAATACCTCTCCGCTCCATGTACAAGTACCTCTCCGCTCAATGTCAAGTATCGACAGTACCTCTCCGCTCCATGTACAAGTACCTCTCCGCTGAATGTACAAGTGTCGACAGTACCTCTCCGCTCAATGTACAAGTACCTCTCCGCTCCATGTACAAGTACCTCTCCGCTCTCATGTACAAGTACCTCTCCGCTCCATGTACAAGTACCTCTCCGCTCAATGTACAAGTACCTCTGCGCTCCATGTACAAGTACCTCTCCGCTCAATGTACAAGTACCTCTCCGCTCAATGTACAAGTGTCGACAGTACCTCTCCGCTCCATGTACAAGTACCTCTCCGCTCAATGTACAAGTGTCGACAGTACCTCTACGCTCAATGTACAAGTACCTCTCCGCTGAATGTACAAGTGTCGACAGTACCTCTCCGCTCTCATGTACAAGTACCTCTCCGATCCATGTACAAGTACATCTCCGCTCCATGTACAAGTACATCTCCGCTCAATGTACAAGTACCTCTCCGCTCCATGTACAAGTACCTCTCCGCTCCATGTACAAGTACCTCTCCGCTCCATGTACAAGTACCTCTCCGCTCCATGTACAAGTACCTCTCCGCTCAATGTACAAGTACCTCTCCGCTCCATGTACAAGTACCTCTCCGCTCAATGTACAAGTACCTCTCCGCTCCATGTACAAGTACCTCTCCGCTCCATGTACAAGTACCTCTCCGCTCCATGTACAAGTACCTCTCCGCTCAATGTCAAGTATCGACAGTACCTCTCCGCTCCATGTACAAGTACCTCTCCGCTGAATGTACAAGTGTCGACAGTACCTCTCCGCTCCATGTACAAGTACATCTCTGCTCCATGTACAAGTACCTCTCCGCTCAATGTACAAGTACATCTCCGCTCCATGTACAAGTACCTATCCGCTCCATGTACAAGTACCTCTCCGGTCCATGTACAAGTACCTCTCCGCTCCATGTACAAGTACCTCTCCGCTCCATGTACAAGTACCTCTCCGCTCAATGTCAAGTGTCGACAGTACCTCTCCGCTCCATGTACAAATACCTCTCCGCTCTCATGTACAAGTACCTCTCCGCTCCATGTACAAGTACCTCTCCGCTCAATGTCAAGTGTCGACAGTACCTCTCCGCTCCATGTACAAATACCTCTCCGCTCCATGTACAAGTACCTCTCCGCTCTCATGTACAAGTACCTCTCCACTCCATGTACAAGTAGCTCTCCGCTCAATGTACAAGTGTCGACAGTACCTTTCCGCTCCATGTACAAATACCTCTCCGCTCTCATGTACAAGTACCTCTCCGCTCCATGTACAAGTACCTCTCCGCTCAATGTACAAATACCTCTCCGCTCCATGTATAAGTACCTCTCCGCTCTATGTACAAGTACCTCTCCGCTCCATGTACAAGTACCTCTCCGCTCAATGTACAAATACCTCTCCGCTCCATGTACAAGTAGCTCTCCGCTGAATGTACAAGTGTCGACAGTACCTCTCCGCTCAATGTACAAGTACCTCTCCGCTCAATGTACAAATACCTCTCCGCTCCATGTACAAGTACCTCTCCGCTCAATGTCAAGTATCGACAGTACCTCTCCGCTCCATGTACAAGTACCTCTCCGCTGAATGTACAAGTGTCGACAGTACCTCTCCGCTCAATGTACAAGTACCTCTCCGCTCCATGTACAAGTACCTCTCCGCTCTCATGTACAAGTACCTCTCCGCTCCATGTACAAGTACCTCTCCGCTCAATGTACAAGTACCTCTGCGCTCCATGTACAAGTACCTCTCCGCTCAATGTACAAGTACCTCTCCGCTCAATGTACAAGTGTCGACAGTACCTCTCCGCTCCATGTACAAGTACCTCTCCGCTCAATGTACAAGTGTCGACAGTACCTCTACGCTCAATGTACAAGTACCTCTCCGCTGAATGTACAAGTGTCGACAGTACCTCTCCGCTCTCATGTACAAGTACCTCTCCGATCCATGTACAAGTACATCTCCGCTCCATGTACAAGTACATCTCCGCTCAATGTACAAGTACCTCTCCGCTCCATGTACAAGTACCTCTCCGCTCCATGTACAAGTACCTCTCCGCTCCATGTACAAGTACCTCTCCGCTCCATGTACAAGTACCTCTCCGCTCAATGTACAAGTACCTCTCCGCTCCATGTACAAGTACCTCTCCGCTCAATGTACAAGTACCTCTCCGCTCCATGTACAAGTACCTCTCCGCTCAATGTCAAGTATCGACAGTACCTCTCCGCTCCATGTACAAGTACCTCTCCGCTGAATGTACAAGTGTCGACAGTACCTCTCCGCTCCATGTACAAGTACATCTCTGCTCCATGTACAAGTACCTCTCCGCTCAATGTACAAGTACATCTCCGCTCCATGTACAAGTACCTATCCGCTCCATGTACAAGTACCTCTCCGGTCCATGTACAAGTACCTCTCCGCTCCATGTACAAGTACCTCTCCGCTCCATGTACAAGTACCTCTCCGCTCAATGTCAAGTGTCGACAGTACCTCTCCGCTCCATGTACAAATACCTCTCCGCTCTCATGTACAAGTACCTCTCCGCTCCATGTACAAGTACCTCTCCGCTCAATGTCAAGTGTCGACAGTACCTCTCCGCTCCATGTACAAATACCTCTCCGCTCCATGTACAAGTACCTCTCCGCTCTCATGTACAAGTACCTCTCCACTCCATGTACAAGTAGCTCTCCGCTCAATGTACAAGTGTCGACAGTACCTTTCCGCTCCATGTACAAATACCTCTCCGCTCTCATGTACAAGTACCTCTCCGCTCCATGTACAAGTACCTCTCCGCTCAATGTACAAATACCTCTCCGCTCCATGTATAAGTACCTCTCCGCTCTATGTACAAGTACCTCTCCGCTCCATGTACAAGTACCTCTCCGCTCAATGTACAAATACCTCTCCGCTCCATGTACAAGTAGCTCTCCGCTGAATGTACAAGTGTCGACAGTACCTCTCCGCTCAATGTACAAGTACCTCTCCGCTCAATGTACAAATACCTCTCCGCTCCATGTACAAGTACCTCTCCGCTCAATGTCAAGTATCGACAGTACCTCTCCGCTCCATGTACAAGTACCTCTCCGCTGAATGTACAAGTGTCGACAGTACCTCTCCGCTCAATGTACAAGTACCTCTCCGCTCCATGTACAAGTACCTCTCCGCTCTCATGTACAAGTACCTCTCCGCTCCATGTACAAGTACCTCTCCGCTCAATGTACAAGTACCTCTGCGCTCCATGTACAAGTACCTCTCCGCTCAATGTACAAGTACCTCTCCGCTCAATGTACAAGTGTCGACAGTACCTCTCCGCTCCATGTACAAGTACCTCTCCGCTCAATGTACAAGTGTCGACAGTACCTCTACGCTCAATGTACAAGTACCTCTCCGCTGAATGTACAAGTGTCGACAGTACCTCTCCGCTCTCATGTACAAGTACCTCTCCGATCCATGTACAAGTACATCTCCGCTCCATGTACAAGTACATCTCCGCTCAATGTACAAGTACCTCTCCGCTCCATGTACAAGTACCTCTCCGCTCCATGTACAAGTACCTCTCCGCTCCATGTACAAGTACCTCTCCGCTCCATGTACAAGTACCTCTCCGCTCAATGTACAAGTACCTCTCCGCTCCATGTACAAGTACCTCTCCGCTCAATGTACAAGTACCTCTCCGCTCCATGTACAAGTACCTCTCCGCTCCATGTACAAGTACCTCTCCGCTCCATGTACAAGTACCTCTCCGCTCAATGTCAAGTATCGACAGTACCTCTCCGCTCCATGTACAAGTACCTCTCCGCTGAATGTACAAGTGTCGACAGTACCTCTCTGCTCAATGTACAAGTACCTCTCCGCTCCATGTACAAGTACCTCTCCGCTCTCATGTACAAGTACCTCTCCGCTCCATGTACAAGTACCTCTCCGCTCAATGTACAAGTACCTCTGCGCTCCATGTACAAGTACCTCTCCGCTCAATGTACAAGTACCTCTCCGCTCAATGTACAAGTGTCGACAGTACCTCTCCGCTCAATGTACAAGTGTCGACAGTACCTCTACGCTCAATGTACAAGTGTCGACAGTACCTCTCCGCTCTCATGTACAAGTACCTCTCCGATCCATGTACAAGTACATCTCCGCTCCATGTACAAGTACATCTCCGCTCAATGTACAAGTACCTCTCCGCTCCATGTACAAGTACCTCTCCGCTCCATGTACAAGTACCTCTCCGCTCCATGTACAAGTACCTCTCCGCTCCATGTACAAGTACCTCTCCGCTCAATGTACAAGTACCTCTCCGCTCCATGTACAAGTACCTCTCCGCTCCATGTACAAGTACCTCTCCGCTCCATGTACAAGTACCTCTCCGCTCAATGTACAAGTACCTCTCCGCTCCATGTACAAGTACCTCTCCGCTCCATGTACAAGTACCTCTCCGCTCCATGTACAAGTACCTCTCCGCTCAATGTACAAGTACCTCTCCGCTCCCTGTACAAGTACATCTCCGCTCCATGTACAAGTACCTCTCCGCTCCATGTACAAGTACCTCTCCGCTCAATGTACAAGTGTCGACAGTACCTCTCCGCTCCATGTACAAGTACCTCTCCGCTCCATGTACAAGTACCTCTCCGCTCAATGTACAAGTGTCGACAGTACCTCTCCGCTCCATCTACAAGTACCTCTCCGCTCAATGTACAAGTACCTCTCCGCTGAATGTACAAGTACCTCTCCGCTCCATGTACAAGTACCTCTCCGCTCCATGTACAAATACCTCTCCGCTCCATGTACAAGTACCTCTCCGCTCCATGTACAAGCACCTCTCCGCTACATGTACAAGTACCTCTCCGCTCCATGTACAAGTACCTCTCCGCTCCATGTACAAGTACCTCTCCGCTCAATGTACAAGTACCTCTCCGCTCCATGTACAAATACCTCTCCGCTCCATGTACAAATACCTCTCCGCTCCATGTACAAGTACCTCTCCGCTCCATGTACCAGTACCTCTCCGCTCAATGTACAAGTACATCTCCGCTCAATGTACAAGTACATCTCCGCTCAATGTACAAGTACGTCTCCGCTCAATGTACAAGTACCTCTCCGCTCAATGTACAAGTACCTCTCCGCTCCATGTACAAGTACCTCTCCGCTCAATGTACAAGTACATCTCCGCTCCATGTACCAGTACCTCTCCGCTCAATGTACAAGTACCTCTCCGCTCAATGTACAAGTACATCTCCGCTCCATGTACAAGTACGTCTCCGCTCAATGTATAAGTACCTCTCCGCTCCATGTACAAGTACCTCTCCGCTCCATGTACAAGTACATCTCCGCTCCATGTACAAGTACATCTCCGCTCCATGTACAAGTACCTCTCCGCTCCATGTACAAGTACCTCTCCGCTCCATGTACAAGTACATCTCCGCTCCATGTACAAGTACCTCTCCGCTCAATGTACAAGTACATCTCCGCTCCATGTACAAGTACATCTCCACTCCATGTACAAGTACCTCTCCGCTCAATGTACAAGTACATCTCCGCTCCATGTACCAGTACCTCTCCGCTCAATGTACAAGTACATCTCCACTCCATGTACAAGTACCTCTCCGCTCAATGTACAAGTACATCTCCGCTCCATGTACCAGTACCTCTCCGCTCAATGTACAAGTACATCTCCACTCCATGTACAAGTACCTCTCCGCTCAATGTACAAGTACATCTCCGCTCCATGTACCAGTACCTCTCCGCTCAATGTACAAGTACATCTCCGCTCCATGTACAAGTACCTCTCCGCTCAATGTACAAGTACCTCTCCGCTCAATGTACAAGTACATCTCCGCTCCATGTACCAGTACCTCTCCGCTCAATGTACAAGTACATCTCCGCTCCATGTACAAGTACCTCTCCGCTCCATGTACAAGTACCTCTCCGGTCCATGTACAAGTACCTCTCCGCTCCATGTACAAGTACCTCTCCGCTCCATGTACAAGTACCTCTCCGCTCAATGTCAAGTGTCGACAGTACCTCTCCGCTCCATGTACAAATACCTCTCCGCTCTCATGTACAAGTACCTCTCCGCTCCATGTACAAGTACCTCTCCGCTCAATGTCAAGTGTCGACAGTACCTCTCCGCTCCATGTACAAATACCTCTCCGCTCCATGTACAAGTACCTCTCCGCTCTCATGTACAAGTACCTCTCCGCTCCATGTACAAGTAGCTCTCCGCTCAATGTACAAGTGTCGACAGTACCTTTCCGCTCCATGTACAAATACCTCTCCGCTCTCATGTACAAGTACCTCTCCGCTCCATGTACAAGTACCTCTCCGCTCAATGTACAAATACCTCTCCGCTCCATGTATAAGTACCTCTCCGCTCTATGTACAAGTACCTCTCCGCTCCATGTACAAGTACCTCTCCGCTCAATGTACAAATACCTCTCCGCTCCATGTACAAGTAGCTCTCCGCTGAATGTACAAGTGTCGACAGTACCTCTCCGCTCAATGTACAAGTACCTCTCCGCTCAATGTACAAATACCTCTCCGCTCCATGTACAAGTACCTCTCCGCTCAATGTCAAGTATCGACAGTACCTCTCCGCTCCATGTACAAGTACCTCTCCGCTGAATGTACAAGTGTCGACAGTACCTCTCCGCTCAATGTACAAGTACCTCTCCGCTCCATGTACAAGTACCTCTCCGCTCTCATGTACAAGTACCTCTCCGCTCCATGTACAAGTACCTCTCCGCTCAATGTACAAGTACCTCTGCGCTCCATGTACAAGTACCTCTCCGCTCAATGTACAAGTACCTCTCCGCTCAATGTACAAGTGTCGACAGTACCTCTCCGCTCCATGTACAAGTACCTCTCCGCTCAATGTACAAGTGTCGACAGTACCTCTACGCTCAATGTACAAGTACCTCTCCGCTGAATGTACAAGTGTCGACAGTACCTCTCCGCTCTCATGTACAAGTACCTCTCCGATCCATGTACAAGTACATCTCCGCTCCATGTACAAGTACATCTCCGCTCAATGTACAAGTACCTCTCCGCTCCATGTACAAGTACCTCTCCGCTCCATGTACAAGTACCTCTCCGCTCCATGTACAAGTACCTCTCCGCTCCATGTACAAGTACCTCTCCGCTCAATGTACAAGTACCTCTCCGCTCCATGTACAAGTACCTCTCCGCTCAATGTACAAGTACCTCTCCGCTCCATGTACAAGTACCTCTCCGCTCCATGTACAAGTACCTCTCCGCTCCATGTACAAGTACCTCTCCGCTCAATGTCAAGTATCGACAGTACCTCTCCGCTCCATGTACAAGTACCTCTCCGCTGAATGTACAAGTGTCGACAGTACCTCTCCGCTCCATGTACAAGTACATCTCTGCTCCATGTACAAGTACCTCTCCGCTCAATGTACAAGTACATCTCCGCTCCATGTACAAGTACCTATCCGCTCCATGTACAAGTACCTCTCCGGTCCATGTACAAGTACCTCTCCGCTCCATGTACAAGTACCTCTCCGCTCCATGTACAAGTACCTCTCCGCTCAATGTCAAGTGTCGACAGTACCTCTCCGCTCCATGTACAAATACCTCTCCGCTCTCATGTACAAGTACCTCTCCGCTCCATGTACAAGTACCTCTCCGCTCAATGTCAAGTGTCGACAGTACCTCTCCGCTCCATGTACAAATACCTCTCCGCTCCATGTACAAGTACCTCTCCGCTCTCATGTACAAGTACCTCTCCACTCCATGTACAAGTAGCTCTCCGCTCAATGTACAAGTGTCGACAGTACCTTTCCGCTCCATGTACAAATACCTCTCCGCTCTCATGTACAAGTACCTCTCCGCTCCATGTACAAGTACCTCTCCGCTCAATGTACAAATACCTCTCCGCTCCATGTATAAGTACCTCTCCGCTCTATGTACAAGTACCTCTCCGCTCCATGTACAAGTACCTCTCCGCTCAATGTACAAATACCTCTCCGCTCCATGTACAAGTAGCTCTCCGCTGAATGTACAAGTGTCGACAGTACCTCTCCGCTCAATGTACAAGTACCTCTCCGCTCAATGTACAAATACCTCTCCGCTCCATGTACAAGTACCTCTCCGCTCAATGTCAAGTATCGACAGTACCTCTCCGCTCCATGTACAAGTACCTCTCCGCTGAATGTACAAGTGTCGACAGTACCTCTCCGCTCTCATGTACAAGTACCTCTCCGATCCATGTACAAGTACATCTCCGCTCCATGTACAAGTACATCTCCGCTCAATGTACAAGTACCTCTCCGCTCCATGTACAAGTACCTCTCCGCTCCATGTACAAGTACCTCTCCGCTCCATGTACAAGTACCTCTCCGCTCCATGTACAAGTACCTCTCCGCTCAATGTACAAGTACCTCTCCGCTCCATGTACAAGTACCTCTCCGCTCAATGTACAAGTACCTCTCCGCTCCATGTACAAGTACCTCTCCGCTCCATGTACAAGTACCTCTCCGCTCCATGTACAAGTACCTCTCCGCTCAATGTCAAGTATCGACAGTACCTCTCCGCTCCATGTACAAGTACCTCTCCGCTGAATGTACAAGTGTCGACAGTACCTCTCCGCTCCATGTACAAGTACATCTCTGCTCCATGTACAAGTACCTCTCCGCTCAATGTACAAGTACATCTCCGCTCCATGTACAAGTACCTATCCGCTCCATGTACAAGTACCTCTCCGGTCCATGTAGAAGTACCTCTCCGCTCCATGTACAAGTACCTCTCCGCTCCATGTACAAGTACCTCTCCGCTCAATGTCAAGTGTCGACAGTACCTCTCCGCTCCATGTACAAATACCTCTCCGCTCTCATGTACAAGTACCTCTCCGCTCCATGTACAAGTACCTCTCCGCTCAATGTCAAGTGTCGACAGTACCTCTCCGCTCCATGTACAAATACCTCTCCGCTCCATGTACAAGTACCTCTCCGCTCTCATGTACAAGTACCTCTCCACTCCATGTACAAGTAGCTCTCCGCTCAATGTACAAGTGTCGACAGTACCTTTCCGCTCCATGTACAAATACCTCTCCGCTCTCATGTACAAGTACCTCTCCGCTCCATGTACAAGTACCTCTCCGCTCAATGTACAAATACCTCTCCGCTCCATGTATAAGTACCTCTCCGCTCTATGTACAAGTACCTCTCCGCTCCATGTACAAGTACCTCTCCGCTCAATGTACAAATACCTCTCCGCTCCATGTACAAGTAGCTCTCCGCTGAATGTACAAGTGTCGACAGTACCTCTCCGCTCAATGTACAAGTACCTCTCCGCTCAATGTACAAATACCTCTCCGCTCCATGTACAAGTACCTCTCCGCTCAATGTCAAGTATCGACAGTACCTCTCCGCTCCATGTACAAGTACCTCTCCGCTGAATGTACAAGTGTCGACAGTACCTCTCCGCTCTCATGTACAAGTACCTCTCCGATCCATGTACAAGTACATCTCCGCTCCATGTACAAGTACATCTCCGCTCAATGTACAAGTACCTCTCCGCTCCATGTACAAGTACCTCTCCGCTCCATGTACAAGTACCTCTCCGCTCCATGTACAAGTACCTCTCCGCTCCATGTACAAGTACCTCTCCGCTCAATGTACAAGTACCTCTCCGCTCCATGTACAAGTACCTCTCCGCTCAATGTACAAGTACCTCTCCGCTCCATGTACAAGTACCTCTCCGCTCCATGTACAAGTACCTCTCCGCTCCATGTACAAGTACCTCTCCGCTCAATGTCAAGTATCGACAGTACCTCTCCGCTCCATGTACAAGTACCTCTCCGCTGAATGTACAAGTGTCGACAGTACCTCTCCGCTCCATGTACAAGTACATCTCTGCTCCATGTACAAGTACCTCTCCGCTCAATGTACAAGTACATCTCCGCTCCATGTACAAGTACCTATCCGCTCCATGTACAAGTACCTCTCCGGTCCATGTACAAGTACCTCTCCGCTCCATGTACAAGTACCTCTCCGCTCCATGTACAAGTACCTCTCCGCTCAATGTCAAGTGTCGACAGTACCTCTCCGCTCCATGTACAAATACCTCTCCGCTCTCATGTACAAGTACCTCTCCGCTCCATGTACAAGTACCTCTCCGCTCAATGTCAAGTGTCGACAGTACCTCTCCGCTCCATGTACAAATACCTCTCCGCTCCATGTACAAGTACCTCTCCGCTCTCATGTACAAGTACCTCTCCACTCCATGTACAAGTAGCTCTCCGCTCAATGTACAAGTGTCGACAGTACCTTTCCGCTCCATGTACAAATACCTCTCCGCTCTCATGTACAAGTACCTCTCCGCTCCATGTACAAGTACCTCTCCGCTCAATGTACAAATACCTCTCCGCTCCATGTATAAGTACCTCTCCGCTCTATGTACAAGTACCTCTCCGCTCCATGTACAAGTACCTCTCCGCTCAATGTACAAATACCTCTCCGCTCCATGTACAAGTAGCTCTCCGCTGAATGTACAAGTGTCGACAGTACCTCTCCGCTCAATGTACAAGTACCTCTCCGCTCAATGTACAAATACCTCTCCGCTCCATGTACAAGTACCTCTCCGCTCAATGTCAAGTATCGACAGTACCTCTCCGCTCCATGTACAAGTACCTCTCCGCTGAATGTACAAGTGTCGACAGTACCTCTCCGCTCAATGTACAAGTACCTCTCCGCTCCATGTACAAGTACCTCTCCGCTCTCATGTACAAGTACCTCTCCGCTCCATGTACAAGTACCTCTCCGCTCAATGTACAAGTACCTCTGCGCTCCATGTACAAGTACCTCTCCGCTCAATGTACAAGTACCTCTCCGCTCAATGTACAAGTGTCGACAGTACCTCTCCGCTCCATGTACAAGTACCTCTCCGCTCAATGTACAAGTGTCGACAGTACCTCTACGCTCAATGTACAAGTACCTCTCCGCTGAATGTACAAGTGTCGACAGTACCTCTCCGCTCTCATGTACAAGTACCTCTCCGATCCATGTACAAGTACATCTCCGCTCCATGTACAAGTACATCTCCGCTCAATGTACAAGTACCTCTCCGCTCCATGTACAAGTACCTCTCCGCTCCATGTACAAGTACCTCTCCGCTCCATGTACAAGTACCTCTCCGCTCCATGTACAAGTACCTCTCCGCTCAATGTACAAGTACCTCTCCGCTCCATGTACAAGTACCTCTCCGCTCAATGTACAAGTACCTCTCCGCTCCATGTACAAGTACCTCTCCGCTCAATGTCAAGTATCGACAGTACCTCTCCGCTCCATGTACAAGTACCTCTCCGCTGAATGTACAAGTGTCGACAGTACCTCTCCGCTCCATGTACAAGTACATCTCTGCTCCATGTACAAGTACCTCTCCGCTCAATGTACAAGTACATCTCCGCTCCATGTACAAGTACCTATCCGCTCCATGTACAAGTACCTCTCCGGTCCATGTACAAGTACCTCTCCGCTCCATGTACAAGTACCTCTCCGCTCCATGTACAAGTACCTCTCCGCTCAATGTCAAGTGTCGACAGTACCTCTCCGCTCCATGTACAAATACCTCTCCGCTCTCATGTACAAGTACCTCTCCGCTCCATGTACAAGTACCTCTCCGCTCAATGTCAAGTGTCGACAGTACCTCTCCGCTCCATGTACAAATACCTCTCCGCTCCATGTACAAGTACCTCTCCGCTCTCATGTACAAGTACCTCTCCACTCCATGTACAAGTAGCTCTCCGCTCAATGTACAAGTGTCGACAGTACCTTTCCGCTCCATGTACAAATACCTCTCCGCTCTCATGTACAAGTACCTCTCCGCTCCATGTACAAGTACCTCTCCGCTCAATGTACAAATACCTCTCCGCTCCATGTATAAGTACCTCTCCGCTCTATGTACAAGTACCTCTCCGCTCCATGTACAAGTACCTCTCCGCTCAATGTACAAATACCTCTCCGCTCCATGTACAAGTAGCTCTCCGCTGAATGTACAAGTGTCGACAGTACCTCTCCGCTCAATGTACAAGTACCTCTCCGCTCAATGTACAAATACCTCTCCGCTCCATGTACAAGTACCTCTCCGCTCAATGTCAAGTATCGACAGTACCTCTCCGCTCCATGTACAAGTACCTCTCCGCTGAATGTACAAGTGTCGACAGTACCTCTCCGCTCAATGTACAAGTACCTCTCCGCTCCATGTACAAGTACCTCTCCGCTCTCATGTACAAGTACCTCTCCGCTCCATGTACAAGTACCTCTCCGCTCAATGTACAAGTACCTCTGCGCTCCATGTACAAGTACCTCTCCGCTCAATGTACAAGTACCTCTCCGCTCAATGTACAAGTGTCGACAGTACCTCTCCGCTCCATGTACAAGTACCTCTCCGCTCAATGTACAAGTGTCGACAGTACCTCTACGCTCAATGTACAAGTACCTCTCCGCTGAATGTACAAGTGTCGACAGTACCTCTCCGCTCTCATGTACAAGTACCTCTCCGATCCATGTACAAGTACATCTCCGCTCCATGTACAAGTACATCTCCGCTCAATGTACAAGTACCTCTCCGCTCCATGTACAAGTACCTCTCCGCTCCATGTACAAGTACCTCTCCGCTCCATGTACAAGTACCTCTCCGCTCCATGTACAAGTACCTCTCCGCTCCATGTACAAGTACCTCTCCGCTCAATGTCAAGTGTCGACAGTACCTCTCCGCTCCATGTACACATACCTCTCCGCTCTCATGTACAAGTACCTCTCCGCTCCATGTACAAGTACCTCTCCGCTCAATGTCAAGTGTCGACAGTACCTCTCCGCTCCATGTACAAATACCTCTCCGCTCCATGTACAAGTACCTCTCCGCTCTCATGTACAAGTACCTCTCCACTCCATGTACAAGTAGCTCTCCGCTCAATGTACAAGTGTCGACAGTACCTTTCCGCTCCATGTACAAATACCTCTCCGCTCTCATGTACAAGTACCTCTCCGCTCCATGTACAAGTACCTCTCCGCTCAATGTACAAATACCTCTCCGCTCCATGTATAAGTACCTCTCCGCTCTATGTACAAGTACCTCTCCGCTCCATGTACAAGTACCTCTCCGCTCAATGTACAAATACCTCTCCGCTCCATGTACAAGTAGCTCTCCGCTGAATGTACAAGTGTCGACAGTACCTCTCCGCTCAATGTACAAGTACCTCTCCGCTCAATGTACAAATACCTCTCCGCTCCATGTACAAGTACCTCTCCGCTCAATGTCAAGTATCGACAGTACCTCTCCGCTCCATGTACAAGTACCTCTCCGCTGAATGTACAAGTGTCGACAGTACCTCTCCGCTCAATGTACAAGTACCTCTCCGCTCCATGTACAAGTACCTCTCCGCTCTCATGTACAAGTACCTCTCCGCTCCATGTACAAGTACCTCTCCGCTCAATGTACAAGTACCTCTGCGCTCCATGTACAAGTACCTCTCCGCTCAATGTACAAGTACCTCTCCGCTCAATGTACAAGTGTCGACAGTACCTCTCCGCTCCATGTACAAGTACCTCTCCGCTCAATGTACAAGTGTCGACAGTACCTCTACGCTCAATGTACAAGTACCTCTCCGCTGAATGTACAAGTGTCGACAGTACCTCTCCGCTCTCATGTACAAGTACCTCTCCGATCCATGTACAAGTACATCTCCGCTCCATGTACAAGTACATCTCCGCTCAATGTACAAGTACCTCTCCGCTCCATGTACAAGTACCTCTCCGCTCCATGTACAAGTACCTCTCCGCTCCATGTACAAGTACCTCTCCGCTCCATGTACAAGTACCTCTCCGCTCAATGTACAAGTACCTCTCCGCTCCATGTACAAGTACCTCTCCGCTCAATGTACAAGTACCTCTCCGCTCCATGTACAAGTACCTCTCCGCTCCATGTACAAGTACCTCTCCGCTCCATGTACAAGTACCTCTCCGCTCAATGTCAAGTATCGACAGTACCTCTCCGCTCCATGTACAAGTACCTCTCCGCTGAATGTACAAGTGTCGACAGTACCTCTCCGCTCAATGTACAAGTACCTCTCCGCTCCATGTACAAGTACCTCTCCGCTCTCATGTACAAGTACCTCTCCGCTCCATGTACAAGTACCTCTCCGCTCAATGTACAAGTACCTCTGCGCTCCATGTACAAGTACCTCTCCGCTCAATGTACAAGTACCTCTCCGCTCAATGTACAAGTGTCGACAGTACCTCTCCGCTCAATGTACAAGTGTCGACAGTACCTCTACGCTCAATGTACAAGTGTCGACAGTACCTCTCCGCTCTCATGTACAAGTACCTCTCCGATCCATGTACAAGTACATCTCCGCTCCATGTACAAGTACATCTCCGCTCAATGTACAAGTACCTCTCCGCTCCATGTACAAGTACCTCTCCGCTCCATGTACAAGTACCTCTCCGCTCCATGTACAAGTACCTCTCCGCTCCATGTACAAGTACCTCTCCGCTCAATGTACAAGTACCTCTCCGCTCCATGTACAAGTACCTCTCCGCTCCATGTACAAGTACCTCTCCGCTCCATGTACAAGTACCTCTCCGCTCAATGTACAAGTACCTCTCCGCTCCATGTACAAGTACCTCTCCGCTCCATGTACAAGTACCTCTCCGCTCCATGTACAAGTACCTCTCCGCTCAATGTACAAGTACCTCTCCGCTCCCTGTACAAGTACATCTCCGCTCCATGTACAAGTACCTCTCCGCTCCATGTACAAGTACCTCTCCGCTCAATGTACAAGTGTCGACAGTACCTCTCCGCTCCATGTACAAGTACCTCTCCGCTCCATGTACAAGTACCTCTCCGCTCAATGTACAAGTGTCGACAGTACCTCTCCGCTCCATCTACAAGTACCTCTCCGCTCAATGTACAAGTACCTCTCCGCTGAATGTACAAGTACCTCTCCGCTCCATGTACAAGTACCTCTCCGCTCCATGTACAAATACCTCTCCGCTCCATGTACAAGTACCTCTCCGCTCCATGTACAAGCACCTCTCCGCTACATGTACAAGTACCTCTCCGCTCCATGTACAAGTACCTCTCCGCTCCATGTACAAGTACCTCTCCGCTCAATGTACAAGTACCTCTCCGCTCCATGTACAAATACCTCTCCGCTCCATGTACAAATACCTCTCCGCTCCATGTACAAGTACCTCTCCGCTCCATGTACCAGTACCTCTCCGCTCAATGTACAAGTACATCTCCGCTCAATGTACAAGTACATCTCCGCTCAATGTACAAGTACGTCTCCGCTCAATGTACAAGTACCTCTCCGCTCAATGTACAAGTACCTCTCCGCTCCATGTACAAGTACCTCTCCGCTCAATGTACAAGTACATCTCCGCTCCATGTACCAGTACCTCTCCGCTCAATGTACAAGTACCTCTCCGCTCAATGTACAAGTACATCTCCGCTCCATGTACAAGTACGTCTCCGCTCAATGTATAAGTACCTCTCCGCTCCATGTACAAGTACCTCTCCGCTCCATGTACAAGTACATCTCCGCTCCATGTACAAGTACATCTCCGCTCCATGTACAAGTACCTCTCCGCTCCATGTACAATTACCTCTCCGCTCCATGTACAAGTACATCTCCGCTCCATGTACAAGTACCTCTCCGCTCAATGTACAAGTACATCTCCGCTCCATGTACAAGTACATCTCCACTCCATGTACAAGTACCTCTCCGCTCAATGTACAAGTACATCTCCGCTCCATGTACCAGTACCTCTCCGCTCAATGTACAAGTACATCTCCACTCCATGTACAAGTACCTCTCCGCTCAATGTACAAGTACATCTCCGCTCCATGTACCAGTACCTCTCCGCTCAATGTACAAGTACATCTCCACTCCATGTACAAGTACCTCTCCGCTCAATGTACAAGTACATCTCCGCTCCATGTACCAGTACCTCTCCGCTCAATGTACAAGTACATCTCCGCTCCATGTACAAGTACCTCTCCGCTCAATGTACAAGTACCTCTCCGCTCAATGTACAAGTACATCTCCGCTCCATGTACCAGTACCTCTCCGCTCAATGTACAAGTACATCTGCGCTCCATGTAGGGCTGGGTATCGTTCAAAATTTTTCGATATCGATACCGTTTCGATACTTGGATTTCGATACCGGTTCCTGAACGATACTTTTTTCGATACCAATTTTTAGAAAAATCCATTTTAACAAAAATAAAACTGCATTACACATTGCAATTATTTTACAAATCTTTAGTTTCCCCCCATCTTAAGTTTTACAGCAGAAAAAAATCAAACCTACTGTATTTAACATAACTTTAAGTTCTCTAAACGTATTGCCGTCCCTACAAAAAATATTGGAGTACTACAAAGGAAAGAAATGTAGCTAAAACAAATAAATCAGTGGAATAGTTTTCAGTGCAAAACAGAGAGTTGCAAATCAGGGTTTAATGCTCACTGATGCAACAGAACTCTATTCTTGTACAAACTGATGAGATGGCTCCACTTCATGCATGGAAGACTAGTTGAGCATTGACTAGCCTATCAATATAGCCTTATATGCCACAAAGTGAATCGCATTTATATTCAACAAACTATCATGACATCAGCGTTTGTTAACGAGTTGCTAAAAATACATGGGCGATAACTGCCCGCTTGCACATAACGCTAATTAATTAAACATTAACGCTAGCGTTGCAGATCAGTGTGCTCACTGCTGCAACAGAACGTCATTCTTGTCAAATCTGACGAGACAGCTCAACTTCACTGACTAGCCAATCAATATAAATGAATCGCATTTACATTCAACAAACTATCATGACATCAGCGTTTGTTAACGAGTTGCTAAAAATACACAATGCCCGCTTGCGCATAACGTTACGGCGGCAATTAATTAAACGATCTAATGCTACAACTCACAGCCAGATGCATGGATTTGTCAGACTGAGGGATCTGATAACCGCTAACTTGCGGTAAGCTGAGCTGACCCACCTCTCAATTATTTCTCTTGTCTGTGGAAACCAGTCCGTGTTGTTTCTGTTTCTTTTCCTGCTTTTCATCATCTTCGCCATATGGTAATCCAGGATAGGAGTAGCTTGAGTGGCTAACTTCTTGTATACTATCCGCACCGCACGCCTGGCTCACAGTCACAACAAACACACCGGCTAAAGTGGGCGTAACGTTTCCTGCATGCCTCTACATGACAGCCAATCACCAGCCGTATTAGAGCGCGGCGTGCAAGCATGTCGCATGCTTATAGGCTCAATGACGCTGTTTTGTTTTGGTATCGAAAATTGGTATCGATTGACAAGGGAGGCTTCGATACCCCTTAGTATCGATGTTTCCATTTCGGTGCCAAGTAAGTATCGAAACTCGATACCCAGCCCTAGCTCCATGTACAAGTACCTCTCCGCTCAATGTACAAGTACCTCTCCGCTCAATGTACAAGTACCTCTCCGCTCCATGTACAAGTACCTCTCCGCTCCATGTACAAGTACCTCTCCGCTCCATGTACAAGTACCTCTCCGCTCCATGTACAAGTACATCTCTGCTCCATGTACAAGTACCTCTCCGCTCAATGTACAAGTACCTCTCCGCTCCATGTACAAGTACCTCTCCGCTCCATGTACAAGTACCTCTCCGCTCCATGTACAAGTACCTCTCCGCTCAATGTACAAGTACCTCTCCGCTCCATGTACAAGTACATCTCCGCTCAATGTACAAGTACCTCTCCGCTCCATGTACAAGTACCTCTCCGCTCCATGTACAAGTACCTCTCCGCTCCATGTACAAGTACCTCTCCGCTCAATGTCAAGTATCGACAGTACCTCTCCGCTCCATGTACAAGTACCTCTCCGCTGAATGTACAAGTGTCGACAGTACCTCTCCGCTCAATGTACAAGTACCTCTCCGCTCCATGTACAAGTACCTCTCCGCTCTCATGTACAAGTACCTCTCCGCTCCATGTACAAGTACCTCTCCGCTCAATGTACAAGTACCTCTGCGCTCCATGTACAAGTACCTCTCCGCTCAATGTACAAGTACCTCTCCGCTCAATGTACAAGTGTCGACAGTACCTCTCCGCTCAATGTACAAGTGTCGACAGTACCTCTACGCTCAATGTACAAGTGTCGACAGTACCTCTCCGCTCTCATGTACAAGTACCTCTCCGATCCATGTACAAGTACATCTCCGCTCCATGTACAAGTACATCTCCGCTCAATGTACAAGTACCTCTCCGCTCCATGTACAAGTACCTCTCCGCTCCATGTACAAGTACCTCTCCGCTCCATGTACAAGTACCTCTCCGCTCCATGTACAAGTACCTCTCCGCTCAATGTACAAGTACCTCTCCGCTCCATGTACAAGTACCTCTCCGCTCCATGTACAAGTACCTCTCCGCTCCATGTACAAGTACCTCTCCGCTCAATGTACAAGTACCTCTCCGCTCCATGTACAAGTACCTCTCCGCTCCCTGTACAAGTACATCTCCGCTCCATGTACAAGTACCTCTCCGCTCAATGTACAAGTACCTCTCCGCTCAATGTACAAGTGTCGACAGTACCTCTCCGCTCCATGTACAAGTACCTCTCCGCTCCATGTACAAGTACCTCTCCGCTCAATGTACAAGTGTCGACAGTACCTCTCCGCTCCATCTACAAGTACCTCTCCGCTCAATGTACAAGTACCTCTCCGCTGAATGTACAAGTACCTCTCCGCTCCATGTACAAGTACCTCTCCGCTCCATGTACAAATACCTCTCCGCTCCATGTACAAGTACCTCTCCGCTCCATGTACAAGCAACTCTCCGCTACATGTACAAGTACCTCTCCGCTCCATGTACAAGTACCTCTCCGCTCCATGTACAAGTACCTCTCCGCTCCATGTACAAGTACCTCTCCGCTCAATGTACAAGTACCTCTCCGCTCCCTGTACAAGTACATCTCCGCTCCATGTACAAGTACCTCTCCGCTCCATGTACAAGTACCTCTCCGCTCAATGTACAAGTGTCGACAGTACCTCTCCGCTCCATGTACAAGTACCTCTCCGCTCAATGTACAAGTGTCGACAGTACCTCTCCGCTCCATCTACAAGTACCTCTCCGCTCAATGTACAAGTACCTCTCCGCTGAATGTACAAGTACCTCTCCGCTCCATGTACAAGTACCTCTCCGCTCCATGTACAAATACCTCTCCGCTCCATGTACAAGTACCTCTCCGCTCCATGTACAAGCACCTCTCCGCTACATGTACAAGTACCTCTCCGCTCCATGTACAAGTACCTCTCCGCTCCATGTACAAGTACCTCTCCGCTCAATGTACAAGTACCTCTCCGCTCCATGTACAAATACCTCTCCGCTCCATGTACAAATACCTCTCCGCTCCATGTACAAGTACCTCTCCGCTCCATGTACCAGTACCTCTCCGCTCAATGTACAAGTACATCTCCGCTCAATGTACAAGTACATCTCCGCTCAATGTACAAGTACGTCTCCGCTCAATGTACAAGTACCTCTCCGCTCAATGTACAAGTACCTCTCCGCTCCATGTACAAGTACCTCTCCGCTCAATGTACAAGTACATCTCCGCTCCATGTACCAGTACCTCTCCGCTCAATGTACAAGTACCTCTCCGCTCAATGTACAAGTACATCTCCGCTCCATGTACAAGTACGTCTCCGCTCAATGTATAAGTACCTCTCCGCTCCATGTACAAGTACCTCTCCGCTCCATGTACAAGTACATCTCCGCTCCATGTACAAGTACATCTCCGCTCCATGTACAAGTACCTCTCCGCTCCATGTACAAGTACCTCTCCGCTCCATGTACAAGTACATCTCCGCTCCATGTACAAGTACCTCTCCGCTCAATGTACAAGTACATCTCCGCTCCATGTACAAGTACATCTCCACTCCATGTACAAGTACCTCTCCGCTCAATGTACAAGTACATCTCCGCTCCATGTACCAGTACCTCTCCGCTCAATGTACAAGTACATCTCCACTCCATGTACAAGTACCTCTCCGCTCAATGTACAAGTACATCTCCGCTCCATGTACCAGTACCTCTCCGCTCAATGTACAAGTACATCTCCACTCCATGTACAAGTACCTCTCCGCTCAATGTACAAGTACATCTCCGCTCCATGTACCAGTACCTCTCCGCTCAATGTACAAGTACCTCTCCGCTCCATGTACAAGTACCTCTCCGCTCAATGTACAAGTACCTCTCCGCTCCCTGTACAAGTACCTCTCCGCTCAATGTACAAGTACCTCTCCGCTCCATGTACAAGTACCTCTCCGCTCCATGTACAAGTACCTCTCCGCTCCATGTACAAGTACCTCTCCGCTCAATGTACAAGTACCTCTCCGCTCCATGTACAAGTACCTCTCCGCTCCATGTACAAGTACCTCTCCGCTCCATGTACAAGTACCTCTCCGCTCAATGTACAAGTACCTCTCCGCTCCCTGTACAAGTACATCTCCGCTCCATGTACAAGTACCTCTCCGCTCCATGTACAAGTACCTCTCCGCTCAATGTACAAGTGTCGACAGTACCTCTCCGCTCCATGTACAAGTACCTCTCCGCTCCATGTACAAGTACCTCTCCGCTCAATGTACAAGTGTCGACAGTACCTCTCCGCTCCATCTACAAGTACCTCTCCGCTCAATGTACAAGTACCTCTCCGCTGAATGTACAAGTACCTCTCCGCTCCATGTACAAGTACCTCTCCGCTCCATGTACAAATACCTCTCCGCTCCATGTACAAGTACCTCTCCGCTCCATGTACAAGCACCTCTCCGCTACATGTACAAGTACCTCTCCGCTCCATGTACAAGTACCTCTCCGCTCCATGTACAAGTACCTCTCCGCTCAATGTACAAGTACCTCTCCGCTCCATGTACAAATACCTCTCCGCTCCATGTACAAATACCTCTCCGCTCCATGTACAAGTACCTCTCCGCTCCATGTACCAGTACCTCTCCGCTCAATGTACAAGTACATCTCCGCTCAATGTACAAGTACATCTCCGCTCAATGTACAAGTACGTCTCCGCTCAATGTACAAGTACCTCTCCGCTCAATGTACAAGTACCTCTCCGCTCCATGTACAAGTACCTCTCCGCTCAATGTACAAGTACATCTCCGCTCCATGTACCAGTACCTCTCCGCTCAATGTACAAGTACCTCTCCGCTCAATGTACAAGTACATCTCCGCTCCATGTACAAGTACGTCTCCGCTCAATGTATAAGTACCTCTCCGCTCCATGTACAAGTACCTCTCCGCTCCATGTACAAGTACATCTCCGCTCCATGTACAAGTACATCTCCGCTCCATGTACAAGTACCTCTCCGCTCCATGTACAATTACCTCTCCGCTCCATGTACAAGTACATCTCCGCTCCATGTACAAGTACCTCTCCGCTCAATGTACAAGTACATCTCCGCTCCATGTACAAGTACATCTCCACTCCATGTACAAGTACCTCTCCGCTCAATGTACAAGTACATCTCCGCTCCATGTACCAGTACCTCTCCGCTCAATGTACAAGTACATCTCCACTCCATGTACAAGTACCTCTCCGCTCAATGTACAAGTACATCTCCGCTCCATGTACCAGTACCTCTCCGCTCAATGTACAAGTACATCTCCACTCCATGTACAAGTACCTCTCCGCTCAATGTACAAGTACATCTCCGCTCCATGTACCAGTACCTCTCCGCTCAATGTACAAGTACATCTCCGCTCCATGTACAAGTACCTCTCCGCTCAATGTACAAGTACCTCTCCGCTCAATGTACAAGTACATCTCCGCTCCATGTACCAGTACCTCTCCGCTCAATGTACAAGTACATCTGCGCTCCATGTAGGGCTGGGTATCGTTCAAAATTTTTCGATATCGATACCGTTTCGATACTTGGATTTCGATACCGGTTCCTGAACGATACTTTTTTCAATACCAATTTTTAGAAAAATCCATTTTAACAAAAATAAAACTGCATTACACATTGCAATTATTTTACAAATCTTTAGTTTCCCCCCATCTTAAGTTTTACAGCAGAAAAAAATCAAACCTACTGTATTTAACATAACTTTAAGTTCTCTAAACGTATTGCCGTCCCTACAAAAAATATTGGAGTACTACAAAGGAAAGAAATGTAGCTAAAACAAATAAATCAGTGGAATAGTTTTCAGTGCAAAACAGAGAGTTGCAAATCAGGGTTTAATGCTCACTGATGCAACAGAACTCTATTCTTGTACAAACTGATGAGATGGCTCCACTTCATGCATGGAAGACTAGTTGAGCATTGACTAGCCTATCAATATAGCCTTATATGCCACAAAGTGAATCGCATTTATATTCAACAAACTATCATGACATCAGCGTTTGTTAACGAGTTGCTAAAAATACATGGGCGATAACTGCCCGCTTGCACATAACGCTAATTAATTAAACATTAACGCTAGCGTTGCAGATCAGTGTGCTCACTGCTGCAACAGAACGTCATTCTTGTCAAATCTGACGAGACAGCTCAACTTCACTGACTAGCCAATCAATATAAATTAATCGCATTTACATTCAACAAACTATCATGACATCAGCGTTTGTTAACGAGTTGCTAAAAATACACAATGCCCGCTTGCGCATAACGTTACGGCGGCAATTAATTAAACGATCTAATGCTACAACTCACAGCCAGATGCATGGATTTGTCAGACTGAGGGATCTGATAACCGCTAACTTGCGGTAAGCTGAGCTGACCCACCTCTCAATTATTTCTCTTGTCTGTGGAAACCAGTCCGTGTTGTTTCTGTTTCTTTTCCTGCTTTTCATCATCTTCGCCATATGGTAATCCAGGATAGGAGTAGCTTGAGTGGCTAACTTCTTGTATACTATCCGCACCGCACGCCTGGCTCACAGTCACAACAAACACACCGGCTAAAGTGGGCGTAACGTTTCCTGCATGCCTCTACATGACAGCCAATCACCAGCCGTATTAGAGCGCGGCGTGCAAGCATGTCGCATGCTTATAGGCTCAATGACGCTGTTTTGTTTTGGTATCGAAAATTGGTATCGATTGACAAGGGAGGCTTCGATACCCCTTAGTATCGATGTTTCCATTTCGGTGCCAAGTAAGTATCGAAACTCGATACCCAGCCCTAGCTCCATGTACAAGTACCTCTCCGCTCAATGTACAAGTACCTCTCCGCTCAATGTACAAGTACCTCTCCGCTCCATGTACAAGTACCTCTCCGCTCCATGTACAAGTACCTCTCCGCTCCATGTACAAGTACCTCTCCGCTCCATGTACAAGTACATCTCTGCTCCATGTACAAGTACCTCTCCGCTCAATGTACAAGTACCTCTCCGCTCCATGTACAAGTACCTCTCCGCTCCATGTACAAGTACCTCTCCGCTCCATGTACAAGTACCTCTCCGCTCAATGTACAAGTACCTCTCCGCTCCATGTACAAGTACATCTCCGCTCAATGTACAAGTACCTCTCCGCTCCATGTACAAGTACCTCTCCGCTCCATGTACAAGTACCTCTCCGCTCCATGTACAAGTACCTCTCCGCTCAATGTCAAGTATCGACAGTACCTCTCCGCTCCATGTACAAGTACCTCTCCGCTGAATGTACAAGTGTCGACAGTACCTCTCCGCTCAATGTACAAGTACCTCTCCGCTCCATGTACAAGTACCTCTCCGCTCTCATGTACAAGTACCTCTCCGCTCCATGTACAAGTACCTCTCCGCTCAATGTACAAGTACCTCTGCGCTCCATGTACAAGTACCTCTCCGCTCAATGTACAAGTACCTCTCCGCTCAATGTACAAGTGTCGACAGTACCTCTCCGCTCAATGTACAAGTGTCGACAGTACCTCTACGCTCAATGTACAAGTGTCGACAGTACCTCTCCGCTCTCATGTACAAGTACCTCTCCGATCCATGTACAAGTACATCTCCGCTCCATGTACAAGTACATCTCCGCTCAATGTACAAGTACCTCTCCGCTCCATGTACAAGTACCTCTCCGCTCCATGTACAAGTACCTCTCCGCTCCATGTACAAGTACCTCTCCGCTCCATGTACAAGTACCTCTCCGCTCAATGTACAAGTACCTCTCCGCTCCATGTACAAGTACCTCTCCGCTCCATGTACAAGTACCTCTCCGCTCCATGTACAAGTACCTCTCCGCTCAATGTACAAGTACCTCTCCGCTCCATGTACAAGTACCTCTCCGCTCCATGTACAAGTACCTCTCCGCTCCATGTACAAGTACCTCTCCGCTCAATGTACAAGTACCTCTCCGCTCCCTGTACAAGTACATCTCCGCTCCATGTACAAGTACCTCTCCGCTCCATGTACAAGTACCTCTCCGCTCAATGTACAAGTGTCGACAGTACCTCTCCGCTCCATGTACAAGTACCTCTCCGCTCCATGTACAAGTACCTCTCCGCTCAATGTACAAGTGTCGACAGTACCTCTCCGCTCCATCTACAAGTACCTCTCCGCTCAATGTACAAGTACCTCTCCGCTGAATGTACAAGTACCTCTCCGCTCCATGTACAAGTACCTCTCCGCTCCATGTACAAATACCTCTCCGCTCCATGTACAAGTACCTCTCCGCTCCATGTACAAGCAACTCTCCGCTACATGTACAAGTACCTCTCCGCTCCATGTACAAGTACCTCTCCGCTCCATGTACAAGTACCTCTCCGCTCCATGTACAAGTACCTCTCCGCTCAATGTACAAGTACCTCTCCGCTCCCTGTACAAGTACATCTCCGCTCCATGTACAAGTACCTCTCCGCTCCATGTACAAGTACCTCTCCGCTCAATGTACAAGTGTCGACAGTACCTCTCCGCTCCATGTACAAGTACCTCTCCGCTCCATGTACAAGTACCTCTCCGCTCAATGTACAAGTGTCGACAGTACCTCTCCGCTCCATCTACAAGTACCTCTCCGCTCAATGTACAAGTACCTCTCCGCTGAATGTACAAGTACCTCTCCGCTCCATGTACAAGTACCTCTCCGCTCCATGTACAAATACCTCTCCGCTCCATGTACAAGTACCTCTCCGCTCCATGTACAAGCACCTCTCCGCTACATGTACAAGTACCTCTCCGCTCCATGTACAAGTACCTCTCCGCTCCATGTACAAGTACCTCTCCGCTCAATGTACAAGTACCTCTCCGCTCCATGTACAAATACCTCTCCGCTCCATGTACAAATACCTCTCCGCTCCATGTACAAGTACCTCTCCGCTCCATGTACCAGTACCTCTCCGCTCAATGTACAAGTACATCTCCGCTCAATGTACAAGTACATCTCCGCTCAATGTACAAGTACGTCTCCGCTCAATGTACAAGTACCTCTCCGCTCAATGTACAAGTACCTCTCCGCTCCATGTACAAGTACCTCTCCGCTCAATGTACAAGTACATCTCCGCTCCATGTACCAGTACCTCTCCGCTCAATGTACAAGTACCTCTCCGCTCAATGTACAAGTACATCTCCGCTCCATGTACAAGTACGTCTCCGCTCAATGTATAAGTACCTCTCCGCTCCATGTACAAGTACCTCTCCGCTCCATGTACAAGTACATCTCCGCTCCATGTACAAGTACATCTCCGCTCCATGTACAAGTACCTCTCCGCTCCATGTACAAGTACCTCTCCGCTCCATGTACAAGTACATCTCCGCTCCATGTACAAGTACCTCTCCGCTCAATGTACAAGTACATCTCCGCTCCATGTACAAGTACATCTCCACTCCATGTACAAGTACCTCTCCGCTCAATGTACAAGTACATCTCCGCTCCATGTACCAGTACCTCTCCGCTCAATGTACAAGTACATCTCCACTCCATGTACAAGTACCTCTCCGCTCAATGTACAAGTACATCTCCGCTCCATGTACCAGTACCTCTCCGCTCAATGTACAAGTACATCTCCACTCCATGTACAAGTACCTCTCCGCTCAATGTACAAGTACATCTCCGCTCCATGTACCAGTACCTCTCCGCTCAATGTACAAGTACATCTCCGCTCCATGTACAAGTACCTCTCCGCTCAATGTACAAGTACCTCTCCGCTCAATGTACAAGTACATCTCCGCTCCATGTACCAGTACCTCTCCGCTCAATGTACAAGTACATCTCCGCTCCATGTACAAGTACCTCTCCGCTCCATGTACAAGTACCTCTCCGCTCAATGTACAAGTACCTCTCCGCTCCATGTACAAGTACCTCTCCGCTCCATGTACAAGTACCTCTCCGCTCCATGTACAAGTACCTCTCCGCTCAATGTACAAGTACCTCTCCGCTCCCTGTACAAGTACATCTCCGCTCCATGTACAAGTACCTCTCCGCTCCATGTACAAGTACCTCTCCGCTCAATGTACAAGTGTCGACAGTACCTCTCCGCTCCATGTACAAGTACCTCTCCGCTCCATGTACAAGTACCTCTCCGCTCAATGTACAAGTGTCGACAGTACCTCTCCGCTCCATCTACAAGTACCTCTCCGCTCAATGTACAAGTACCTCTCCGCTGAATGTACAAGTACCTCTCCGCTCCATGTACAAGTACCTCTCCGCTCCATGTACAAATACCTCTCCGCTCCATGTACAAGTACCTCTCCGCTCCATGTACAAGCACCTCTCCGCTACATGTACAAGTACCTCTCCGCTCCATGTACAAGTACCTCTCCGCTCCATGTACAAGTACCTCTCCGCTCCATGTACAAGTACCTCTCCGCTCAATGTACAAGTACCTCTCCGCTCCCTGTACAAGTACATCTCCGCTCCATGTACAAGTACCTCTCCGCTCCATGTACAAGTACCTCTCCGCTCAATGTACAAGTGTCGACAGTACCTCTCCGCTCCATGTACAAGTACCTCTCCGCTCCATGTACAAGTACCTCTCCGCTCAATGTACAAGTGTCGACAGTACCTCTCCGCTCCATCTACAAGTACCTCTCCGCTCAATGTACAAGTACCTCTCCGCTGAATGTACAAGTACCTCTCCGCTCCATGTACAAGTACCTCTCCGCTCCATGTACAAATACCTCTCCGCTCCATGTACAAGTACCTCTCCGCTCCATGTACAAGCACCTCTCCGCTACATGTACAAGTACCTCTCCGCTCCATGTACAAGTACCTCTCCGCTCCATGTACAAGTACCTCTCCGCTCAATGTACAAGTACCTCTCCGCTCCATGTACAAATACCTCTCCGCTCCATGTACAAATACCTCTCCGCTCCATGTACAAGTACCTCTCCGCTCCATGTACCAGTACCTCTCCGCTCAATGTACAAGTACATCTCCGCTCAATGTACAAGTACATCTCCGCTCAATGTACAAGTACGTCTCCGCTCAATGTACAAGTACCTCTCCGCTCAATGTACAAGTACCTCTCCGCTCCATGTACAAGTACCTCTCCGCTCAATGTACAAGTACATCTCCGCTCCATGTACCAGTACCTCTCCGCTCAATGTACAAGTACCTCTCCGCTCAATGTACAAGTACATCTCCGCTCCATGTACAAGTACGTCTCCGCTCAATGTATAAGTACCTCTCCGCTCCATGTACAAGTACCTCTCCGCTCCATGTACAAGTACATCTCCGCTCCATGTACAAGTACATCTCCGCTCCATGTACAAGTACCTCTCCGCTCCATGTACAAGTACCTCTCCGCTCCATGTACAAGTACATCTCCGCTCCATGTACAAGTACCTCTCCGCTCAATGTACAAGTACATCTCCGCTCCATGTACAAGTACATCTCCACTCCATGTACAAGTACCTCTCCGCTCAATGTACAAGTACATCTCCGCTCCATGTACCAGTACCTCTCCGCTCAATGTACAAGTACATCTCCACTCCATGTACAAGTACCTCTCCGCTCAATGTACAAGTACATCTCCGCTCCATGTACCAGTACCTCTCCGCTCAATGTACAAGTACATCTCCACTCCATGTACAAGTACCTCTCCGCTCAATGTACAAGTACATCTCCGCTCCATGTACCAGTACCTCTCCGCTCAATGTACAAGTACATCTCCGCTCCATGTACAAGTACCTCTCCGCTCAATGTACAAGTACCTCTCCGCTCAATGTACAAGTACATCTCCGCTCCATGTACCAGTACCTCTCCGCTCAATGTACAAGTACATCTGCGCTCCATGTAGGGCTGGGTATCGTTCAAAATTTTTCGATATCGATACCGTTTCGATACTTGGATTTCGATACCGGTTCCTGAACGATACTTTTTTCGATACCAATTTTTAGAAAAATCCATTTTAACAAAAATAAAACTGCATTACACATTGCAATTATTTTACAAATCTTTAGTTTCCCCCCATCTTAAGTTTTACAGCAGAAAAAAATCAAACCTACTGTATTTAACATAACTTTAAGTTCTCTAAACGTATTGCCGTCCCTACAAAAAATATTGGAGTACTACAAAGGAAAGAAATGTAGCTAAAACAAATAAATCAGTGGAATAGTTTTCAGTGCAAAACAGAGAGTTGCAAATCAGGGTTTAATGCTCACTGATGCAACAGAACTATATTCTTGTACAAACTGATGAGATGGCTCCACTTCATGCATGGAAGACTAGTTGAGCATTGACTAGCCTATCAATATAGCCTTATATGCCACAAAGTGAATCGCATTTATATTCAACAAACTATCATGACATCAGCGTTTGTTAACGAGTTGCTAAAAATACATGGGCGATAACTGCCCGCTTGCACATAACGCTAATTAATTAAACATTAACGCTAGCGTTGCAGATCAGTGTGCTCACTGCTGCAACAGAACGTCATTCTTGTCAAATCTGACGAGACAGCTCAACTTCACTGACTAGCCAATCAATATAAATGAATCGCATTTACATTCAACAAACTATCATGACATCAGCGTTTGTTAACGAGTTGCTAAAAATACACAATGCCCGCTTGCGCATAACGTTACGGCGGCAATTAATTAAACGATCTAATGCTACAACTCACAGCCAGATGCATGGATTTGTCAGACTGAGGGATCTGATAACCGCTAACTTGCGGTAAGCTGAGCTGACCCACCTCTCAATTATTTCTCTTGTCTGTGGAAACCAGTCCGTGTTGTTTCTGTTTCTTTTCCTGCTTTTCATCATCTTCGCCATATGGTAATCCAGGATAGGAGTAGCTTGAGTGGCTAACTTCTTGTATACTATCCGCACCGCACGCCTGGCTCACAGTCACAACAAACACACCGGCTAAAGTGGGCGTAACGTTTCCTGCATGCCTCTACATGACAGCCAATCACCAGCCGTATTAGAGCGCGGCGTGCAAGCATGTCGCATGCTTATAGGCTCAATGACGCTGTTTTGTTTTGGTATCGAAAATTGGTATCGATTGACAAGGGAGGCTTCGATACCCCTTAGTATCGATGTTTCCATTTCGGTGCCAAGTAAGTATCGAAACTCGATACCCAGCCCTAGCTCCATGTACAAGTACCTCTCCGCTCAATGTACAAGTACCTCTCCGCTCAATGTACAAGTACCTCTCCGCTCCATGTACAAGTACCTCTCCGCTCCATGTACAAGTACCTCTCCGCTCCATGTACAAGTACCTCTCCGCTCCATGTACAAGTACATCTCTGCTCCATGTACAAGTACCTCTCCGCTCAATGTACAAGTACATCTCCGCTCCATGTACAAGTACCTCTCCGCTCCATGTACAAGTACATCTCCGCTCCATGTACAAGTACCTCTCCGCTCCATGTACAAGTACCTCTCCGCTCAATGTACAAGTACATCTCCGCTCCATGTACAAGTACCTCTCCGCTCCATGTACAAGTACATCTCCGCTCCATGTACAAGTACCTCTCCGCTCAATGTACAAGTACATCTCCGCTCCATGTACAAGTACATCTCCACTCCATGTACAAGTACCTCTCCGCTCAATGTACAAGTACATCTCCGCTCCATGTACCAGTACCTCTCCGCTCAATGTACAAGTACATCTCCACTCCATGTACAAGTACCTCTCCGCTCAATGTACAAGTACATCTCCGCTCCATGTACCAGTACCTCTCCGCTCAATGTACAAGTACATCTCCACTCCATGTACAAGTACCTCTCCGCTCAATGTACAAGTACATCTCCGCTCCATGTACCAGTACCTCTCCGCTCAATGTACAAGTACCTCTCCGCTCAATGTACAAGTACATCTCCGCTCCATGTACCAGTACCTCTCCGCTCAATGTACAAGTACATCTGCGCTCCATGTAGGGCTGGGTATCGTTCAAAATTTTTCGATATCGATACCGTTTCGATACTTGGATTTCGATACCGGTTCCTGAACGATACTTTTTTCGATACCAATTTTTAGAAAAATCCATTTTAACAAAAATAAAACTGCATTACACATTGAAATTATTTTACAAATCTTTAGTTTCCCCCCATCTTAAGTTTTACAGCAGAAAAAAATAAAACCTACTGTATTTAACATAACTTTAAGTTCTCTAAACGTATTGCCGTCCCTACAAAAAATATTGGAGTACTACAAAGGAAAGAAATGTAGCTAAAACAAATAAATCAGTGGAATAGTTTTCAGTGCAAAACAGAGAGTTGCAAATCAGGGTTTAATGCTCACTGATGCAACAGAACTCTATTCTTGTACAAACTGATGAGATGGCTCCACTTCATGCATGGAAGACTAGTTGAGCATTGACTAGCCTATCAATATAGCCTTATATGCCACAAAGTGAATCGCATTTATATTCAACAAACTATCATGACATCAGCGTTTGTTAACGAGTTGCTAAAAATACATGGGCGATAACTGCCCGCTTGCACATAACGCTAATTAATTAAACATTAACGCTAGCGTTGCAGATCAGTGTGCTCACTGCTGCAACAGAACGTCATTCTTGTCAAATCTGACGAGACAGCTCAACTTCACTGACTAGCCAATCAATATAAATGAATCGCATTTACATTCAACAAACTATCATGACATCAGCGTTTGTTAACGAGTTGCTAAAAATACACAATGCCCGCTTGCGCATAACGTTACGGCGGCAATTAATTAAACGATCTAATGCTACAACTCACAGCCAGATGCATGGATTTGTCAGACTGAGGGATCTGATAACCGCTAACTTGCGGTAAGCTGAGCTGACCCACCTCTCAATTATTTCTCTTGTCTGTGGAAACCAGTCCGTGTTGTTTCTGTTTCTTTTCCTGCTTTTCATCATCTTCGCCATATGGTAATCCAGGATAGGAGTAGCTTGAGTGGCTAACTTCTTGTATACTATCCGCACCGCACGCCTGGCTCACAGTCACAACAAACACACCGGCTAAAGTGGGCGTAACGTTTCCTGCATGCCTCTACATGACAGCCAATCACCAGCCGTATTAGAGCGCGGCGTGCAAGCATGTCGCATGCTTATAGGCTCAATGACGCTGTTTTGTTTTGGTATCGAAAATTGGTATCGATTGACAAGGGAGGCTTCGATACCCCTTAGTATCGATGTTTCCATTTCGGTGCCAAGTAAGTATCGAAACTCGATACCCAGCCCTAGCTCCATGTACAAGTACCTCTCCGCTCAATGTACAAGTACCTCTCCGCTCCATGTACAAGTACCTCTCCGCTCCATGTACAAGTACCTCTCCGCTCCATGTACAAGTACCTCTCCGCTCCATGTACAAGTACATCTCTGCTCCATGTACAAGTACCTCTCCGCTCAATGTACAAGTACATCTCCGCTCCATGTACAAGTACCTCTCCGCTCCATGTACAAGTACATCTCCGCTCCATGTACAAGTACCTCTCCGCTCCATGTACAAGTACCTCACCGCTCAATGTACAAGTACATCTCCGCTCCATGTACAAGTACATCTCTGCTCCATGTACAAGTACCTCTCCGCTCAATGTACAAGTACATCTCCGCTCCATGTACAAGTACCTCTCCGCTCCATGTACAAGTACCTCTCCGCTCCATGTACAAGTACCTCTCCGCTCCATGTACAAGTACCTCTCCGCTCCATGTACAAGTACCTCTCCGCTCAATGTCAAGTGTCGACAGTACCTCTCCGCTCCATGTACAAATACCTCTCCGCTCTCATGTACAAGTACCTCTCCGCTCCATGTACAAGTACCTCTCCGCTCAATGTCAAGTGTCGACAGTACCTCTCCGCTCCATGTACAAATACCTCTCCGCTCCATGTACAAGTACCTCTCCGCTCTCATGTACAAGTACCTCTCCGCTCCATGTACAAGTAGCTCTCCGCTCAATGTACAAGTGTCGACAGTACCTTTCCGCTCCATGTACAAATACCTCTCCGCTCTCATGTACAAGTACCTCTCCGCTCCATGTACAAGTACCTCTCCGCTCAATGTACAAATACCTCTCCGCTCCATGTATAAGTACCTCTCCGCTCTATGTACAAGTACCTCTCCGCTCCATGTACAAGTACCTCTCCGCTCAATGTACAAATACCTCTCCGCTCCATGTACAAGTAGCTCTCCGCTGAATGTACAAGTGTCGACAGTACCTCTCCGCTCAATGTACAAGTACCTCTCCGCTCAATGTACAAATACCTCTCCGCTCCATGTACAAGTACCTCTCCGCTCAATGTCAAGTATCGACAGTACCTCTCCGCTCCATGTACAAATACCTCTCCGCTGAATGTACAAGTGTCGACAGTACCTCTCCGCTCAATGTACAAGTACCTCTCCGCTCCATGTACAAGTACCTCTCCGCTCTCATGTACAAGTACCTCTCCGCTCCATGTACAAGTACCTCTCCGCTCAATGTACAAGTACCTCTGCGCTCCATGTACAAGTACCTCTCCGCTCAATGTACAAGTACCTCTCCGCTCAATGTACAAGTGTCGACAGTACCTCTCCGCTCCATGTACAAGTACCTCTCCGCTCAATGTACAAGTGTCGACAGTACCTCTACGCTCAATGTACAAGTGTCGACAGTACCTCTCCGCTCTCATGTACAAGTACCTCTCCGATCCATGTACAAGTACATCTCCGCTCCATGTACAAGTACATCTCCGCTCAATGTACAAGTACCTCTCCGCTCCATGTACAAGTACCTCTCCGCTCCATGTACAAGTACCTCTCCGCTCCATGTACAAGTACCTCTCCGCTCCATGTACAAGTACCTCTCCGCTCAATGTACAAGTACCTCTCCGCTCCATGTACAAGTACCTCTCCGCTCAATGTACAAGTACCTCTCCGCTCCATGTACAAGTACCTCTCCGCTCCATGTACAAATACCTCTCCGCTCCATGTACAAGTACCTCTCCGCTCCATGTACAAGCACCTCTCCGCTACATGTACAAGTACCTCTCCGCTCCATGTACAAGTACCTCTCCGCTCCATGTACAAGTACCTCTCCGCTCAATGTACAAGTACCTCTCCGCTCCATGTACAAATACCTCTCCGCTCCATGTACAAATACCTCTCCGCTCCATGTACAAGTACCTCTCCGCTCCATGTACCAGTACCTCTCCGCTCAATGTACAAGTACATCTCCGCTCAATGTACAAGTACATCTCCGCTCAATGTACAAGTACGTCTCCGCTCAATGTACAAGTACCTCTCCGCTCAATGTACAAGTACCTCTCCGCTCCATGTACAAGTACCTCTCCGCTCAATGTACAAGTACATCTCCGCTCCATGTACCAGTACCTCTCCGCTCAATGTACAAGTACCTCTCCGCTCAATGTACAAGTACATCTCCGCTCCATGTACAAGTACGTCTCCGCTCAATGTATAAGTACCTCTCCGCTCCATGTACAAGTACCTCTCCGCTCCATGTACAAGTACATCTCCGCTCCATGTACAAGTACATCTCCGCTCCATGTACAAGTACCTCTCCGCTCCATGTACAAGTACCTCTCCGCTCCATGTACAAGTACATCTCCGCTCCATGTACAAGTACCTCTCCGCTCAATGTACAAGTACATCTCCGCTCCATGTACAAGTACATCTCCACTCCATGTACAAGTACCTCTCCGCTCAATGTACAAGTACATCTCCGCTCCATGTACCAGTACCTCTCCGCTCAATGTACAAGTACATCTCCACTCCATGTACAAGTACCTCTCCGCTCAATGTACAAGTACATCTCCGCTCCATGTACCAGTACCTCTCCGCTCAATGTACAAGTACATCTCCACTCCATGTACAAGTACCTCTCCGCTCAATGTACAAGTACATCTCCGCTCCATGTACCAGTACCTCTCCGCTCAATGTACAAGTACATCTCCGCTCCATGTACAAGTACCTCTCCGCTCAATGTACAAGTACCTCTCCGCTCAATGTACAAGTACATCTCCGCTCCATGTACCAGTACCTCTCCGCTCAATGTACAAGTACATCTGCGCTCCATGTAGGGCTGGGTATCGTTCAAAATTTTTCGATATCGATACCGTTTCGATACTTGGATTTCGATACCGGTTCCTGAACGATACTTTTTTCGATACCAATTTTTAGAAAAATCCATTTTAACAAAAATAAAACTGCATTACACATTGCAATTATTTTACAAATCTTTAGTTTCCCCCCATCTTAAGTTTTACAGCAGAAAAAAATCAAACCTACTGTATTTAACATAACTTTAAGTTCTCTAAACGTATTGCCGTCCCTACAAAAAATATTGGAGTACTACAAAGGAAAGAAATGTAGCTAAAACAAATAAATCAGTGGAATAGTTTTCAGTGCAAAACAGAGAGTTGCAAATCAGGGTTTAATGCTCACTGATGCAACAGAACTATATTCTTGTACAAACTGATGAGATGGCTCCACTTCATGCATGGAAGACTAGTTGAGCATTGACTAGCCTATCAATATAGCCTTATATGCCACAAAGTGAATCGCATTTATATTCAACAAACTATCATGACATCAGCGTTTGTTAACGAGTTGCTAAAAATACATGGGCGATAACTGCCCGCTTGCACATAACGCTAATTAATTAAACATTAACGCTAGCGTTGCAGATCAGTGTGCTCACTGCTGCAACAGAACGTCATTCTTGTCAAATCTGACGAGACAGCTCAACTTCACTGACTAGCCAATCAATATAAATGAATCGCATTTACATTCAACAAACTATCATGACATCAGCGTTTGTTAACGAGTTGCTAAAAATACACAATGCCCGCTTGCGCATAACGTTACGGCGGCAATTAATTAAACGATCTAATGCTACAACTCACAGCCAGATGCATGGATTTGTCAGACTGAGGGATCTGATAACCGCTAACTTGCGGTAAGCTGAGCTGACCCACCTCTCAATTATTTCTCTTGTCTGTGGAAACCAGTCCGTGTTGTTTCTGTTTCTTTTCCTGCTTTTCATCATCTTCGCCATATGGTAATCCAGGATAGGAGTAGCTTGAGTGGCTAACTTCTTGTATACTATCCGCACCGCACGCCTGGCTCACAGTCACAACAAACACACCGGCTAAAGTGGGCGTAACGTTTCCTGCATGCCTCTACATGACAGCCAATCACCAGCCGTATTAGAGCGCGGCGTGCAAGCATGTCGCATGCTTATAGGCTCAATGACGCTGTTTTGTTTTGGTATCGAAAATTGGTATCGATTGACAAGGGAGGCTTCGATACCCCTTAGTATCGATGTTTCCATTTCGGTGCCAAGTAAGTATCGAAACTCGATACCCAGCCCTAGCTCCATGTACAAGTACCTCTCCGCTCAATGTACAAGTACCTCTCCGCTCAATGTACAAGTACCTCTCCGCTCCATGTACAAGTACCTCTCCGCTCCATGTACAAGTACCTCTCCGCTCCATGTACAAGTACCTCTCCGCTCCATGTACAAGTACATCTCTGCTCCATGTACAAGTACCTCTCCGCTCAATGTACAAGTACATCTCCGCTCCATGTACAAGTACCTCTCCGCTCCATGTACAAGTACATCTCCGCTCCATGTACAAGTACCTCTCCGCTCCATGTACAAGTACCTCTCCGCTCAATGTACAAGTACATCTCCGCTCCATGTACAAGTACCTCTCCGCTCCATGTACAAGTACATCTCCGCTCCATGTACAAGTACCTCTCCGCTCAATGTACAAGTACATCTCCGCTCCATGTACAAGTACATCTCCACTCCATGTACAAGTACCTCTCCGCTCAATGTACAAGTACATCTCCGCTCCATGTACCAGTACCTCTCCGCTCAATGTACAAGTACATCTCCACTCCATGTACAAGTACCTCTCCGCTCAATGTACAAGTACATCTCCGCTCCATGTACCAGTACCTCTCCGCTCAATGTACAAGTACATCTCCACTCCATGTACAAGTACCTCTCCGCTCAATGTACAAGTACATCTCCGCTCCATGTACCAGTACCTCTCCGCTCAATGTACAAGTACCTCTCCGCTCAATGTACAAGTACATCTCCGCTCCATGTACCAGTACCTCTCCGCTCAATGTACAAGTACATCTGCGCTCCATGTAGGGCTGGGTATCGTTCAAAATTTTTCGATATCGATACCGTTTCGATACTTGGATTTCGATACCGGTTCCTGAACGATACTTTTTTCGATACCAATTTTTAGAAAAATCCATTTTAACAAAAATAAAACTGCATTACACATTGAAATTATTTTACAAATCTTTAGTTTCCCCCCATCTTAAGTTTTACAGCAGAAAAAAATAAAACCTACTGTATTTAACATAACTTTAAGTTCTCTAAACGTATTGCCGTCCCTACAAAAAATATTGGAGTACTACAAAGGAAAGAAATGTAGCTAAAACAAATAAATCAGTGGAATAGTTTTCAGTGCAAAACAGAGAGTTGCAAATCAGGGTTTAATGCTCACTGATGCAACAGAACTCTATTCTTGTACAAACTGATGAGATGGCTCCACTTCATGCATGGAAGACTAGTTGAGCATTGACTAGCCTATCAATATAGCCTTATATGCCACAAAGTGAATCGCATTTATATTCAACAAACTATCATGACATCAGCGTTTGTTAACGAGTTGCTAAAAATACATGGGCGATAACTGCCCGCTTGCACATAACGCTAATTAATTAAACATTAACGCTAGCGTTGCAGATCAGTGTGCTCACTGCTGCAACAGAACGTCATTCTTGTCAAATCTGACGAGACAGCTCAACTTCACTGACTAGCCAATCAATATAAATGAATCGCATTTACATTCAACAAACTATCATGACATCAGCGTTTGTTAACGAGTTGCTAAAAATACACAATGCCCGCTTGCGCATAACGTTACGGCGGCAATTAATTAAACGATCTAATGCTACAACTCACAGCCAGATGCATGGATTTGTCAGACTGAGGGATCTGATAACCGCTAACTTGCGGTAAGCTGAGCTGACCCACCTCTCAATTATTTCTCTTGTCTGTGGAAACCAGTCCGTGTTGTTTCTGTTTCTTTTCCTGCTTTTCATCATCTTCGCCATATGGTAATCCAGGATAGGAGTAGCTTGAGTGGCTAACTTCTTGTATACTATCCGCACCGCACGCCTGGCTCACAGTCACAACAAACACACCGGCTAAAGTGGGCGTAACGTTTCCTGCATGCCTCTACATGACAGCCAATCACCAGCCGTATTAGAGCGCGGCGTGCAAGCATGTCGCATGCTTATAGGCTCAATGACGCTGTTTTGTTTTGGTATCGAAAATTGGTATCGATTGACAAGGGAGGCTTCGATACCCCTTAGTATCGATGTTTCCATTTCGGTGCCAAGTAAGTATCGAAACTCGATACCCAGCCCTAGCTCCATGTACAAGTACCTCTCCGCTCAATGTACAAGTACCTCTCCGCTCCATGTACAAGTACCTCTCCGCTCCATGTACAAGTACCTCTCCGCTCCATGTACAAGTACCTCTCCGCTCCATGTACAAGTACATCTCTGCTCCATGTACAAGTACCTCTCCGCTCAATGTACAAGTACATCTCCGCTCCATGTACAAGTACCTCTCCGCTCCATGTACAAGTACATCTCCGCTCCATGTACAAGTACCTCTCCGCTCCATGTACAAGTACCTCACCGCTCAATGTACAAGTACATCTCCGCTCCATGTACAAGTACATCTCTGCTCCATGTACAAGTACCTCTCCGCTCAATGTACAAGTACATCTCCGCTCCATGTACAAGTACCTCTCCGCTCCATGTACAAGTACCTCTCCGCTCCATGTACAAGTACCTCTCCGCTCCATGTACAAGTACCTCTCCGCTCCATGTACAAGTACCTCTCCGCTCAATGTCAAGTGTCGACAGTACCTCTCCGCTCCATGTACAAATACCTCTCCGCTCTCATGTACAAGTACCTCTCCGCTCCATGTACAAGTACCTCTCCGCTCAATGTCAAGTGTCGACAGTACCTCTCCGCTCCATGTACAAATACCTCTCCGCTCCATGTACAAGTACCTCTCCGCTCTCATGTACAAGTACCTCTCCGCTCCATGTACAAGTAGCTCTCCGCTCAATGTACAAGTGTCGACAGTACCTTTCCGCTCCATGTACAAATACCTCTCCGCTCTCATGTACAAGTACCTCTCCGCTCCATGTACAAGTACCTCTCCGCTCAATGTACAAATACCTCTCCGCTCCATGTATAAGTACCTCTCCGCTCTATGTACAAGTACCTCTCCGCTCCATGTACAAGTACCTCTCCGCTCAATGTACAAATACCTCTCCGCTCCATGTACAAGTAGCTCTCCGCTGAATGTACAAGTGTCGACAGTACCTCTCCGCTCAATGTACAAGTACCTCTCCGCTCAATGTACAAATACCTCTCCGCTCCATGTACAAGTACCTCTCCGCTCAATGTCAAGTATCGACAGTACCTCTCCGCTCCATGTACAAATACCTCTCCGCTGAATGTACAAGTGTCGACAGTACCTCTCCGCTCAATGTACAAGTACCTCTCCGCTCCATGTACAAGTACCTCTCCGCTCTCATGTACAAGTACCTCTCCGCTCCATGTACAAGTACCTCTCCGCTCAATGTACAAGTACCTCTGCGCTCCATGTACAAGTACCTCTCCGCTCAATGTACAAGTACCTCTCCGCTCAATGTACAAGTGTCGACAGTACCTCTCCGCTCCATGTACAAGTACCTCTCCGCTCAATGTACAAGTGTCGACAGTACCTCTACGCTCAATGTACAAGTGTCGACAGTACCTCTCCGCTCTCATGTACAAGTACCTCTCCGATCCATGTACAAGTACATCTCCGCTCCATGTACAAGTACATCTCCGCTCAATGTACAAGTACCTCTCCGCTCCATGTACAAGTACCTCTCCGCTCCATGTACAAGTACCTCTCCGCTCCATGTACAAGTACCTCTCCGCTCCATGTACAAGTACCTCTCCGCTCAATGTACAAGTACCTCTCCGCTCCATGTACAAGTACCTCTCCGCTCAATGTACAAGTACCTCTCCGCTCCATGTACAAGTACCTCTCCGCTCCATGTACAAGTACCTCTCCGCTCAATGTACAAGTACCTCTCCGCTCCATGTACAAGTACCTCTCCGCTCCATGTACAAGTACCTCTCCGCTCCATGTACAAGTACCTCTCCGCTCAATGTACAAGTACCTCTCCGCTCCCTGTACAAGTACATCTCCGCTCCATGTACAAGTACCTCTCCGCTCCATGTACAAGTACCTCTCCGCTCAATGTACAAGTGTCGACAGTACCTCTCCGCTCCATGTACAAGTACCTCTCCGCTCAATGTACAAGTGTCGACAGTACCTCTCCGCTCCATCTACAAGTACCTCTCCGCTCAATGTACAAGTACCTCTCCGCTGAATGTACAAGTACCTCTCCGCTCCATGTACAAGTACATCTCCGCTCCATGTACAAATACCTCTCCGCTCCATGTACAAGTACCTCTCCGCTCCATGTACAAGCACCTCTCCGCTACATGTACAAGTACCTCTCCGCTCCATGTACAAGTACCTCTCCGCTCCATGTACAAGTACCTCTCCGCTCAATGTACAAGTACCTCTCCGCTCCATGTACAAATACCTCTCCGCTCCATGTACAAATACCTCTCCGCTCCATGTACAAGTACCTCTCCGCTCCATGTACCAGTACCTCTCCGCTCAATGTACAAGTACATCTCCGCTCAATGTACAAGTACATCTCCGCTCAATGTACAAGTACGTCTCCGCTCAATGTACAAGTACCTCTCCGCTCAATGTACAAGTACCTCTCCGCTCCATGTACAAGTACCTCTCCGCTCAATGTACAAGTACATCTCCGCTCCATGTACCAGTACCTCTCCGCTCAATGTACAAGTACCTCTCCGCTCAATGTACAAGTACATCTCCGCTCCATGTACAAGTACGTCTCCGCTCAATGTATAAGTACCTCTCCGCTCCATGTACAAGTACCTCTCCGCTCCATGTACAAGTACATCTCCGCTGCATGTACAAGTACATCTCCGCTCCATGTACAAGTACCTCTCCGCTCCATGTACAAGTACCTCTCCGCTCCATGTACAAGTACATCTCCGCTCCATGTACAAGTACCTCTCCGCTCAATGTACAAGTACATCTCCGCTCCATGTACAAGTACATCTCCACTCCATGTACAAGTACCTCTCCGCTCAATGTACAAGTACATCTCCGCTCCATGTACCAGTACCTCTCCGCTCAATGTACAAGTACATCTCCACTCCATGTACAAGTACCTCTCCGCTCAATGTACAAGTACATCTCCGCTCCATGTACCAGTACCTCTCCGCTCAATGTACAAGTACATCTCCACTCCATGTACAAGTACCTCTCCGCTCAATGTACAAGTACATCTCCGCTCCATGTACCAGTACCTCTCCGCTCAATGTACAAGTACATCTCCGCTCCATGTACAAGTACCTCTCCGCTCAATGTACAAGTACCTCTCCGCTCAATGTACAAGTACATCTCCGCTCCATGTACCAGTACCTCTCCGCTCAATGTACAAGTACATCTGCGCTCCATGTAGGGCTGGGTATCGTTCAAAATTTTTCGATATCGATACCGTTTCGATACTTGGATTTCGATACCGGTTCCTGAACGATACTTTTTTCGATACCAATTTTTAGAAAAATCCATTTTAACAAAAATAAAACTGCATTACACATTGAAATTATTTTACAAATCTTTAGTTTCCCCCCATCTTAAGTTTTACAGCAGAAAAAAATAAAACCTACTGTATTTAACATAACTTTAAGTTCTCTAAACGTATTGCCGTCCCTACAAAAAATATTGGAGTACTACAAAGGAAAGAAATGTAGCTAAAACAAATAAATCAGTGGAATAGTTTTCAGTGCAAAACAGAGAGTTGCAAATCAGGGTTTAATGCTCACTGATGCAACAGAACTCTATTCTTGTACAAACTGATGAGATGGCTCCACTTCATGCATGGAAGACTAGTTGAGCATTGACTAGCCTATCAATATAGCCTTATATGCCACAAAGTGAATCGCATTTATATTCAACAAACTATCATGACATCAGCGTTTGTTAACGAGTTGCTAAAAATACATGGGCGATAACTGCCCGCTTGCACATAACGCTAATTAATTAAACATTAACGCTAGCGTTGCAGATCAGTGTGCTCACTGCTGCAACAGAACGTCATTCTTGTCAAATCTGACGAGACAGCTCAACTTCACTGACTAGCCAATCAATATAAATGAATCGCATTTACATTCAACAAACTATCATGACATCAGCGTTTGTTAACGAGTTGCTAAAAATACACAATGCCCGCTTGCGCATAACGTTACGGCGGCAATTAATTAAACGATCTAATGCTACAACTCACAGCCAGATGCATGGATTTGTCAGACTGAGGGATCTGATAACCGCTAACTTGCGGTAAGCTGAGCTGACCCACCTCTCAATTATTTCTCTTGTCTGTGGAAACCAGTCCGTGTTGTTTCTGTTTCTTTTCCTGCTTTTCATCATCTTCGCCATATGGTAATCCAGGATAGGAGTAGCTTGAGTGGCTAACTTCTTGTATACTATCCGCACCACACGCCTGGCTCACAGTCACAACAAACACACCGGCTAAAGTGGGCGTAACGTTTCCTGCATGCCTCTACATGACAGCCAATCACCAGCCGTATTAGAGCGCGGCGTGCAAGCATGTCGCATGCTTATAGGCTCAATGACGCTGTTTTGTTTTGGTATCGAAAATTGGTATCGATTGACAAGGGAGGCTTCGATACCCCTTAGTATCGATGTTTCCATTTCGGTGCCAAGTAAGTATCGAAACTCGATACCCAGCCCTAGCTCCATGTACAAGTACCTCTCCGCTCAATGTACAAGTACCTCTCCGCTCCATGTACAAGTACCTCTCCGCTCCATGTACAAGTACCTCTCCGCTCCATGTACAAGTACCTCTCCGCTCCATGTACAAGTACATCTCTGCTCCATGTACAAGTACCTCTCCGCTCAATGTACAAGTACATCTCCGCTCCATGTACAAGTACCTCTCCGCTCCATGTACAAGTACATCTCCGCTCCATGTACAAGTACCTCTCCGCTCCATGTACAAGTACCTCACCGCTCAATGTACAAGTACATCTCCGCTCCATGTACAAGTACATCTCTGCTCCATGTACAAGTACCTCTCCGCTCAATGTACAAGTACATCTCCGCTCCATGTACAAGTACCTCTCCGCTCCATGTACAAGTACCTCTCCGCTCCATGTACAAGTACCTCTCCGCTCCATGTACAAGTACCTCTCCGCTCCATGTACAAGTACCTCTCCGCTCAATGTCAAGTGTCGACAGTACCTCTCCGCTCCATGTACAAATACCTCTCCGCTCTCATGTACAAGTACCTCTCCGCTCCATGTACAAGTACCTCTCCGCTCAATGTCAAGTGTCGACAGTACCTCTCCGCTCCATGTACAAATACCTCTCCGCTCCATGTACAAGTACCTCTCCGCTCTCATGTACAAGTACCTCTCCGCTCCATGTACAAGTAGCTCTCCGCTCAATGTACAAGTGTCGACAGTACCTTTCCGCTCCATGTACAAATACCTCTCCGCTCTCATGTACAAGTACCTCTCCGCTCCATGTACAAGTACCTCTCCGCTCAATGTACAAATACCTCTCCGCTCCATGTATAAGTACCTCTCCGCTCTATGTACAAGTACCTCTCCGCTCCATGTACAAGTACCTCTCCGCTCAATGTACAAATACCTCTCCGCTCCATGTACAAGTAGCTCTCCGCTGAATGTACAAGTGTCGACAGTACCTCTCCGCTCAATGTACAAGTACCTCTCCGCTCAATGTACAAATACCTCTCCGCTCCATGTACAAGTACCTCTCCGCTCAATGTCAAGTATCGACAGTACCTCTCCGCTCCATGTACAAGTACCTCTCCGCTGAATGTACAAGTGTCGACAGTACCTCTCCGCTCAATGTACAAGTACCTCTCCGCTCCATGTACAAGTACCTCTCCGCTCTCATGTACAAGTACCTCTCCGCTCCATGTACAAGTACCTCTCCGCTCAATGTACAAGTACCTCTGCGCTCCATGTACAAGTACCTCTCCGCTCAATGTACAAGTACCTCTCCGCTCAATGTACAAGTGTCGACAGTACCTCTCCGCTCCATGTACAAGTACCTCTCCGCTCAATGTACAAGTGTCGACAGTACCTCTACGCTCAATGTACAAGTGTCGACAGTACCTCTCCGCTCTCATGTACAAGTACCTCTCCGATCCATGTACAAGTACATCTCCGCTCCATGTACAAGTACATCTCCGCTCAATGTACAAGTACCTCTCCGCTCCATGTACAAGTACCTCTCCGCTCCATGTACAAGTACCTCTCCGCTCCATGTACAAGTACCTCTCCGCTCCATGTACAAGTACCTCTCCGCTCAATGTACAAGTACCTCTCCGCTCCATGTACAAGTACCTCTCCGCTCAATGTACAAGTACCTCTCCGCTCCATGTACAAGTACCTCTCCGCTCCATGTACAAGTACCTCTCCGCTCAATGTACAAGTACCTCTCCGCTCCATGTACAAGTACCTCTCCGCTCCATGTACAAGTACCTCTCCGCTCCATGTACAAGTACCTCTCCGCTCAATGTACAAGTACCTCTCCGCTCCCTGTACAAGTACATCTCCGCTCCATGTACAAGTACCTCTCCGCTCCATGTACAAGTACCTCTCCGCTCAATGTACAAGTGTCGACAGTACCTCTCCGCTCCATGTACAAGTACCTCTCCGCTCAATGTACAAGTGTCGACAGTACCTCTCCGCTCCATCTACAAGTACCTCTCCGCTCAATGTACAAGTACCTCTCCGCTGAATGTACAAGTACCTCTCCGCTCCATGTACAAGTACATCTCCGCTCCATGTACAAATACCTCTCCGCTCCATGTACAAGTACCTCTCCGCTCCATGTACAAGCACCTCTCCGCTACATGTACAAGTACCTCTCCGCTCCATGTACAAGTACCTCTCCGCTCCATGTACAAGTACCTCTCCGCTCAATGTACAAGTACCTCTCCGCTCCATGTACAAATACCTCTCCGCTCCATGTACAAATACCTCTCCGCTCCATGTACAAGTACCTCTCCGCTCCATGTACCAGTACCTCTCCGCTCAATGTACAAGTACATCTCCGCTCAATGTACAAGTACATCTCCGCTCAATGTACAAGTACGTCTCCGCTCAATGTACAAGTACCTCTCCGCTCAATGTACAAGTACCTCTCCGCTCCATGTACAAGTACCTCTCCGCTCAATGTACAAGTACATCTCCGCTCCATGTACCAGTACCTCTCCGCTCAATGTACAAGTACCTCTCCGCTCAATGTACAAGTACATCTCCGCTCCATGTACAAGTACGTCTCCGCTCAATGTATAAGTACCTCTCCGCTCCATGTACAAGTACCTCTCCGCTCCATGTACAAGTACATCTCCGCTGCATGTACAAGTACATCTCCGCTCCATGTACAAGTACCTCTCCGCTCCATGTACAAGTACCTCTCCGCTCCATGTACAAGTACATCTCCGCTCCATGTACAAGTACCTCTCCGCTCAATGTACAAGTACATCTCCGCTCCATGTACAAGTACATCTCCACTCCATGTACAAGTACCTCTCCGCTCAATGTACAAGTACATCTCCGCTCCATGTACCAGTACCTCTCCGCTCAATGTACAAGTACATCTCCACTCCATGTACAAGTACCTCTCCGCTCAATGTACAAGTACATCTCCGCTCCATGTACCAGTACCTCTCCGCTCAATGTACAAGTACATCTCCACTCCATGTACAAGTACCTCTCCGCTCAATGTACAAGTACATCTCCGCTCCATGTACCAGTACCTCTCCGCTCAATGTACAAGTACATCTCCGCTCCATGTACAAGTACCTCTCCGCTCAATGTAGAAGTACCTCTCCGCTCAATGTACAAGTACATCTCCGCTCCATGTACCAGTACCTCTCCGCTCAATGTACAAGTACATCTGCGCTCCATGTAGGGCTGGGTATCGTTCAAAATTTTTCGATATCGATACCGTTTCGATACTTGGATTTCGATACCGGTTCCTGAACGATACTTTTTTCGATACCAATTTTTAGAAAAATCCATTTTAACAAAAATAAAACTGCATTACACATTGAAATTATTTTACAAATCTTTAGTTTCCCCCCATCTTAAGTTTTACAGCAGAAAAAAATAAAACCTACTGTATTTAACATAACTTTAAGTTCTCTAAACGTATTGCCGTCCCTACAAAAAATATTGGAGTACTACAAAGGAAAGAAATGTAGCTAAAACAAATAAATCAGTGGAATAGTTTTCAGTGCAAAACAGAGAGTTGCAAATCAGGGTTTAATGCTCACTGATGCAACAGAACTCTATTCTTGTACAAACTGATGAGATGGCTCCACTTCATGCATGGAAGACTAGTTGAGCATTGACTAGCCTATCAATATAGCCTTATATGCCACAAAGTGAATCGCATTTATATTCAACAAACTATCATGACATCAGCGTTTGTTAACGAGTTGCTAAAAATACATGGGCGATAACTGCCCGCTTGCACATAACGCTAATTAATTAAACATTAACGCTAGCGTTGCAGATCAGTGTGCTCACTGCTGCAACAGAACGTCATTCTTGTCAAATCTGACGAGACAGCTCAACTTCACTGACTAGCCAATCAATATAAATGAATCGCATTTACATTCAACAAACTATCATGACATCAGCGTTTGTTAACGAGTTGCTAAAAATACACAATGCCCGCTTGCGCATAACGTTACGGCGGCAATTAATTAAACGATCTAATGCTACAACTCACAGCCAGATGCATGGATTTGTCAGACTGAGGGATCTGATAACCGCTAACTTGCGGTAAGCTGAGCTGACCCACCTCTCAATTATTTCTCTTGTCTGTGGAAACCAGTCCGTGTTGTTTCTGTTTCTTTTCCTGCTTTTCATCATCTTCGCCATATGGTAATCCAGGATAGGAGTAGCTTGAGTGGCTAACTTCTTGTATACTATCCGCACCGCACGCCTGGCTCACAGTCACAACAAACACACCGGCTAAAGTGGGCGTAACGTTTCCTGCATGCCTCTACATGACAGCCAATCACCAGCCGTATTAGAGCGCGGCGTGCAAGCATGTCGCATGCTTATAGGCTCAATGACGCTGTTTTGTTTTGGTATCGAAAATTGGTATCGATTGACAAGGGAGGCTTCGATACCCCTTAGTATCGATGTTTCCATTTCGGTGCCAAGTAAGTATCGAAACTCGATACCCAGCCCTAGCTCCATGTACAAGTACCTCTCCGCTCAATGTACAAGTACCTCTCCGCTCAATGTACAAGTACCTCTCCGCTCCATGTACAAGTACCTCTCCGCTCCATGTACAAGTACCTCTCCGCTCCATGTACAAGTACCTCTCCGCTCCATGTACAAGTACATCTCTGCTCCATGTACAAGTACCTCTCCGCTCAATGTACAAGTACATCTCCGCTCCATGTACAAGTACCTCTCCGCTCCATGTACAAGTACATCTCCGCTCCATGTACAAGTACCTCTCCGCTCCATGTACAAGTACCTCTCCGCTCAATGTACAAGTACATCTCCGCTCCATGTACAAGTACCTCTCCGCTCCATGTACAAGTACATCTCCGCTCCATGTACAAGTACCTATCCGCTCAATGTACAAGTACATCTCCGCTCCATGTACAAGTACATCTCCACTCCATGTACAAGTACCTCTCCGCTCAATGTACAAGTACATCTCCGCTCCATGTACCAGTACCTCTCCGCTCAATGTACAAGTACATCTCCACTCCATGTACAAGTACCTCTCCGCTCAATGTACAAGTACATCTCCGCTCCATGTACCAGTACCTCTCCGCTCAATGTACAAGTACATCTCCACTCCATGTACAAGTACCTCTCCGCTCAATGTACAAGTACATCTCCGCTCCATGTACCAGTACCTCTCCGCTCAATGTACAAGTACATCTCCGCTCCATGTACAAGTACCTCTCCGCTCAATGTACAAGTACCTCTCCGCTCAATGTACAAGTACATCTCCGCTCCATGTACCAGTACCTCTCCGCTCAATGTACAAGTACATCTGCGCTCCATGTAGGGCTGGGTATCGTTCAAAATTTTTCGATATCGATACCGTTTCGATACTTGGATTTCGATACCGGTTCCTGAACGATACTTTTTTCGATACCAATTTTTAGAAAAATCCATTTTAACAAAAATAAAACTGCATTACACATTGAAATTATTTTACAAATCTTTAGTTTCCCCCCATCTTAAGTTTTACAGCAGAAAAAAATAAAACCTACTGTATTTAACATAACTTTAAGTTCTCTAAACGTATTGCCGTCCCTACAAAAAATATTGGAGTACTACAAAGGAAAGAAATGTAGCTAAAACAAATAAATCAGTGGAATAGTTTTCAGTGCAAAACAGAGAGTTGCAAATCAGGGTTTAATGCTCACTGATGCAACAGAACTCTATTCTTGTACAAACTGATGAGATGGCTCCACTTCATGCATGGAAGACTAGTTGAGCATTGACTAGCCTATCAATATAGCCTTATATGCCACAAAGTGAATCGCATTTATATTCAACAAACTATCATGACATCAGCGTTTGTTAACGAGTTGCTAAAAATACATGGGCGATAACTGCCCGCTTGCACATAACGCTAATTAATTAAACATTAACGCTAGCGTTGCAGATCAGTGTGCTCACTGCTGCAACAGAACGTCATTCTTGTCAAATCTGACGAGACAGCTCAACTTCACTGACTAGCCAATCAATATAAATGAATCGCATTTACATTCAACAAACTATCATGACATCAGCGTTTGTTAACGAGTTGCTAAAAATACACAATGCCCGCTTGCGCATAACGTTACGGCGGCAATTAATTAAACGATCTAATGCTACAACTCACAGCCAGATGCATGGATTTGTCAGACTGAGGGATCTGATAACCGCTAACTTGCGGTAAGCTGAGCTGACCCACCTCTCAATTATTTCTCTTGTCTGTGGAAACCAGTCCGTGTTGTTTCTGTTTCTTTTCCTGCTTTTCATCATCTTCGCCATATGGTAATCCAGGATAGGAGTAGCTTGAGTGGCTAACTTCTTGTATACTATCCGCACCGCACGCCTGGCTCACAGTCACAACAAACACACCGGCTAAAGTGGGCGTAACGTTTCCTGCATGCCTCTACATGACAGCCAATCACCAGCCGTATTAGAGCGCGGCGTGCAAGCATGTCGCATGCTTATAGGCTCAATGACGCTGTTTTGTTTTGGTATCGAAAATTGGTATCGATTGACAAGGGAGGCTTCGATACCCCTTAGTATCGATGTTTCCATTTCGGTGCCAAGTAAGTATCGAAACTCGATACCCAGCCCTAGCTCCATGTACAAGTACCTCTCCGCTCAATGTACAAGTACCTCTCCGCTCCATGTACAAGTACCTCTCCGCTCCATGTACAAGTACCTCTCCGCTCCATGTACAAGTACCTCTCCGCTCCATGTACAAGTACATCTCTGCTCCATGTACAAGTACCTCTCCGCTCAATGTACAAGTACATCTCCGCTCCATGTACAAGTACCTCTCCGCTCCATGTACAAGTACATCTCCGCTCCATGTACAAGTACCTCTCCGCTCCATGTACAAGTACCTCACCGCTCAATGTACAAGTACATCTCCGCTCCATGTACAAGTACATCTCTGCTCCATGTACAAGTACCTCTCCGCTCAATGTACAAGTACATCTCCGCTCCATGTACAAGTACCTCTCCGCTCCATGTACAAGTACCTCTCCGCTCCATGTACAAGTACCTCTCCGCTCCATGTACAAGTACCTCTCCGCTCCATGTACAAGTACCTCTCCGCTCAATGTCAAGTGTCGACAGTACCTCTCCGCTCCATGTACAAGTACCTCTCCGCTCTCATGTACAAGTACCTCTCCGCTCCATGTACAAGTAGCTCTCCGCTCAATGTACAAGTGTCGACAGTACCTTTCCGCTCCATGTACAAATACCTCTCCGCTCTCATGTACAAGTACCTCTCCGCTCCATGTACAAGTACCTCTCCGCTCAATGTACAAATACCTCTCCGCTCCATGTATAAGTACCTCTCCGCTCTATGTACAAGTACCTCTCCGCTCCATGTACAAGTACCTCTCCGCTCAATGTACAAATACCTCTCCGCTCCATGTACAAGTAGCTCTCCGCTGAATGTACAAGTGTCGACAGTACCTCTCCGCTCAATGTACAAGTACCTCTCCGCTCAATGTACAAATACCTCTCCGCTCCATGTACAAGTACCTCTCCGCTCAATGTCAAGTATCGACAGTACCTCTCCGCTCCATGTACAAGTACCTCTCCACTGAATGTACAAGTGTCGACAGTACCTCTCCGCTCAATGTACAAGTACCTCTCCGCTCCATGTACAAGTACCTCTCCGCTCTCATGTACAAGTACCTCTCCGCTCCATGTACAAGTACCTCTCCGCTCAATGTACAAGTACCTCTGCGCTCCATGTACAAGTACCTCTCCGCTCAATGTACAAGTACCTCTCCGCTCAATGTACAAGTGTCGACAGTACCTCTCCGCTCCATGTACAAGTACCTCTCCGCTCAATGTACAAGTGTCGACAGTACCTCTACGCTCAATGTACAAGTGTCGACAGTACCTCTCCGCTCTCATGTACAAGTACCTCTCCGATCCATGTACAAGTACATCTCCGCTCCATGTACAAGTACATCTCCGCTCAATGTACAAGTACCTCTCCGCTCCATGTACAAGTACCTCTCCGCTCCATGTACAAGTACCTCTCCGCTCCATGTACAAGTACCTCTCCGCTCCATGTACAAGTACCTCTCCGCTCAATGTACAAGTACCTCTCCGCTCCATGTACAAGTACCTCTCCGCTCAATGTACAAGTACCTCTCCGCTCCATGTACAAGTACCTCTCCGCTCCATGTACAAGTACCTCTCCGCTCAATGTACAAGTACCTCTCCGCTCCATGTACAAGTACCTCTCCGCTCCATGTACAAGTACCTCTCCGATCCATGTACAAGTACCTCTCCGCTCAATGTACAAGTACCTCTCCGCTCCCTGTACAAGTACATCTCCGCTCCATGTACAAGTACCTCTCCGCTCCATGTACAAGTACCTCTCCGCTCAATGTAGAAGTGTCGACAGTACCTCTCCGCTCCATGTACAAGTACCTCTCCGCTCAATGTACAAGTGTCGACAGTACCTCTCCGCTCCATCTACAAGTACCTCTCCGCTCAATGTACAAGTACCTCTCCGCTGAATGTACAAGTACCTCTCCGCTCCATGTACAAGTACCTCTCCGCTCCATGTACAAATACCTCTCCGCTCCATGTACAAGTACCTCTCCGCTCCATGTACAAGCACCTCTCCGCTACATGTACAAGTACCTCTCCGCTCCATGTACAAGTACCTCTCCGCTCCATGTACAAGTACCTCTCCGCTCAATGTACAAGTACCTCTCCGCTCCATGTACAAATACCTCTCCGCTCCATGTACAAATACCTCTCCGCTCCATGTACAAGTACCTCTCCGCTCCATGTACCAGTACCTCTCCGCTCAATGTACAAGTACATCTCCGCTCAATGTACAAGTACATCTCCGCTCAATGTACAAGTACGTCTCCGCTCAATGTACAAGTACCTCTCCGCTCAATGTACAAGTACCTCTCCGCTCCATGTACAAGTACCTCTCCGCTCAATGTACAAGTACATCTCCGCTCCATGTACCAGTACCTCTCCGCTCAATGTACAAGTACCTCTCCGCTCAATGTACAAGTACATCTCCGCTCCATGTACAAGTACGTCTCCGCTCAATGTATAAGTACCTCTCCGCTCCATGTACAAGTACCTCTCCGCTCCATGTACAAGTACATCTCCGCTCCATGTACAAGTACATCTCCGCTCCATGTACAAGTACCTCTCCGCTCCATGTACAAGTACCTCTCCGCTCCATGTACAAGTACATCTCCGCTCCATGTACAAGTACCTCTCCGCTCAATGTACAAGTACATCTCCGCTCCATGTACAAGTACATCTCCACTCCATGTACAAGTACCTCTCCGCTCAATGTACAAGTACATCTCCGCTCCATGTACCAGTACCTCTCCGCTCAATGTACAAGTACATCTCCACTCCATGTACAAGTACCTCTCCGCTCAATGTACAAGTACATCTCCGCTCCATGTACCAGTACCTCTCCGCTCAATGTACAAGTACATCTCCACTCCATGTACAAGTACCTCTCCGCTCAATGTACAAGTACATCTCCGCTCCATGTACCAGTACCTCTCCGCTCAATGTACAAGTACATCTCCGCTCCATGTACAAGTACCTCTCCGCTCAATGTACAAGTACCTCTCCGCTCAATGTACAAGTACATCTCCGCTCCATGTACCAGTACCTCTCCGCTCAATGTACAAGTACATCTGCGCTCCATGTAGGGCTGGGTATCGTTCAAAATTTTTCGATATCGATACCGTTTCGATACTTGGATTTCGATACCGGTTCCTGAACGATACTTTTTTCGATACCAATTTTTAGAAAAATCCATTTTAACAAAAATAAAACTGCATTACACATTGAAATTATTTTACAAATCTTTAGTTTCCCCCCATCTTAAGTTTTACAGCAGAAAAAAATAAAACCTACTGTATTTAACATAACTTTAAGTTCTCTAAACGTATTGCCGTCCCTACAAAAAATATTGGAGTACTACAAAGGAAAGAAATGTAGCTAAAACAAATAAATCAGTGGAATAGTTTTCAGTGCAAAACAGAGAGTTGCAAATCAGGGTTTAATGCTCACTGATGCAACAGAACTCTATTCTTGTACAAACTGATGAGATGGCTCCACTTCATGCATGGAAGACTAGTTGAGCATTGACTAGCCTATCAATATAGCCTTATATGCCACAAAGTGAATCGCATTTATATTCAACAAACTATCATGACATCAGCGTTTGTTAACGAGTTGCTAAAAATACATGGGCGATAACTGCCCGCTTGCACATAACGCTAATTAATTAAACATTAACGCTAGCGTTGCAGATCAGTGTGCTCACTGCTGCAACAGAACGTCATTCTTGTCAAATCTGACGAGACAGCTCAACTTCACTGACTAGCCAATCAATATAAATGAATCGCATTTACATTCAACAAACTATCATGACATCAGCGTTTGTTAACGAGTTGCTAAAAATACACAATGCCCGCTTGCGCATAACGTTACGGCGGCAATTAATTAAACGATCTAATGCTACAACTCACAGCCAGATGCATGGATTTGTCAGACTGAGGGATCTGATAACCGCTAACTTGCGGTAAGCTGAGCTGACCCACCTCTCAATTATTTCTCTTGTCTGTGGAAACCAGTCCGTGTTGTTTCTGTTTCTTTTCCTGCTTTTCATCATCTTCGCCATATGGTAATCCAGGATAGGAGTAGCTTGAGTGGCTAACTTCTTGTATACTATCCGCACCGCACGCCTGGCTCACAGTCACAACAAACACACCGGCTAAAGTGGGCGTAACGTTTCCTGCATGCCTCTACATGACAGCCAATCACCAGCCGTATTAGAGCGCGGCGTGCAAGCATGTCGCATGCTTATAGGCTCAATGACGCTGTTTTGTTTTGGTATCGAAAATTGGTATCGATTGACAAGGGAGGCTTCGATACCCCTTAGTATCGATGTTTCCATTTCGGTGCCAAGTAAGTATCGAAACTCGATACCCAGCCCTAGCTCCATGTACAAGTACCTCTCCGCTCAATGTACAAGTACCTCTCCGCTCAATGTACAAGTACCTCTCCGCTCCATGTACAAGTACCTCTCCGCTCCATGTACAAGTACCTCTCCGCTCCATGTACAAGTACCTCTCCGCTCCATGTACAAGTACATCTCTGCTCCATGTACAAGTACCTCTCCGCTCAATGTACAAGTACATCTCCGCTCCATGTACAAGTACCTCTCCGCTCCATGTACAAGTACATCTCCGCTCCATGTACAAGTACCTCTCCGCTCCATGTACAAGTACCTCTCCGCTCAATGTACAAGTACATCTCCGCTCCATGTACAAGTACCTCTCCGCTCCATGTACAAGTACATCTCCGCTCCATGTACAAGTACCTCTCCGCTCAATGTACAAGTACATCTCCGCTCCATGTACAAGTACATCTCCACTCCATGTACAAGTACCTCTCCGCTCAATGTACAAGTACATCTCCGCTCCATGTACCAGTACCTCTCCGCTCAATGTACAAGTACATCTCCACTCCATGTACAAGTACCTCTCCGCTCAATGTACAAGTACATCTCCACTCCATGTACAAGTACATCTCCGCTCAATGTACAAGTACGTCTCCGCTCAATGTACAAGTACCTCTCCGCTCAATGTACAAGTACCTCTCCGCTCCATGTACAAGTACCTCTCCGCTCAATGTACAAGTACATCTCCGCTCCATGTACCAGTACCTCTCCGCTCAATGTACAAGTACCTCTCCGCTCAATGTACAAGTACATCTCCGCTCCATGTACAAGTACGTCTCCGCTCAATGTATAAGTACCTCTCCGCTCCATGTACAAGTACCTCTCCGCTCCATGTACAAGTACATCTCCGCTCCATGTACAAGTACATCTCCGCTCCATGTACAAGTACCTCTCCGCTCCATGTACAAGTACCTCTCCGCTCCATGTACAAGTACATCTCCGCTCCATGTACAAGTACCTCTCCGCTCAATGTACAAGTACATCTCCGCTCCATGTACAAGTACATCTCCACTCCATGTACAAGTACCTCTCCGCTCAATGTACAAGTACATCTCCGCTCCATGTACCAGTACCTCTCCGCTCAATGTACAAGTACATCTCCACTCCATGTACAAGTACCTCTCCGCTCAATGTACAAGTACATCTCCGCTCCATGTACCAGTACCTCTCCGCTCAATGTACAAGTACATCTCCACTCCATGTACAAGTACCTCTCCGCTCAATGTACAAGTACATCTCCGCTCCATGTACCAGTACCTCTCCGCTCAATGTACAAGTACATCTCCGCTCCATGTACAAGTACCTCTCCGCTCAATGTACAAGTACCTCTCCGCTCAATGTACAAGTACATCTCCGCTCCATGTACCAGTACCTCTCCGCTCAATGTACAAGTACATCTGCGCTCCATGTAGGGCTGGGTATCGTTCAAAATTTTTCGATATCGATACCGTTTCGATACTTGGATTTCGATACCGGTTCCTGAACGATACTTTTTTCGATACCAATTTTTAGAAAAATCCATTTTAACAAAAATAAAACTGCATTACACATTGAAATTATTTTACAAATCTTTAGTTTCCCCCCATCTTAAGTTTTACAGCAGAAAAAAATAAAACCTACTGTATTTAACATAACTTTAAGTTCTCTAAACGTATTGCCGTCCCTACAAAAAATATTGGAGTACTACAAAGGAAAGAAATGTAGCTAAAACAAATAAATCAGTGGAATAGTTTTCAGTGCAAAACAGAGAGTTGCAAATCAGGGTTTAATGCTCACTGATGCAACAGAACTCTATTCTTGTACAAACTGATGAGATGGCTCCACTTCATGCATGGAAGACTAGTTGAGCATTGACTAGCCTATCAATATAGCCTTATATGCCACAAAGTGAATCGCATTTATATTCAACAAACTATCATGACATCAGCGTTTGTTAACGAGTTGCTAAAAATACATGGGCGATAACTGCCCGCTTGCACATAACGCTAATTAATTAAACATTAACGCTAGCGTTGCAGATCAGTGTGCTCACTGCTGCAACAGAACGTCATTCTTGTCAAATCTGACGAGACAGCTCAACTTCACTGACTAGCCAATCAATATAAATGAATCGCATTTACATTCAACAAACTATCATGACATCAGCGTTTGTTAACGAGTTGCTAAAAATACACAATGCCCGCTTGCGCATAACGTTACGGCGGCAATTAATTAAACGATCTAATGCTACAACTCACAGCCAGATGCATGGATTTGTCAGACTGAGGGATCTGATAACCGCTAACTTGCGGTAAGCTGAGCTGACCCACCTCTCAATTATTTCTCTTGTCTGTGGAAACCAGTCCGTGTTGTTTCTGTTTCTTTTCCTGCTTTTCATCATCTTCGCCATATGGTAATCCAGGATAGGAGTAGCTTGAGTGGCTAACTTCTTGTATACTATCCGCACCGCACGCCTGGCTCACAGTCACAACAAACACACCGGCTAAAGTGGGCGTAACGTTTCCTGCATGCCTCTACATGACAGCCAATCACCAGCCGTATTAGAGCGCGGCGTGCAAGCATGTCGCATGCTTATAGGCTCAATGACGCTGTTTTGTTTTGGTATCGAAAATTGGTATCGATTGACAAGGGAGGCTTCGATACCCCTTAGTATCGATGTTTCCATTTCGGTGCCAAGTAAGTATCGAAACTCGATACCCAGCCCTAGCTCCATGTACAAGTACCTCTCCGCTCAATGTACAAGTACCTCTCCGCTCAATGTACAAGTACCTCTCCGCTCCATGTACAAGTACCTCTCCGCTCCATGTACAAGTACCTCTCCGCTCCATGTACAAGTACCTCTCCGCTCCATGTACAAGTACATCTCTGCTCCATGTACAAGTACCTCTCCGCTCAATGTACAAGTACATCTCCGCTCCATGTACCAGTACCTCTCCGCTCAATGTACAAGTACATCTCCGCTCCATGTACAAGTACCTCTCCGCTCAATGTACAAGTACCTCTCCGCTCAATGTACAAGTACATCTCCGCTCCATGTACCAGTACCTCTCCGCTCAATGTACAAGTACATCTGCGCTCCATGTAGGGCTGGGTATCGTTCAAAATTTTTCGATATCGATACCGTTTCGATACTTGGATTTCGATACCGGTTCCTGAACGATACTTTTTTCGATACCAATTTTTAGAAAAATCCATTTTAACAAAAATAAAACTGCATTACACATTGAAATTATTTTACAAATCTTTAGTTTCCCCCCATCTTAAGTTTTACAGCAGAAAAAAATAAAACCTACTGTATTTAACATAACTTTAAGTTCTCTAAACGTATTGCCGTCCCTACAAAAAATATTGGAGTACTACAAAGGAAAGAAATGTAGCTAAAACAAATAAATCAGTGGAATAGTTTTCAGTGCAAAACAGAGAGTTGCAAATCAGGGTTTAATGCTCACTGATGCAACAGAACTCTATTCTTGTACAAACTGATGAGATGGCTCCACTTCATGCATGGAAGACTAGTTGAGCATTGACTAGCCTATCAATATAGCCTTATATGCCACAAAGTGAATCGCATTTATATTCAACAAACTATCATGACATCAGCGTTTGTTAACGAGTTGCTAAAAATACATGGGCGATAACTGCCCGCTTGCACATAACGCTAATTAATTAAACATTAACGCTAGCGTTGCAGATCAGTGTGCTCACTGCTGCAACAGAACGTCATTCTTGTCAAATCTGACGAGACAGCTCAACTTCACTGACTAGCCAATCAATATAAATGAATCGCATTTACATTCAACAAACTATCATGACATCAGCGTTTGTTAACGAGTTGCTAAAAATACACAATGCCCGCTTGCGCATAACGTTACGGCGGCAATTAATTAAACGATCTAATGCTACAACTCACAGCCAGATGCATGGATTTGTCAGACTGAGGGATCTGATAACCGCTAACTTGCGGTAAGCTGAGCTGACCCACCTCTCAATTATTTCTCTTGTCTGTGGAAACCAGTCCGTGTTGTTTCTGTTTCTTTTCCTGCTTTTCATCATCTTCGCCATATGGTAATCCAGGATAGGAGTAGCTTGAGTGGCTAACTTCTTGTATACTATCCGCACCGCACGCCTGGCTCACAGTCACAACAAACACACCGGCTAAAGTGGGCGTAACGTTTCCTGCATGCCTCTACATGACAGCCAATCACCAGCCGTATTAGAGCGCGGCGTGCAAGCATGTCGCATGCTTATAGGCTCAATGACGCTGTTTTGTTTTGGTATCGAAAATTGGTATCGATTGACAAGGGAGGCTTCGATACCCCTTAGTATCGATGTTTCCATTTCGGTGCCAAGTAAGTATCGAAACTCGATACCCAGCCCTAGCTCCATGTACAAGTACCTCTCCGCTCAATGTACAAGTACCTCTCCGCTCAATGTACAAGTACCTCTCCGCTCCATGTACAAGTACCTCTCCGCTCCATGTACAAGTACCTCTCCGCTCCATGTACAAGTACCTCTCCGCTCCATGTACAAGTACATCTCTGCTCCATGTACAAGTACCTCTCCGCTCAATGTACAAGTACATCTCCGCTCCATGTACAAGTACCTCTCCGCTCCATGTACAAGTACATCTCCGCTCCATGTACAAGTACCTCTCCGCTCCATGTACAAGTACCTCTCCGCTCAATGTACAAGTACATCTCCGCTCCATGTACAAGTACCTCTCCGCTCCATGTACAAGTACATCTCCGCTCCATGTACAAGTACCTCTCCGCTCAATGTACAAGTACATCTCCGCTCCATGTACAAGTACATCTCCACTCCATGTACAAGTACCTCTCCGCTCAATGTACAAGTACATCTCCGCTCCATGTACCAGTACCTCTCCGCTCAATGTACAAGTACATCTCCACTCCATGTACAAGTACCTCTCCGCTCAATGTACAAGTACATCTCCGCTCCATGTACCAGTACCTCTCCGCTCAATGTACAAGTACATCTCCACTCCATGTACAAGTACCTCTCCGCTCAATGTACAAGTACATCTCCGCTCCATGTACCAGTACCTCTCCGCTCAATGTACAAGTACCTCTCCGCTCAATGTACAAGTACATCTCCGCTCCATGTACCAGTACCTCTCCGCTCAATGTACAAGTACATCTGCGCTCCATGTAGGGCTGGGTATCGTTCAAAATTTTTCGATATCGATACCGTTTCGATACTTGGATTTCGATACCGGTTCCTGAACGATACTTTTTTCGATACCAATTTTTAGAAAAATCCATTTTAACAAAAATAAAACTGCATTACACATTGAAATTATTTTACAAATCTTTAGTTTCCCCCCATCTTAAGTTTTACAGCAGAAAAAAATAAAACCTACTGTATTTAACATAACTTTAAGTTCTCTAAACGTATTGCCGTCCCTACAAAAAATATTGGAGTACTACAAAGGAAAGAAATGTAGCTAAAACAAATAAATCAGTGGAATAGTTTTCAGTGCAAAACAGAGAGTTGCAAATCAGGGTTTAATGCTCACTGATGCAACAGAACTCTATTCTTGTACACACTGATGAGATGGCTCCACTTCATGCATGGAAGACTAGTTGAGCATTGACTAGCCTATCAATATACTGCCCTGCAAAGCTAAAAGGGGGTAACTCGCCAGAGTGTAGAACTGAGAAAAATGACTTTAAAGTTCTGTTGTTGTCCAGCCAAATGTATTGTAGGAAGAAAACTGGAAATGTGTTAATTATTTGTTTATTTAATGTAGTTATTTATCTACATAATTTTTTTTAGCTCAAACTTGACCTTTGACCCTTATTTGGAAGTTACCTTACTCTGGCTTTGCATTGTCTGCAAAATAATAAGGGGTGATGCCAAGCAAAAAGACAGTAACTTCAATTTGATCCTTCACTTGGTTGCTTATCACTATATAAAACCAGTATATATGATAATAATGATAACATAGACATGAAGTATCATGTTCATGGCACAATTATGCTTAATATAATATACGTATACATATAATATAACTAGATTATCAGGCCGCTACACATCCTTCAAGCCTAGTTTGGTGGGACTCTTGTTGGCCCGTTGTGTGTATGTGTGTTGGCTCCTCGGGGGTTGATGTCGTATGAGCTGGCACATCTGGGGTTAATTTCATATGAGCGGCACCTCGGGGGTTAATGTTGTATGAGCTGGTACCTCAGGGGTTAATGTCATATGAGCTGGCACCTCGGAGGTTAATGTCATATGAGCTGGCACCTCTGGGGTTAATTTCATATGCGCTGCGCCTCGGGAGTTAATGTTGTGTGAGCTGATACCTGGAGGGTTAATGTTGCATGAGCTGGCACCTCTGGGGTTAATTTCATATGCGCGGCGCCTCGGGGGTTAATGTTGTATGAGCTGATACCTGGAGGGATAATGCCGTATAAGCTGGCACCTCTGGGGTTCATTTTATATGAGCAGCACCTCGGGGGTTAATGTTGTATGAGCTGGTACCTCAGCGGTTAATATCATATGAGCTGGCGCCTCGGGGGTTAATTTCATATGAGCGACGCCTCGGGGGTTAATGTTGTATGAGCTGGCACCTCCGGGGTTAATTTCATATGAGCGGTGCCTCTGGGGTTAATGTGGTATGAGCTGGCGCCTCTGGGGTTAATGTCGTATAAGCTGGCACCTCCGGGGTTAATTTCATATGCGCGGTGCCTCGGGGTTAATGTGGTATGAGCTGGCGCCTCGGGGGTTAATGTCGTATGAGCTGGCACCTCGGGGGTTAATGTCGTATGAGCTGGCACCTCGGGGGTTAATGTCGTATGAGCTGGCACCTCGGGGGTTAATGTCGTATGAGCTGGCGCCTCTGGGGATAATGTGGTATGAGCTGGCGCCTCGGGGGTAAATGTGGTATGAGCTGGTGCCTCGGGGGTTAATGTCATATGAGGTGCCAGTAATGTAACTCATACCTCAACTCAAGCTGAGCATTCTGGTGAGTTACCCCCTTTTTGCATTGCAGGGCAGAGCATTCAGAGTGCAGTCAAACCAAACCAAACAACCGTAACTGATGTTACCTCAGTCTTGCTTGGCTTTTCTAGGGCTTTTGGAAGTTACTGTAAATATGACCCCCTATTTTCTCCAAAAAACAACACAATTGACTCAAGATATTTTTCCACATGATAAAGCAGATCTTCAATGTTCTAAAAATGACAAAAACTCATTTTTGACAAAAATTGAGTTACCCCCTTTTAGCTTTGCAGGGCAGTATAGCCGTATATGCCACAAAGTGAATCGCATTTATATTCAACAAACTATCATGACATCAGCGTTTGTTAACGAGTTGCTAAAAATACATGGGCGATAACTGCCCGCTTGCACATAACGCTAATTAATTAAACATTAACGCTAGCGTTGCAGATCAGTGTGCTCACTGCTGCAACAGAACGTCATTCTTGTCAAATCTGACGAGACAGCTCAACTTCACTGACTAGCCAATCAATATAAATGAATCGCATTTACATTCAACAAACTATCATGACATCAGCGTTTGTTAACGAGTTGCTAAAAATACACAATGCCCGCTTGCGCATAACGTTACGGCGGCAATTAATTAAACGATCTAATGCTACAACTCACAGCCAGATGCATGGATTTGTCAGACTGAGGGATCTGATAACCGCTAACTTGCGGTAAGCTGAGCTGACCCACCTCTCAATTATTTCTCTTGTCTGTGGAAACCAGTCCGTGTTGTTTCTGTTTCTTTTCCTGCTTTTCATCATCTTCGCCATATGGTAATCCAGGATAGGAGTAGCTTGAGTGGCTAACTTCTTGTATACTATCCGCACCGCACGCCTGGCTCACAGTCACAACAAACACACCGGCTAAAGTGGGCGTAACGTTTCCTGCATGCCTCTACATGACAGCCAATCACCAGCCGTATTAGAGCGCGGCGTGCAAGCATGTCGCATGCTTATAGGCTCAATGACGCTGTTTTGTTTTGGTATCGAAAATTGGTATCGATTGACAAGGGAGGCTTCGATACCCCTTAGTATCGATGTTTCCATTTCGGTGCCAAGTAAGTATCGAAACTCGATACCCAGCCCTAGCTCCATGTACAAGTACCTCTCCGCTCAATGTACAAGTACCTCTCCGCTCAATGTACAAGTACCTCTCCGCTCCATGTACAAGTACCTCTCCGCTCCATGTACAAGTACCTCTCCGCTCCATGTACAAGTACCTCTCCGCTCCATGTACAAGTACATCTCTGCTCCATGTACAAGTACCTCTCCGCTCAATGTACAAGTACATCTCCGCTCCATGTACAAGTACCTCTCCGCTCCATGTACAAGTACATCTCCGCTCCATGTACAAGTACCTCTCCGCTCCATGTACAAGTACCTCTCCGCTCAATGTACAAGTACATCTCCGCTCCATGTACAAGTACCTCTCCGCTCCATGTACAAGTACATCTCCGCTCCATGTACAAGTACCTCTCCGCTCAATGTACAAGTACATCTCCGCTCCATGTACAAGTACATCTCCACTCCATGTACAAGTACCTCTCCGCTCAATGTACAAGTACATCTCCGCTCCATGTACCAGTACCTCTCCGCTCAATGTACAAGTACATCTCCACTCCATGTACAAGTACCTCTCCGCTCAATGTACAAGTACATCTCCGCTCCATGTACCAGTACCTCTCCGCTCAATGTACAAGTACATCTCCACTCCATGTACAAGTACCTCTCCGCTCAATGTACAAGTACATCTCCGCTCCATGTACCAGTACCTCTCCGCTCAATGTACAAGTACATCTCCGCTCCATGTACAAGTACCTCTCCGCTCAATGTACAAGTACCTCTCCGCTCAATGTACAAGTACATCTCCGCTCCATGTACCAGTACCTCTCCGCTCAATGTACAAGTACATCTGCGCTCCATGTAGGGCTGGGTATCGTTCAACATTTTTCGATATCGATACCGTTTCGATACTTGGATTTCGATACCGGTTCCTGAACGATACTTTTTTCGATACCAATTTTTAGAAAAATCCATTTTAACAAAAATAAAACTGCATTACACATTGAAATTATTTTACAAATCTTTAGTTTCCCCCCATCTTAAGTTTTACAGCAGAAAAAAATAAAACCTACTGTATTTAACATAACTTTAAGTTCTCTAAACGTATTGCCGTCCCTACAAAAAATATTGGAGTACTACAAAGGAAAGAAATGTAGCTAAAACAAATAAATCAGTGGAATAGTTTTCAGTGCAAAACAGAGAGTTGCAAATCAGGGTTTAATGCTCACTGATGCAACAGAACTCTATTCTTGTACAAACTGATGAGATGGCTCCACTTCATGCATGGAAGACTAGTTGAGCATTGACTAGCCTATCAATATAGCCGTATATGCCACAAAGTGAATCGCATTTATATTCAACAAACTATCATGACATCAGCGTTTGTTAACGAGTTGCTAAAAATACATGGGCGATAACTGCCCGCTTGCACATAACGCTAATTAATTAAACATTAACGCTAGCGTTGCAGATCAGTGTGCTCACTGCTGCAACAGAACGTCATTCTTGTCAAATCTGACGAGACAGCTCAACTTCACTGACTAGCCAATCAATATAAATGAATCGCATTTACATTCAACAAACTATCATGACATCAGCGTTTGTTAACGAGTTGCTAAAAATACACAATGCCCGCTTGCGCATAACGTTACGGCGGCAATTAATTAAACGATCTAATGCTACAACTCACAGCCAGATGCATGGATTTGTCAGACTGAGGGATCTGATAACCGCTAACTTGCGGTAAGCTGAGCTGACCCACCTCTCAATTATTTCTCTTGTCTGTGGAAACCAGTCCGTGTTGTTTCTGTTTCTTTTCCTGCTTTTCATCATCTTCGCCATATGGTAATCCAGGATAGGAGTAGCTTGAGTGGCTAACTTCTTGTATACTATCCGCACCGCACGCCTGGCTCACAGTCACAACAAACACACCGGCTAAAGTGGGCGTAACGTTTCCTGCATGCCTCTACATGACAGCCAATCACCAGCCGTATTAGAGCGCGGCGTGCAAGCATGTCGCATGCTTATAGGCTCAATGACGCTGTTTTGTTTTGGTATCGAAAATTGGTATCGATTGACAAGGGAGGCTTCGATACCCCTTAGTATCGATGTTTCCATTTCGGTGCCAAGTAAGTATCGAAACTCGATACCCAGCCCTAGCTCCATGTACAAGTACCTCTCCGCTCAATGTACAAGTACCTCTCCGCTCAATGTACAAGTACCTCTCCGCTCCATGTACAAGTACCTCTCCGCTCCATGTACAAGTACCTCTCCGCTCCATGTACAAGTACCTCTCCGCTCCATGTACAAGTACATCTCTGCTCCATGTACAAGTACCTCTCCGCTCAATGTACAAGTACATCTCCGCTCCATGTACAAGTACCTCTCCGCTCCATGTACAAGTACATCTCCGCTCCATGTACAAGTACCTCTCCGCTCCATGTACAAGTACCTCTCCGCTCAATGTACAAGTACATCTCCGCTCCATGTACAAGTACCTCTCCGCTCCATGTACAAGTACATCTCCGCTCCATGTACAAGTACCTCTCCGCTCAATGTACAAGTACATCTCCGCTCCATGTACAAGTACATCTCCACTCCATGTACAAGTACCTCTCCGCTCAATGTACAAGTACATCTCCGCTCCATGTACCAGTACCTCTCCGCTCAATGTACAAGTACATCTCCACTCCATGTACAAGTACCTCTCCGCTCAATGTACAAGTACATCTCCGCTCCATGTACCAGTACCTCTCCGCTCAATGTACAAGTACATCTCCACTCCATGTACAAGTACCTCTCCGCTCAATGTACAAGTACATCTCCGCTCCATGTACCAGTACCTCTCCGCTCAATGTACAAGTACATCTCCGCTCCATGTACAAGTACCTCTCCGCTCAATGTACAAGTACCTCTCCGCTCAATGTACAAGTACATCTCCGCTCCATGTACCAGTACCTCTCCGCTCAATGTACAAGTACATCTGCGCTCCATGTAGGGCTGGGTATTGTTCAAAATTTTTCGATATCGATACCGTTTCGATACTTGGATTTCGATACCGGTTCCTGAACGATACTTTTTTCGATACCAATTTTTAGAAAAATCCATTTTAACAAAAATAAAACTGCATTACACATTGAAATTATTTTACAAATCTTTAGTTTCCCCCCATCTTAAGTTTTACAGCAGAAAAAAATAAAACCTACTGTATTTAACATAACTTTAAGTTCTCTAAACGTATTGCCGTCCCTACAAAAAATATTGGAGTACTACAAAGGAAAGAAATGTAGCTAAAACAAATAAATCAGTGGAATAGTTTTCAGTGCAAAACAGAGAGTTGCAAATCAGGGTTTAATGCTCACTGATGCAACAGAACTCTATTCTTGTACAAACTGATGAGATGGCTCCACTTCATGCATGGAAGACTAGTTGAGCATTGACTAGCCTATCAATATAGCCTTATATGCCACAAAGTGAATCGCATTTATATTCAACAAACTATCATGACATCAGCGTTTGTTAACGAGTTGCTAAAAATACATGGGCGATAACTGCCCGCTTGCACATAACGCTAATTAATTAAACATTAACGCTAGCGTTGCAGATCAGTGTGCTCACTGCTGCAACAGAACGTCATTCTTGTCAAATCTGACGAGACAGCTCAACTTCACTGACTAGCCAATCAATATAAATGAATCGCATTTACATTCAACAAACTATCATGACATCAGCGTTTGTTAACGAGTTGCTAAAAATACACAATGCCCGCTTGCGCATAACGTTACGGCGGCAATTAATTAAACGATCTAATGCTACAACTCACAGCCAGATGCATGGATTTGTCAGACTGAGGGATCTGATAACCGCTAACTTGCGGTAAGCTGAGCTGACCCACCTCTCAATTATTTCTCTTGTCTGTGGAAACCAGTCCGTGTTGTTTCTGTTTCTTTTCCTGCTTTTCATCATCTTCGCCATATGGTAATCCAGGATAGGAGTAGCTTGAGTGGCTAACTTCTTGTATACTATCCGCACCGCACGCCTGGCTCACAGTCACAACAAACACACCGGCTAAAGTGGGCGTAACGTTTCCTGCATGCCTCTACATGACAGCCAATCACCAGCCGTATTAGAGCGCGGCGTGCAAGCATGTCGCATGCTTATAGGCTCAATGACGCTGTTTTGTTTTGGTATCGAAAATTGGTATCGATTGACAAGGGAGGCTTCGATACCCCTTAGTATCGATGTTTCCATTTCGGTGCCAAGTAAGTATCGAAACTCGATACCCAGCCCTAGCTCCATGTACAAGTACCTCTCCGCTCAATGTACAAGTACCTCTCCGCTCAATGTACAAGTACCTCTCCGCTCCATGTACAAGTACCTCTCCGCTCCATGTACAAGTACCTCTCCGCTCCATGTACAAGTACCTCTCCGCTCCATGTACAAGTACATCTCTGCTCCATGTACAAGTACCTCTCCGCTCAATGTACAAGTACATCTCCGCTCCATGTACAAGTACCTCTCCGCTCCATGTACAAGTACATCTCCGCTCCATGTACAAGTACCTCTCCGCTCCATGTACAAGTACCTCTCCGCTCAATGTACAAGTACATCTCCGCTCCATGTACAAGTACCTCTCCGCTCCATGTACAAGTACATCTCCGCTCCATGTACAAGTACCTCTCCGCTCAATGTACAAGTACATCTCCGCTCCATGTACAAGTACATCTCCACTCCATGTACAAGTACCTCTCCGCTCAATGTACAAGTACATCTCCGCTCCATGTACCAGTACCTCTCCGCTCAATGTACAAGTACATCTCCACTCCATGTACAAGTACCTCTCCGCTCAATGTACAAGTACATCTCCGCTCCATGTACCAGTACCTCTCCGCTCAATGTACAAGTACATCTCCACTCCATGTACAAGTACCTCTCCGCTCAATGTACAAGTACATCTCCGCTCCATGTACCAGTACCTCTCCGCTCAATGTACAAGTACATCTCCGCTCCATGTACAAGTACCTCTCCGCTCAATGTACAAGTACCTCTCCGCTCAATGTACAAGTACATCTCCGCTCCATGTACCAGTACCTCTCCGCTCAATGTACAAGTACATCTGCGCTCCATGTAGGGCTGGGTATTGTTCAAAATTTTTCGATATCGATACCGTTTCGATACTTGGATTTCGATACCGGTTCCTGAACGATACTTTTTTCGATACCAATTTTTAGAAAAATCCATTTTAACAAAAATAAAACTGCATTACACATTGAAATTATTTTACAAATCTTTAGTTTCCCCCCATCTTAAGTTTTACAGCAGAAAAAAATAAAACCTACTGTATTTAACATAACTTTAAGTTCTCTAAACGTATTGCCGTCCCTACAAAAAATATTGGAGTACTACAAAGGAAAGAAATGTAGCTAAAACAAATAAATCAGTGGAATAGTTTTCAGTGCAAAACAGAGAGTTGCAAATCAGGGTTTAATGCTCACTGATGCAACAGAACTCTATTCTTGTACAAACTGATGAGATGGCTCCACTTCATGCATGGAAGACTAGTTGAGCATTGACTAGCCTATCAATATAGCCTTATATGCCACAAAGTGAATCGCATTTATATTCAACAAACTATCATGACATCAGCGTTTGTTAACGAGTTGCTAAAAATACATGGGCGATAACTGCCCGCTTGCACATAACGCTAATTAATTAAACATTAACGCTAGCGTTGCAGATCAGTGTGCTCACTGCTGCAACAGAACGTCATTCTTGTCAAATCTGACGAGACAGCTCAACTTCACTGACTAGCCAATCAATATAAATGAATCGCATTTACATTCAACAAACTATCATGACATCAGCGTTTGTTAACGAGTTGCTAAAAATACACAATGCCCGCTTGCGCATAACGTTACGGCGGCAATTAATTAAACGATCTAATGCTACAACTCACAGCCAGATGCATGGATTTGTCAGACTGAGGGATCTGATAACCGCTAACTTGCGGTAAGCTGAGCTGACCCACCTCTCAATTATTTCTCTTGTCTGTGGAAACCAGTCCGTGTTGTTTCTGTTTCTTGTCCTGCTTTTCATCATCTTCGCCATATGGTAATCCAGGATAGGAGTAGCTTGAGTGGCTAACTTCTTGTATACTATCCGCACCGCACGCCTGGCTCACAGTCACAACAAACACACCGGCTAAAGTGGGCGTAACGTTTCCTGCATGCCTCTACATGACAGCCAATCACCAGCCGTATTAGAGCGCGGCGTGCAAGCATGTCGCATGCTTATAGGCTCAATGACGCTGTTTTGTTTTGGTATCGAAAATTGGTATCGATTGACAAGGGAGGCTTCGATACCCCTTAGTATCGATGTTTCCATTTCGGTGCCAAGTAAGTATCGAAACTCGATACCCAGCCCTAGCTCCATGTACAAGTACCTCTCCGCTCAATGTACAAGTACCTCTCCGCTCAATGTACAAGTACCTCTCCGCTCCATGTACAAGTACCTCTCCGCTCCATGTACAAGTACCTCTCCGCTCCATGTACAAGTACCTCTCCGCTCCATGTACAAGTACATCTCTGCTCCATGTACAAGTACCTCTCCGCTCAATGTACAAGTACATCTCCGCTCCATGTACAAGTACCTCTCCGCTCCATGTACAAGTACATCTCCGCTCCATGTACAAGTACCTCTCCGCTCCATGTACAAGTACCTCTCCGCTCAATGTACAAGTACATCTCCGCTCCATGTACAAGTACCTCTCCGCTCCATGTACAAGTACATCTCCGCTCCATGTACAAGTACCTCTCCGCTCAATGTACAAGTACATCTCCGCTCCATGTACAAGTACATCTCCACTCCATGTACAAGTACCTCTCCGCTCAATGTACAAGTACATCTCCGCTCCATGTACCAGTACCTCTCCGCTCAATGTACAAGTACATCTCCACTCCATGTACAAGTACCTCTCCGCTCAATGTACAAGTACATCTCCGCTCCATGTACCAGTACCTCTCCGCTCAATGTACAAGTACATCTCCACTCCATGTACAAGTACCTCTCCGCTCAATGTACAAGTGCATCTCCGCTCCATGTACCAGTACCTCTCCGCTCAATGTACAAGTACATCTCCGCTCCATGTACAAGTACCTCTCCGCTCAATGTACAAGTACCTCTCCGCTCAATGTACAAGTACATCTCCGCTCCATGTACCAGTACCTCTCCGCTCAATGTACAAGTACATCTGCGCTCCATGTAGGGCTGGGTATCGTTCAACATTTTTCGATATCGATACCGTTTCGATACTTGGATTTCGATACCGGTTCCTGAACGATACTTTTTTCGATACCAATTTTTAGAAAAATCCATTTTAACAAAAATAAAACTGCATTACACATTGAAATTATTTTACAAATCTTTAGTTTCCCCCCATCTTAAGTTTTACAGCAGAAAAAAATAAAACCTACTGTATTTAACATAACTTTAAGTTCTCTAAACGTATTGCCGTCCCTACAAAAAATATTGGAGTACTACAAAGGAAAGAAATGTAGCTAAAACAAATAAATCAGTGGAATAGTTTTCAGTGCAAAACAGAGAGTTGCAAATCAGGGTTTAATGCTCACTGATGCAACAGAACTCTATTCTTGTACAAACTGATGAGATGGCTCCACTTCATGCATGGAAGACTAGTTGAGCATTGACTAGCCTATCAATATAGCCTTATATGCCACAAAGTGAATCGCATTTATATTCAACAAACTATCATGACATCAGCGTTTGTTAACGAGTTGCTAAAAATACATGGGCGATAACTGCCCGCTTGCACATAACGCTAATTAATTAAACATTAACGCTAGCGTTGCAGATCAGTGTGCTCACTGCTGCAACAGAACGTCATTCTTGTCAAATCTGACGAGACAGCTCAACTTCACTGACTAGCCAATCAATATAAATGAATCGCATTTACATTCAACAAACTATCATGACATCAGCGTTTGTTAACGAGTTGCTAAAAATACACAATGCCCGCTTGCGCATAACGTTACGGCGGCAATTAATTAAACGATCTAATGCTACAACTCACAGCCAGATGCATGGATTTGTCAGACTGAGGGATCTGATAACCGCTAACTTGCGGTAAGCTGAGCTGACCCACCTCTCAATTATTTCTCTTGTCTGTGGAAACCAGTCCGTGTTGTTTCTGTTTCTTTTCCTGCTTTTCATCATCTTCGCCATATGGTAATCCAGGATAGGAGTAGCTTGAGTGGCTAACTTCTTGTATACTATCCGCACCGCACGCCTGGCTCACAGTCACAACAAACACACCGGCTAAAGTGGGCGTAACGTTTCCTGCATGCCTCTACATGACAGCCAATCACCAGCCGTATTAGAGCGCGGCGTGCAAGCATGTCGCATGCTTATAGGCTCAATGACGCTGTTTTGTTTTGGTATCGAAAATTGGTATCGATTGACAAGGGAGGCTTCGATACCCCTTAGTATCGATGTTTCCATTTCGGTGCCAAGTAAGTATCGAAACTCGATACCCAGCCCTAGCTCCATGTACAAGTACCTCTCCGCTCAATGTACAAGTACCTCTCCGCTCCATGTACAAGTACCTCTCCGCTCCATGTACAAGTACCTCTCCGCTCCATGTACAAGTACCTCTCCGCTCCATGTCAAGTGTCGACAGTACCTCTCCGCTCCATGTACAAATACCTCTCCGCTCTCATGTACAAGTACCTCTCCGCTCCATGTACAAGTACCTCTCCGCTCAATGTCAAGTGTCGACAGTACCTCTCCGCTCCATGTACAAATACCTCTCCGCTCCATGTACAAGTACCTCTCCGCTCTCATGTACAAGTACCTCTCCGCTCCATGTACAAGTAGCTCTCCGCTCAATGTACAAGTGTCGACAGTACCTTTCCGCTCCATGTACAAATACCTCTCCGCTCTCATGTACAAGTACCTCTCCGCTCCATGTACAAGTACCTCTCCGCTCAATGTACAAATACCTCTCCGCTCCATGTATAAGTACCTCTCCGCTCTATGTACAAGTACCTCTCCGCTCCATGTACAAGTACCTCTCCGCTCAATGTACAAATACCTCTCCGCTCCATGTACAAGTAGCTCTCCGCTGAATGTACAAGTGTCGACAGTACCTCTCCGCTCAATGTACAAGTACCTCTCCGCTCAATGTACAAATACCTCTCCGCTCCATGTACAAGTACCTCTCCGCTCAATGTCAAGTATCGACAGTACCTCTCCGCTCCATGTACAAGTACCTCTCCGCTGAATGTACAAGTGTCGACAGTACCTCTCCGCTCAATGTACAAGTACCTCTCCGCTCCATGTACAAGTACCTCTCCGCTCTCATGTACAAGTATCTCTCCGCTCCATGTACAAGTACCTCTCCGCTCAATGTACAAGTACCTCTCCGCTCAATGTACAAGTACATCTCCGCTCCATGTACCAGTACCTCTCCGCTCAATGTACAAGTACATCTGCGCTCCATGTAGGGCTGGGTATCGTTCAAAATTTTTCGATATCGATACCGTTTCGATACTTGGATTTCGATACCGGTTCCTGAACGATACTTTTTTCGATACCAATTTTTAGAAAAATCCATTTTAACAAAAATAAAACTGCATTACACATTGAAATTATTTTACAAATCTTTAGTTTCCCCCCATCTTAAGTTTTACAGCAGAAAAAAATAAAACCTACTGTATTTAACATAACTTTAAGTTCTCTAAACGTATTGCCGTCCCTACAAAAAATATTGGAGTACTACAAAGGAAAGAAATGTAGCTAAAACAAATAAATCAGTGGAATAGTTTTCAGTGCAAAACAGAGAGTTGCAAATCAGGGTTTAATGCTCACTGATGCAACAGAACTCTATTCTTGTACAAACTGATGAGATGGCTCCACTTCATGCATGGAAGACTAGTTGAGCATTGACTAGCCTATCAATATAGCCTTATATGCCACAAAGTGAATCGCATTTATATTCAACAAACTATCATGACATCAGCGTTTGTTAACGAGTTGCTAAAAATACATGGGCGATAACTGCCCGCTTGCACATAACGCTAATTAATTAAACATTAACGCTAGCGTTGCAGATCAGTGTGCTCACTGCTGCAACAGAACGTCATTCTTGTCAAATCTGACGAGACAGCTCAACTTCACTGACTAGCCAATCAATATAAATGAATCGCATTTACATTCAACAAACTATCATGACATCAGCGTTTGTTAACGAGTTGCTAAAAATACACAATGCCCGCTTGCGCATAACGTTACGGCGGCAATTAATTAAACGATCTAATGCTACAACTCACAGCCAGATGCATGGATTTGTCAGACTGAGGGATCTGATAACCGCTAACTTGCGGTAAGCTGAGCTGACCCACCTCTCAATTATTTATCTTGTCTGTGGAAACCAGTCCGTGTTGTTTCTGTTTCTTTTCCTGCTTTTCATCATCTTCGCCATATGGTAATCCAGGATAGGAGTAGCTTGAGTGGCTAACTTCTTGTATACTATCCGCACCGCACGCCTGGCTCACAGTCACAACAAACACACCGGCTAAAGTGGGCGTAACGTTTCCTGCATGCCTCTACATGACAGCCAATCACCAGCCGTATTAGAGCGCGGCGTGCAAGCATGTCGCATGCTTATAGGCTCAATGACGCTGTTTTGTTTTGGTATCGAAAATTGGTATCGATTGACAAGGGAGGCTTCGATACCCCTTAGTATCGATGTTTCCATTTCGGTGCCAAGTAAGTATCGAAACTCGATACCCAGCCCTAGCTCCATGTACAAGTACCTCTCCGCTCAATGTACAAGTACCTCTCCGCTCAATGTACAAGTACATCTCCGCTCCATGTACAAGTACATCTCCGCTCCATGTACAAGTACCTCTCCGCTCAATGTACAAGTACATCTCCGCTCCATGTACAAGTACATCTCCACTCCATGTACAAGTACCTCTCCGCTCAATGTACAAGTACATCTCCGCTCCATGTACCAGTACCTCTCCGCTCAATGTACAAGTACATCTCCACTCCATGTACAAGTACCTCTCCGCTCAATGTACAAGTACATCTCCGCTCCATGTACCAGTACCTCTCCGCTCAATGTACAAGTACATCTCCACTCCATGTACAAGTACCTCTCCGCTCAATGTACAAGTGCATCTCCGCTCCATGTACCAGTACCTCTCCGCTCAATGTACAAGTACATCTCCGCTCCATGTACAAGTACCTCTCCGCTCAATGTACAAGTACCTCTCCGCTCAATGTACAAGTACATCTCCGCTCCATGTACCAGTACCTCTCCGCTCAATGTACAAGTACATCTGCGCTCCATGTAGGGCTGGGTATCGTTCAACATTTTTCGATATCGATACCGTTTCGATACTTGGATTTCGATACCGGTTCCTGAACGATACTTTTTTCGATACCAATTTTTAGAAAAATCCATTTTAACAAAAATAAAACTGCATTACACATTGAAATTATTTTACAAATCTTTAGTTTCCCCCCATCTTAAGTTTTACAGCAGAAAAAAATAAAACCTACTGTATTTAACATAACTTTAAGTTCTCTAAACGTATTGCCGTCCCTACAAAAAATATTGGAGTACTACAAAGGAAAGAAATGTAGCTAAAACAAATAAATCAGTGGAATAGTTTTCAGTGCAAAACAGAGAGTTGCAAATCAGGGTTTAATGCTCACTGATGCAACAGAACTCTATTCTTGTACAAACTGATGAGATGGCTCCACTTCATGCATGGAAGACTAGTTGAGCATTGACTAGCCTATCAATATAGCCTTATATGCCACAAAGTGAATCGCATTTATATTCAACAAACTATCATGACATCAGCGTTTGTTAACGAGTTGCTAAAAATACATGGGCGATAACTGCCTGCTTGCACATAACGCTAATTAATTAAACATTAACGCTAGCGTTGCAGATCAGTGTGCTCACTGCTGCAACAGAACGTCATTCTTGTCAAATCTGACGAGACAGCTCAACTTCACTGACTAGCCAATCAATATAAATGAATCGCATTTACATTCAACAAACTATCATGACATCAGCGTTTGTTAACGAGTTGCTAAAAATACACAATGCCCGCTTGCGCATAACGTTACGGCGGCAATTAATTAAACGATCTAATGCTACAACTCACAGCCAGATGCATGGATTTGTCAGACTGAGGGATCTGATAACCGCTAACTTGCGGTAAGCTGAGCTGACCCACCTCTCAATTATTTCTCTTGTCTGTGGAAACCAGTCCGTGTTGTTTCTGTTTCTTTTCCTGCTTTTCATCATCTTCGCCATATGGTAATCCAGGATAGGAGTAGCTTGAGTGGCTAACTTCTTGTATACTATCCGCACCGCACGCCTGGCTCACAGTCACAACAAACACACCGGCTAAAGTGGGCGTAACGTTTCCTGCATGCCTCTACATGACAGCCAATCACCAGCCGTATTAGAGCGCGGCGTGCAAGCATGTCGCATGCTTATAGGCTCAATGACGCTGTTTTGTTTTGGTATCGAAAATTGGTATCGATTGACAAGGGAGGCTTCGATACCCCTTAGTATCGATGTTTCCATTTCGGTGCCAAGTAAGTATCGAAACTCGATACCCAGCCCTAGCTCCATGTACAAGTACCTCTCCGCTCAATGTACAAGTACCTCTCCGCTCCATGTACAAGTACCTCTCCGCTCCATGTACAAGTACCTCTCCGCTCCATGTACAAGTACCTCTCCGCTCCATGTACAAGTACATCTCTGCTCCATGTACAAGTACCTCTCCGCTCAATGTACAAGTACATCTCCGCTCCATGTACAAGTACCTCTCCGCTCCATGTACAAGTACATCTCCGCTCCATGTACAAGTACCTCTCCGCTCCATGTACAAGTACCTCACCGCTCAATGTACAAGTACATCTCCGCTCCATGTACAAGTACATCTCTGCTCCATGTACAAGTACCTCTCCGCTCAATGTACAAGTACATCTCCGCTCCATGTACAAGTACCTCTCCGCTCCATGTACAAGTACCTCTCCGCTCCATGTACAAGTACCTCTCCGCTCCATGTACAAGTACCTCTCCGCTCCATGTACAAGTACCTCTCCGCTCAATGTCAAGTGTCGACAGTACCTCTCCGCTCCATGTACAAATACCTCTCCGCTCTCATGTACAAGTACCTCTCCGCTCCATGTACAAGTACCTCTCCGCTCAATGTCAAGTGTCGACAGTACCTCTCCGCTCCATGTACAAATACCTCTCCGCTCCATGTACAAGTACCTCTCCGCTCTCATGTACAAGTACCTCTCCGCTCCATGTACAAGTAGCTCTCCGCTCAATGTACAAGTGTCGACAGTACCTTTCCGCTCCATGTACAAATACCTCTCCGCTCTCATGTACAAGTACCTCTCCGCTCCATGTACAAGTACCTCTCCGCTCAATGTACAAATACCTCTCCGCTCCATGTATAAGTACCTCTCCGCTCTATGTACAAGTACCTCTCCGCTCCATGTACAAGTACCTCTCCGCTCAATGTACAAATACCTCTCCGCTCCATGTACAAGTAGCTCTCCGCTGAATGTACAAGTGTCGACAGTACCTCTCCGCTCAATGTACAAGTACCTCTCCGCTCAATGTACAAATACCTCTCCGCTCCATGTACAAGTACCTCTCCGCTCAATGTCAAGTATCGACAGTACCTCTCCGCTCCATGTACAAGTACCTCTCCGCTGAATGTACAAGTGTCGACAGTACCTCTCCGCTCAATGTACAAGTACCTCTCCGCTCCATGTACAAGTACCTCTCCGCTCTCATGTACAAGTATCTCTCCGCTCCATGTACAAGTACCTCTCCGCTCAATGTACAAGTACCTCTCCGCTCAATGTACAAGTACATCTCCGCTCCATGTACCAGTACCTCTCCGCTCAATGTACAAGTACATCTGCGCTCCATGTAGGGCTGGGTATCGTTCAAAATTTTTCGATATCGATACCGTTTCGATACTTGGATTTCGATACCGGTTCCTGAACGATACTTTTTTCGATACCAATTTTTAGAAAAATCCATTTTAACAAAAATAAAACTGCATTACACATTGAAATTATTTTACAAATCTTTAGTTTCCCCCCATCTTAAGTTTTACAGCAGAAAAAAATAAAACCTACTGTATTTAACATAACTTTAAGTTCTCTAAACGTATTGCCGTCCCTACAAAAAATATTGGAGTACTACAAAGGAAAGAAATGTAGCTAAAACAAATAAATCAGTGGAATAGTTTTCAGTGCAAAACAGAGAGTTGCAAATCAGGGTTTAATGCTCACTGATGCAACAGAACTCTATTCTTGTACAAACTGATGAGATGGCTCCACTTCATGCATGGAAGACTAGTTGAGCATTGACTAGCCTATCAATATAGCCTTATATGCCACAAAGTGAATCGCATTTATATTCAACAAACTATCATGACATCAGCGTTTGTTAACGAGTTGCTAAAAATACATGGGCGATAACTGCCCGCTTGCACATAACGCTAATTAATTAAACATTAACGCTAGCGTTGCAGATCAGTGTGCTCACTGCTGCAACAGAACGTCATTCTTGTCAAATCTGACGAGACAGCTCAACTTCACTGACTAGCCAATCAATATAAATGAATCGCATTTACATTCAACAAACTATCATGACATCAGCGTTTGTTAACGAGTTGCTAAAAATACACAATGCCCGCTTGCGCATAACGTTACGGCGGCAATTAATTAAACGATCTAATGCTACAACTCACAGCCAGATGCATGGATTTGTCAGACTGAGGGATCTGATAACCGCTAACTTGCGGTAAGCTGAGCTGACCCACCTCTCAATTATTTATCTTGTCTGTGGAAACCAGTCCGTGTTGTTTCTGTTTCTTTTCCTGCTTTTCATCATCTTCGCCATATGGTAATCCAGGATAGGAGTAGCTTGAGTGGCTAACTTCTTGTATACTATCCGCACCGCACGCCTGGCTCACAGTCACAACAAACACACCGGCTAAAGTGGGCGTAACGTTTCCTGCATGCCTCTACATGACAGCCAATCACCAGCCGTATTAGAGCGCGGCGTGCAAGCATGTCGCATGCTTATAGGCTCAATGACGCTGTTTTGTTTTGGTATCGAAAATTGGTATCGATTGACAAGGGAGGCTTCGATACCCCTTAGTATCGATGTTTCCATTTCGGTGCCAAGTAAGTATCGAAACTCGATACCCAGCCCTAGCTCCATGTACAAGTACCTCTCCGCTCAATGTACAAGTACCTCTCCGCTCCATGTACAAGTACCTCTCCGCTCCATGTACAAGTACCTCTCCGCTCCATGTACAAGTACATCTCTGCTCCATGTACAAGTACCTCTCCGCTCAATGTACAAGTACATCTCCGCTCCATGTACAAGTACCTCTCCGCTCCATGTACAAGTACATCTCCGCTCCATGTACAAGTACCTCTCCGCTCCATGTACAAGTACCTCACCGCTCAATGTACAAGTACATCTCCGCTCCATGTACAAGTACATCTCTGCTCCATGTACAAGTACCTCTCCGCTCAATGTACAAGTACATCTCCGATCCATGTACAAGTACCTCTCCGCTCCATGTACAAGTACCTCTCCGCTCCATGTACAAGTACCTCTCCGCTCCATGTACAAGTACCTCTCCGCTCCATGTACAAGTACCTCTCCGCTCAATGTCAAGTGTCGACAGTACCTCTCCGCTCCATGTACAAATACCTCTCCGCTCTCATGTACAAGTACCTCTCCGCTCCATGTACAAGTACCTCTCCGCTCAATGTCAAGTGTCGACAGTACCTCTCCGCTCCATGTACAAATACCTCTCCGCTCCATGTACAAGTACCTCTCCGCTCTCATGTACAAGTACCTCTCCGCTCCATGTACAAGTAGCTCTCCGCTCAATGTACAAGTGTCGACAGTACCTTTCCGCTCCATGTACAAATACCTCTCCGCTCTCATGTACAAGTACCTCTCCGCTCCATGTACAAGTACCTCTCCGCTCAATGTACAAATACCTCTCCGCTCCATGTATAAGTACCTCTCCGCTCTATGTACAAGTACCTCTCCGCTCCATGTACAAGTACCTCTCCGCTCAATGTACAAATACCTCTCCGCTCCATGTACAAGTAGCTCTCCGCTGAATGTACAAGTGTTGACAGTACCTCTCCGCTCAATGTACAAGTACCTCTCCGCTCAATGTACAAATACCTCTCCGCTCCATGTACAAGTACCTCTCCGCTCAATGTCAAGTATCGACAGTACCTCTCCGCTCCATGTACAAGTACCTCTCCGCTGAATGTACAAGTGTCGACAGTACCTCTCCGCTCAATGTACAAGTACCTCTCCGCTCCATGTACAAGTACCTCTCCGCTCTCATGTACAAGTACCTCTCCGCTCCATGTACAAGTACCTCTCCGCTCAATGTACAAGTACCTCTCCGCTCAATGTACAAGTACATCTCCGCTCCATGTACCAGTACCTCTCCGCTCAATGTACAAGTACATCTGCGCTCCATGTAGGGCTGGGTATCGTTCAAAATTTTTCGATATCGATACCGTTTCGATACTTGGATTTCGATACCGGTTCCTGAACGATACTTTTTTCGATACCAATTTTTAGAAAAATCCATTTTAACAAAAATAAAACTGCATTACACATTGAAATTATTTTACAAATCTTTAGTTTCCCCCCATCTTAAGTTTTACAGCAGAAAAAAATAAAACCTACTGTATTTAACATAACTTTAAGTTCTCTAAACGTATTGCCGTCCCTACAAAAAATATTGGAGTACTACAAAGGAAAGAAATGTAGCTAAAACAAATAAATCAGTGGAATAGTTTTCAGTGCAAAACAGAGAGTTGCAAATCAGGGTTTAATGCTCACTGATGCAACAGAACTATATTCTTGTACAAACTGATGAGATGGCTCCACTTCATGCATGGAAGACTAGTTGAGCATTGACTAGCCTATCAATATAGCCTTATATGCCACAAAGTGAATCGCATTTATATTCAACAAACTATCATGACATCAGCGTTTGTTAACGAGTTGCTAAAAATACATGGGCGATAACTGCCCGCTTGCACATAACGCTAATTAATTAAACATTAACGCTAGCGTTGCAGATCAGTGTGCTCACTGCTGCAACAGAACGTCATTCTTGTCAAATCTGACGAGACAGCTCAACTTCACTGACTAGCCAATCAATATAAATGAATCGCATTTACATTCAACAAACTATCATGACATCAGCGTTTGTTAACGAGTTGCTAAAAATACACAATGCCCGCTTGCGCATAACGTTACGGCGGCAATTAATTAAACGATCTAATGCTACAACTCACAGCCAGATGCATGGATTTGTCAGACTGAGGGATCTGATAACCGCTAACTTGCGGTAAGCTGAGCTGACCCACCTCTCAATTATTTATCTTGTCTGTGGAAACCAGTCCGTGTTGTTTCTGTTTCTTTTCCTGCTTTTCATCATCTTCGCCATATGGTAATCCAGGATAGGAGTAGCTTGAGTGGCTAACTTCTTGTATACTATCCGCACCGCACGCCTGGCTCACAGTCACAACAAACACACCGGCTAAAGTGGGCGTAACGTTTCCTGCATGCCTCTACATGACAGCCAATCACCAGCCGTATTAGAGCGCGGCGTGCAAGCATGTCGCATGCTTATAGGCTCAATGACGCTGTTTTGTTTTGGTATCGAAAATTGGTATCGATTGACAAGGGAGGCTTCGATACCCCTTAGTATCGATGTTTCCATTTCGGTGCCAAGTAAGTATCGAAACTCGATACCCAGCCCTAGCTCCATGTACAAGTACCTCTCCGCTCAATGTACAAGTACCTCTCCGCTCAATGTACAAGTACCTCTCCGCTCCATGTACAAGTACCTCTCCGCTCCATGTACAAGTACCTCTCCGCTCCATGTACAAGTACCTCTCCGCTCCATGTACAAGTACATCTCTGCTCCATGTACAAGTACCTCTCCGCTCAATGTACAAGTACATCTCCGCTCCATGTACAAGTACCTCTCCGCTCCATGTACAAGTACATCTCCGCTCCATGTACAAGTACCTCTCCGCTCCATGTACAAGTACCTCTCCGCTCAATGTACAAGTACATCTCCGCTCCATGTACAAGTACATATCTGCTCCATGTACAAGTACCTCTCCGCTCAATGTACAAGTACATCTCCGCTCCATGTACAAGTACCTCTCCGCTCCATGTACAAGTACCTCTCCGCTCCATGTACAAGTACCTCTCCGCTCCATGTACAAGTACCTCTCCGCTCCATGTACAAGTACCTCTCCGCTCAATGTCAAGTGTCGACAGTACCTCTCCGCTCCATGTACAAATACCTCTCCGCTCTCATGTACAAGTACCTCTCCGCTCCATGTACAAGTACCTCTCCGCTCAATGTCAAGTGTCGACAGTACCTCTCCGCTCCATGTACAAATACCTCTCCGCTCCATGTACAAGTACCTCTCCGCTCTCATGTACAAGTACCTCTCCGCTCCATGTACAAGTAGCTCTCCGCTCAATGTACAAGTGTCGACAGTACCTTTCCGCTCCATGTACAAATACCTCTCCGCTCTCATGTACAAGTACCTCTCCGCTCCATGTACAAGTACCTCTCCGCTCAATGTACAAATACCTCTCCGCTCCATGTATAAGTACCTCTCCGCTCTATGTACAAGTACCTCTCCGCTCCATGTACAAGTACCTCTCCGCTCAATGTACAAATACCTCTCCGCTCCATGTACAAGTAGCTCTCCGCTGAATGTACAAGTGTCGACAGTACCTCTCCGCTCAATGTACAAGTATCTCTCCGCTCAATGTACAAATACCTCTCCGCTCCATGTACAAGTACCTCTCCGCTCAATGTCAAGTATCGACAGTACCTCTCCGCTCCATGTACAAGTACCTCTCCGCTGAATGTACAAGTGTCGACAGTACCTCTCCGCTCAATGTACAAGTACCTCTCCGCTCCATGTACAAGTACCTCTCCGCTCTCATGTACAAGTACCTCTCCGCTCCATGTACAAGTACCTCTCCGCTCAATGTACAAGTACCTCTGCGCTCCATGTACAAGTACCTCTCCGCTCAATGTACAAGTACCTCTCCGCTCAATGTACAAGTGTCGACAGTACCTCTCCGCTCCATGTACAAGTACCTCTCCGCTCAATGTACAAGTGTCGACAGTACCTCTACGCTCAATGTACAAGTGTCGACAGTACCTCTCCGCTCTCATGTACAAGTACCTCTCCGATCCATGTACAAGTACCTCTCCGCTCCATGTACAAGTACCTCTCCGCTCCATGTACAAGTACCTCTCCGCTCCATGTACAAGTACCTCTCCGCTCCATGTACAAGTACCTCTCCGCTCAATGTACAAGTACCTCTCCGCTCCATGTACAAGTACCTCTCCGCTCAATGTACAAGTACCTCTCCGCTCCATGTACAAGTACCTCTCCGCTCCATGTACAAGTACCTCTCCGCTCCATGTACAAGTACCTCTCCGCTCAATGTCAAGTATCGACAGTACCTCTCCGCTCCATGTACAAGTACCTCTCCGCTGAATGTACAAGTGTCGACAGTACCTCTCCGCTCAATGTACAAGTACCTCTCCACTCCATGTACAAGTACCTCTCCGCTCTCATGTACAAGTACCTCTCCGCTCCATGTACAAGTACCTCTCCGCTCAATGTACAAGTACCTCTGCGCTCCATGTACAAGTACCTCTCCGCTCAATGTACAAGTACCTCTCCGCTCAATGTACAAGTGTCGACAGTACCTCTCCGCTCCATGTACAAGTACCTCTCCGCTCAATGTACAAGTACATCTCCGCTCCATGTACAAGTACATCTCTGCTCCATGTACAAGTACCTCTCCGCTCAATGTACAAGTACATCTCCGCTCCATGTACAAGTACCTCTCCGCTCCATGTACAAGTACCTCTCCGCTCCATGTACAAGTACCTCTCCGCTCCATGTACAAGTACCTCTCCGCTCCATGTACAAGTACCTCTCCGCTCAATGTCAAGTGTCGACAGTACCTCTCCGCTCCATGTACAAATACCTCTCCGCTCTCATGTACAAGTACCTCTCCGCTCCATGTACAAGTACCTCTCCGCTCAATGTCAAGTGTCGACAGTACCTCTCCGCTCCATGTACAAATACCTCTCCGCTCCATGTACAAGTACCTCTCCGCTCTCATGTACAAGTACCTCTCCGCTCCATGTACAAGTAGCTCTCCGCTCAATGTACAAGTGTCGACAGTACCTTTCCGCTCCATGTACAAATACCTCTCCGCTCTCATGTACAAGTACCTCTCCGCTCCATGTACAAGTACCTCTCCGCTCAATGTACAAATACCTCTCCGCTCCATGTATAAGTACCTCTCCGCTCTATGTACAAGTACCTCTCCGCTCCATGTACAAGTACCTCTCCGCTCAATGTACAAATACCTCTCCGCTCCATGTACAAGTAGCTCTCCGCTGAATGTACAAGTGTCGACAGTACCTCTCCGCTCAATGTACAAGTATCTCTCCGCTCAATGTACAAATACCTCTCCGCTCCATGTACAAGTACCTCTCCGCTCAATGTCAAGTATCGACAGTACCTCTCCGCTCCATGTACAAGTACCTCTCCGCTGAATGTACAAGTGTCGACAGTACCTCTCCGCTCAATGTACAAGTACCTCTCCGCTCCATGTACAAGTACCTCTCCGCTCTCATGTACAAGTACCTCTCCGCTCCATGTACAAGTACCTCTCCGCTCAATGTACAAGTACCTCTGCGCTCCATGTACAAGTACCTCTCCGCTCAATGTACAAGTACCTCTCCGCTCAATGTACAAGTGTCGACAGTACCTCTCCGCTCCATGTACAAGTACCTCTCCGCTCAATGTACAAGTGTCGACAGTACCTCTACGCTCAATGTACAAGTGTCGACAGTACCTCTCCGCTCTCATGTACAAGTACCTCTCCGATCCATGTACAAGTACCTCTCCGCTCCATGTACAAGTACCTCTCCGCTCCATGTACAAGTACCTCTCCGCTCCATGTACAAGTACCTCTCCGCTCCATGTACAAGTACCTCTCCGCTCAATGTACAAGTACCTCTCCGCTCCATGTACAAGTACCTCTCCGCTCAATGTACAAGTACCTCTCCGCTCCATGTACAAGTACCTCTCCGCTCCATGTACAAGTACCTCTCCGCTCCATGTACAAGTACCTCTCCGCTCAATGTCAAGTATCGACAGTACCTCTCCGCTCCATGTACAAGTACCTCTCCGCTGAATGTACAAGTGTCGACAGTACCTCTCCGCTCAATGTACAAGTACCTCTCCGCTCCATGTACAAGTACCTCTCCGCTCTCATGTACAAGTACCTCTCCGCTCCATGTACAAGTACCTCTCCGCTCAATGTACAAGTACCTCTGCGCTCCATGTACAAGTACCTCTCCGCTCAATGTACAAGTACCTCTCCGCTCAATGTACAAGTGTCGACAGTACCTCTCCGCTCCATGTACAAGTACCTCTCCGCTCAATGTACAAGTACATCTCCGCTCCATGTACAAGTACATCTCTGCTCCATGTACAAGTACCTCTCCGCTCAATGTACAAGTACATCTCCGCTCCATGTACAAGTACCTCTCCGCTCCATGTACAAGTACCTCTCCGCTCCATGTACAAGTACCTCTCCGCTCCATGTACAAGTACCTCTCCGCTCCATGTACAAGTACCTCTCCGCTCAATGTCAAGTGTCGACAGTACCTCTCCGCTCCATGTACAAATACCTCTCCGCTCTCATGTACAAGTACCTCTCCGCTCCATGTACAAGTACCTCTCCGCTCAATGTCAAGTGTCGACAGTACCTCTCCGCTCCATGTACAAATACCTCTCCGCTCCATGTACAAGTACCTCTCCGCTCTCATGTACAAGTACCTCTCCGCTCCATGTACAAGTAGCTCTCCGCTCAATGTACAAGTGTCGACAGTACCTTTCCGCTCCATGTACAAATACCTCTCCGCTCTCATGTACAAGTACCTCTCCGCTCCATGTACAAGTACCTCTCCGCTCAATGTACAAATACCTCTCCGCTCCATGTATAAGTACCTCTCCGCTCTATGTACAAGTACCTCTCCGCTCCATGTACAAGTACCTCTCCGCTCAATGTACAAATACCTCTCCGCTCCATGTACAAGTAGCTCTCCGCTGAATGTACAAGTGTCGACAGTACCTCTCCGCTCAATGTACAAGTATCTCTCCGCTCAATGTACAAATACCTCTCCGCTCCATGTACAAGTACCTCTCCGCTCAATGTCAAGTATCGACAGTACCTCTCCGCTCCATGTACAAGTACCTCTCCGCTGAATGTACAAGTGTCGACAGTACCTCTCCGCTCAATGTACAAGTACCTCTCCGCTCCATGTACAAGTACCTCTCCGCTCTCATGTACAAGTACCTCTCCGCTCCATGTACAAGTACCTCTCCGCTCAATGTACAAGTACCTCTGCGCTCCATGTACAAGTACCTCTCCGCTCAATGTACAAGTACCTCTCCGCTCAATGTACAAGTGTCGACAGTACCTCTCCGCTCCATGTACAAGTACCTCTCCGCTCAATGTACAAGTGTCGACAGTACCTCTACGCTCAATGTACAAGTGTCGACAGTACCTCTCCGCTCTCATGTACAAGTACCTCTCCGATCCATGTACAAGTACCTCTCCGCTCCATGTACAAGTACCTCTCCGCTCCATGTACAAGTACCTCTCCGCTCCATGTACAAGTACCTCTCCGCTCCATGTACAAGTACCTCTCCGCTCAATGTACAAGTACCTCTCCGCTCCATGTACAAGTACCTCTCCGCTCAATGTACAAGTACCTCTCCGCTCCATGTACAAGTACCTCTCCGCTCCATGTACAAGTACCTCTCCGCTCCATGTACAAGTACCTCTCCGCTCAATGTCAAGTATCGACAGTACCTCTCCGCTCCATGTACAAGTACCTCTCCGCTGAATGTACAAGTGTCGACAGTACCTCTCCGCTCAATGTACAAGTACCTCTCCGCTCCATGTACAAGTACCTCTCCGCTCTCATGTACAAGTACCTCTCCGCTCCATGTACAAGTACCTCTCCGCTCAATGTACAAGTACCTCTGCGCTCCATGTACAAGTACCTCTCCGCTCAATGTACAAGTACCTCTCCGCTCAATGTACAAGTGTCGACAGTACCTCTCCGCTCCATGTACAAGTACCTCTCCGCTCAATGTACAAGTGTCGACAGTACCTCTACGCTCAATGTACAAGTGTCGACAGTACCTCTCCGCTCTCATGTACAAGTACCTCTCCGATCCATGTACAAGTACATCTCCGCTCCATGTACAAGTACATCTCCGCTCAATGTACAAGTACCTCTCCGCTCCATGTACAAGTACCTCTCCGCTCCATGTACAAGTACATCTCTGCTCCATGTACAAGTACCTCTCCGCTCAATGTACAAGTACATCTCCGCTCCATGTACAAGTACCTCTCCGCTCCATGTACAAGTACATCTCCGCTCCATGTACAAGTACCTCTCCGCTCCATGTACAAGTACCTCTCCGCTCAATGTACAAGTACATCTCCGCTCCATGTACAAGTACCTCTCCGCTCCATGTACAAGTACCTCTCCGCTCCATGTACAAGTACCTCTCCGCTCAATGTCAAGTATCGACAGTACCTCTCCGCTCCATGTACAAGTACCTCTCCGCTGAATGTACAAGTGTCGACAGTACCTCTCCGCTCAATGTACAAGTACCTCTCCGCTCCATGTACAAGTACCTCTCCGCTCTCATGTACAAGTACCTCTCCGCTCCATGTACAAGTACCTCTCCGCTCAATGTACAAGTACCTCTGCGCTCCATGTACAAGTACCTCTCCGCTCAATGTACAAGTACCTCTCCGCTCAATGTACAAGTGTCGACAGTACCTCTCCGCTCCATGTACAAGTACCTCTCCGCTCAATGTACAAGTGTCGACAGTACCTCTACGCTCAATGTACAAGTGTCGACAGTACCTCTCCGCTCTCATGTACAAGTACCTATCCGATCCATGTACAAGTACATCTCCGCTCCATGTACAAGTACATCTCCGCTCAATGTACAAGTACCTCTCCGCTCCATGTACAAGTACCTCTCCGCTCCATGTACAAGTACATCTCTGCTCCATGTACAAGTACCTCTCCGCTCAATGTACAAGTACATCTCCGCTCCATGTACAAGTACCTCTCCGCTCCATGTACAAGTACATCTCCGCTCCATGTACAAGTACCTCTCCGCTCCATGTACAAGTACCTCTCCGCTCAATGTACAAGTACATCTCCGCTCCATGTACAAGTACCTCTCCGCTCCATGTACAAGTACATCTCCGCTCCATGTACAAGTACCTCTCCGCTCAATGTACAAGTACATCTCCGCTCCATGTACAAGTACATCTCCACTCCATGTACAAGTACCTCTCCGCTCAATGTACAAGTACATCTCCGCTCCATGTACCAGTACCTCTCCGCTCAATGTACAAGTACATCTCCACTCCATGTACAAGTACCTCTCCGCTCAATGTACAAGTACATCTCCGCTCCATGTACCAGTACCTCTCCGCTCAATGTACAAGTACATCTCCACTCCATGTACAAGTACCTCTCCGCTCAATGTACAAGTACATCTCCGCTCCATGTACCAGTACCTCTCCGCTCAATGTACAAGTACATCTCCGCTCCATGTACAAGTACCTCTCCGCTCAATGTACAAGTACCTCTCCGCTCAATGTACAAGTACATCTCCGCTCCATGTACCAGTACCTCTCCGCTCAATGTACAAGTACATCTGCGCTCCATGTAGGGCTGGGTATCGTTCAACATTTTTCGATATCGATACCGTTTCGTTACTTGGATTTCGATACCGGTTCCTGAACGATACTTTTTTCGATACCAATTTTTAGAAAAATCCATTTTAACAAAAATAAAACTGCATTACACATTGAAATTATTTTACAAATCTTTAGTTTCCCCCCATCTTAAGTTTTACAGCAGAAAAAAATAAAACCTACTGTATTTAACATAACTTTAAGTTCTCTAAACGTATTGCCGTCCCTACAAAAAATATTGGAGTACTACAAAGGAAAGAAATGTAGCTAAAACAAATAAATCAGTGGAATAGTTTTCAGTGCAAAACAGAGAGTTGCAAATCAGGGTTTAATGCTCACTGATGCAACATAACTCTATTCTTGTACAAACTGATGAGATGGCTCCACTTCATGCATAGAAGACTAGTTGAGCATTGACTAGCCTATCAATATAGCCTTATATGCCACAAAGTGAATCGCATTTATATTCAACAAACTATCATGACATCAGCGTTTGTTAACGAGTTGCTAAAAATACATGGGCGATAACTGCCCGCTTGCACATAACGCTAATTAATTAAACATTAACGCTAGCGTTGCAGATCAGTGTGCTCACTGCTGCAACAGAACGTCATTCTTGTCAAATCTGACGAGACAGCTCAACTTCACTGACTAGCCAATCAATATAAATGAATCGCATTTACATTCAACAAACTATCATGACATCAGCGTTTGTTAACGAGTTGCTAAAAATACACAATGCCCGCTTGCGCATAACGTTACGGCGGCAATTAATTAAACGATCTAATGCTACAACTCACAGCCAGATGCATGGATTTGTCAGACTGAGGGATCTGATAACCGCTAACTTGCGGTAAGCTGAGCTGACCCACCTCTCAATTATTTATCTTGTCTGTGGAAACCAGTCCGTGTTGTTTCTGTTTCTTTTCCTGCTTTTCATCATCTTCGCCATATGGTAATCCAGGATAGGAGTAGCTTGAGTGGCTAACTTCTTGTATACTATCCGCACCGCACGCCTGGCTCACAGTCACAACAAACACACCGGCTAAAGTGGGCGTAACGTTTCCTGCATGCCTCTACATGACAGCCAATCACCAGCCGTATTAGAGCGCGGCGTGCAAGCATGTCGCATGCTTATAGGCTCAATGACGCTGTTTTGTTTTGGTATCGAAAATTGGTATCGATTGACAAGGGAGGCTTCGATACCCCTTAGTATCGATGTTTCCATTTCGGTGCCAAGTAAGTATCGAAACTCGATACCCAGCCCTAGCTCCATGTACAAGTACCTCTCCGCTCAATGTACAAGTACCTCTCCGCTCCATGTACAAGTACCTCTCCGCTCCATGTACAAGTACCTCTCCGCTCCATGTACAAGTACCTCTCCGCTCCATGTACAAGTACATCTCTGCTCCATGTACAAGTACCTCTCCGCTCAATGTACAAGTACATCTCCGCTCCATGTACAAGTACCTCTCCGCTCCATGTACAAGTACATCTCCGCTCCATGTACAAGTACCTCTCCGCTCCATGTACAAGTACCTCACCGCTCAATGTACAAGTACATCTCCGCTCCATGTACAAGTACATCTCTGCTCCATGTACAAGTACCTCTCCGCTCAATGTACAAGTACATCTCCGCTCCATGTACAAGTACCTCTCCGCTCCATGTACAAGTACCTCTCCGCTCCATGTACAAGTACCTCTCCGCTCCATGTACAAGTACCTCTCCGCTCCATGTACAAGTACCTCTCCGCTCAATGTCAAGTGTCGACAGTACCTCTCCGCTCCATGTACAAATACCTCTCCGCTCTCATGTACAAGTACCTCTCCGCTCCATGTACAAGTACCTCTCCGCTCAATGTCAAGTGTCGACAGTACCTCTCCGCTCCATGTACAAATACCTCTCCGCTCCATGTACAAGTACCTCTCCGCTCTCATGTACAAGTACCTCTCCGCTCCATGTACAAGTAGCTCTCCGCTCAATGTACAAGTGTCGACAGTACCTTTCCGCTCCATGTACAAATACCTCTCCGCTCTCATGTACAAGTACCTCTCCGCTCCATGTACAAGTACCTCTCCGCTCAATGTACAAATACCTCTCCGCTCCATGTATAAGTACCTCTCCGCTCTATGTACAAGTACCTCTCCGCTCCATGTACAAGTACCTCTCCGCTCAATGTACAAATACCTCTCCGCTCCATGTACAAGTAGCTCTCCGCTGAATGTACAAGTGTCGACAGTACCTCTCCGCTCAATGTACAAGTACCTCTCCGCTCAATGTACAAATACCTCTCCGCTCCATGTACAAGTACCTCTCCGCTCAATGTCAAGTATCGACAGTACCTCTCCGCTCCATGTACAAGTACCTCTCCGCTGAATGTACAAGTGTCGACAGTACCTCTCCGCTCAATGTACAAGTACCTCTCCGCTCCATGTACAAGTACCTCTCCGCTCTCATGTACAAGTACCTCTCCGCTCCATGTACAAGTACCTCTCCGCTCAATGTACAAGTACCTCTCCGCTCAATGTACAAGTACATCTCCGCTCCATGTACCAGTACCTCTCCGCTCAATGTACAAGTACATCTGCGCTCCATGTAGGGCTGGGTATCGTTCAAAATTTTTCGATATCGATACCGTTTCGATACTTGGATTTCGATACCGGTTCCTGAACGATACTTTTTTCGATACCAATTTTTAGAAAAATCCATTTTAACAAAAATAAAACTGCATTACACATTGAAATTATTTTACAAATCTTTAGTTTCCCCCCATCTTAAGTTTTACAGCAGAAAAAAATAAAACCTACTGTATTTAACATAACTTTAAGTTCTCTAAACGTATTGCCGTCCCTACAAAAAATATTGGAGTACTACAAAGGAAAGAAATGTAGCTAAAACAAATAAATCAGTGGAATAGTTTTCAGTGCAAAACAGAGAGTTGCAAATCAGGGTTTAATGCTCACTGATGCAACAGAACTCTATTCTTGTACAAACTGATGAGATGGCTCCACTTCATGCATGGAAGACTAGTTGAGCATTGACTAGCCTATCAATATAGCCTTATATGCCACAAAGTGAATCGCATTTATATTCAACAAACTATCATGACATCAGCGTTTGTTAACGAGTTGCTAAAAATACATGGGCGATAACTGCCCGCTTGCACATAACGCTAATTAATTAAACATTAACGCTAGCGTTGCAGATCAGTGTGCTCACTGCTGCAACAGAACGTCATTCTTGTCAAATCTGACGAGACAGCTCAACTTCACTGACTAGCCAATCAATATAAATGAATCGCATTTACATTCAACAAACTATCATGACATCAGCGTTTGTTAACGAGTTGCTAAAAATACACAATGCCCGCTTGCGCATAACGTTACGGCGGCAATTAATTAAACGATCTAATGCTACAACTCACAGCCAGATGCATGGATTTGTCAGACTGAGGGATCTGATAACCGCTAACTTGCGGTAAGCTGAACTGACCCACCTCTCAATTATTTCTCTTGTCTGTGGAAACCAGTCCGTGTTGTTTCTGTTTCTTTTCCTGCTTTTCATCATCTTCGCCATATGGTAATCCAGGATAGGAGTAGCTTGAGTGGCTAACTTCTTGTATACTATCCGCACCGCACGCCTGGCTCACAGTCACAACAAACACACCGGCTAAAGTGGGCGTAACGTTTCCTGCATGCCTCTACATGACAGCCAATCACCAGCCGTATTAGAGCGCGGCGTGCAAGCATGTCGCATGCTTATAGGCTCAATGACGCTGTTTTGTTTTGGTATCGAAAATTGGTATCGATTGACAAGGGAGGCTTCGATACCCCTTAGTATCGATGTTTCCATTTCGGTGCCAAGTAAGTATCGAAACTCGATACCCAGCCCTAGCTCCATGTACAAGTACCTCTCCGCTCAATGTACAAGTACCTCTCCGCTCAATGTACAAGTACCTCTCCGCTCCATGTACAAGTACCTCTCCGCTCCATGTACAAGTACCTCTCCGCTCCATGTACAAGTACCTCTCCGCTCCATGTACAAGTACATCTCTGCTCCATGTACAAGTACCTCTCCGCTCAATGTACAAGTACATCTCCGCTCCATGTACAAGTACCTCTCCGCTCCATGTACAAGTACATCTCCGCTCCATGTACAAGTACCTCTCCGCTCCATGTACAAGTACCTCTCCGCTCAATGTACAAGTACATCTCCGCTCCATGTACAAGTACATCTCTGCTCCATGTACAAGTACCTCTCCGCTCAATGTACAAGTACATCTCCGCTCCATGTACAAGTACCTCTCCGCTCCATGTACAAGTACCTCTCCGCTCCATGTACAAGTACCTCTCCGCTCCATGTACAAGTACCTCTCCGCTCCATGTACAAGTACCTCTCCGCTCAATGTCAAGTGTCGACAGTACCTCTCCGCTCCATGTACAAATACCTCTCCGCTCTCATGTACAAGTACCTCTCCGCTCCATGTACAAGTACCTCTCCGCTCAATGTCAAGTGTCGACAGTACCTCTCCGCTCCATGTACAAATACCTCTCCGCTCCATGTACAAGTACCTCTCCGCTCTCATGTACAAGTACCTCTCCGCTCCATGTACAAGTAGCTCTCCGCTCAATGTACAAGTGTCGACAGTACCTTTCCGCTCCATGTACAAATACCTCTCCGCTCTCATGTACAAGTACCTCTCCGCTCCATGTACAAGTACCTCTCCGCTCAATGTACAAATACCTCTCCGCTCCATGTATAAGTACCTCTCCGCTCCATGTACAAGTACCTCTCCGCTCAATGTACAAATACCTCTCCGCTCCATGTACAAGTAGCTCTCCGCTGAATGTACAAGTGTCGACAGTACCTCTCCGCTCAATGTACAAGTATCTCTCCGCTCAATGTACAAATACCTCTCCGCTCCATGTACAAGTACCTCTCCGCTCAATGTCAAGTATCGACAGTACCTCTCCGCTCCATGTACAAGTACCTCTCCGCTGAATGTACAAGTGTCGACAGTACCTCTCCGCTCAATGTACAAGTACCTCTCCGCTCCATGTACAAGTACCTCTCCGCTCTCATGTACAAGTACCTCTCCGCTCCATGTACAAGTACCTCTCCGCTCAATGTACAAGTACCTCTGCGCTCCATGTACAAGTACCTCTCCGCTCAATGTACAAGTACCTCTCCGCTCAATGTACAAGTGTCGACAGTACCTCTCCGCTCCATGTACAAGTACCTCTCCGCTCAATGTACAAGTGTCGACAGTACCTCTACGCTCAATGTACAAGTGTCGACAGTACCTCTCCGCTCTCATGTACAAGTACCTCTCCGATCCATGTACAAGTACCTCTCCGCTCCATGTACAAGTACCTCTCCGCTCCATGTACAAGTACCTCTCCGCTCCATGTACAAGTACCTCTCCGCTCCATGTACAAGTACCTCTCCGCTCAATGTACAAGTACCTCTCCGCTCCATGTACAAGTACCTCTCCGCTCAATGTACAAGTACCTCTCCGCTCCATGTACAAGTACCTCTCCGCTCCATGTACAAGTACCTCTCCGCTCCATGTACAAGTACCTCTCCGCTCAATGTCAAGTATCGACAGTACCTCTCCGCTCCATGTACAAGTACCTCTCCGCTGAATGTACAAGTGTCGACAGTACCTCTCCGCTCAATGTACAAGTACCTCTCCGCTCCATGTACAAGTACCTCTCCGCTCTCATGTACAAGTACCTCTCCGCTCCATGTACAAGTACCTCTCCGCTCAATGTACAAGTACCTCTGCGCTCCATGTACAAGTACCTCTCCGCTCAATGTACAAGTACCTCTCCGCTCAATGTACAAGTGTCGACAGTACCTCTCCGCTCCATGTACAAGTACCTCTCCGCTCAATGTACAAGTACATCTCCGCTCCATGTACAAGTACATCTCTGCTCCATGTACAAGTACCTCTCCGCTCAATGTACAAGTACATCTCCGCTCCATGTACAAGTACCTCTCCGCTCCATGTACAAGTACCTCTCCGCTCCATGTACAAGTACCTCTCCGCTCCATGTACAAGTACCTCTCCGCTCCATGTACAAGTACCTCTCCGCTCAATGTCAAGTGTCGACAGTACCTCTCCGCTCCATGTACAAATACCTCTCCGCTCTCATGTACAAGTACCTCTCCGCTCCATGTACAAGTACCTCTCCGCTCAATGTCAAGTGTCGACAGTACCTCTCCGCTCCATGTACAAATACCTCTCCGCTCCATGTACAAGTACCTCTCCGCTCTCATGTACAAGTACCTCTCCGCTCCATGTACAAGTAGCTCTCCGCTCAATGTACAAGTGTCGACAGTACCTTTCCGCTCCATGTACAAATACCTCTCCGCTCTCATGTACAAGTACCTCTCCGCTCCATGTACAAGTACCTCTCCGCTCAATGTACAAATACCTCTCCGCTCCATGTATAAGTACCTCTCCGCTCTATGTACAAGTACCTCTCCGCTCCATGTACAAGTACCTCTCCGCTCAATGTACAAATACCTCTCCGCTCCATGTACAAGTAGCTCTCCGCTGAATGTACAAGTGTCGACAGTACCTCTCCGCTCAATGTACAAGTATCTCTCCGCTCAATGTACAAATACCTCTCCGCTCCATGTACAAGTACCTCTCCGCTCAATGTCAAGTATCGACAGTACCTCTCCGCTCCATGTACAAGTACCTCTCCGCTGAATGTACAAGTGTCGACAGTACCTCTCCGCTCAATGTACAAGTACCTCTCCGCTCCATGTACAAGTACCTCTCCGCTCTCATGTACAAGTACCTCTCCGCTCCATGTACAAGTACCTCTCCGCTCAATGTACAAGTACCTCTGCGCTCCATGTACAAGTACCTCTCCGCTCAATGTACAAGTACCTCTCCGCTCAATGTACAAGTGTCGACAGTACCTCTCCGCTCCATGTACAAGTACCTCTCCGCTCAATGTACAAGTGTCGACAGTACCTCTACGCTCAATGTACAAGTGTCGACAGTACCTCTCCGCTCTCATGTACAAGTACCTCTCCGATCCATGTACAAGTACCTCTCCGCTCCATGTACAAGTACCTCTCCGCTCCATGTACAAGTACCTCTCCGCTCCATGTACAAGTACCTCTCCGCTCCATGTACAAGTACCTCTCCGCTCAATGTACAAGTACCTCTCCGCTCCATGTACAAGTACCTCTCCGCTCAATGTACAAGTACCTCTCCGCTCCATGTACAAGTACCTCTCCGCTCCATGTACAAGTACCTCTCCGCTCCATGTACAAGTACCTCTCCGCTCAATGTCAAGTATCGACAGTACCTCTCCGCTCCATGTACAAGTACCTCTCCGCTGAATGTACAAGTGTCGACAGTACCTCTCCGCTCAATGTACAAGTACCTCTCCGCTCCATGTACAAGTACCTCTCCGCTCTCATGTACAAGTACCTCTCCGCTCCATGTACAAGTACCTCTCCGCTCAATGTACAAGTACCTCTGCGCTCCATGTACAAGTACCTCTCCGCTCAATGTACAAGTACCTCTCCGCTCAATGTACAAGTGTCGACAGTACCTCTCCGCTCCATGTACAAGTACCTCTCCGCTCAATGTACAAGTGTCGACAGTACCTCTACGCTCAATGTACAAGTGTCGACAGTACCTCTCCGCTCTCATGTACAAGTACCTCTCCGATCCATGTACAAGTACATCTCCGCTCCATGTACAAGTACATCTCCGCTCAATGTACAAGTACCTCTCCGCTCCATGTACAAGTACCTCTCCGCTCCATGTACAAGTACATCTCTGCTCCATGTACAAGTACCTCTCCGCTCAATGTACAAGTACATCTCCGCTCCATGTACAAGTACCTCTCCGCTCCATGTACAAGTACATCTCCGCTCCATGTACAAGTACCTCTCCGCTCCATGTACAAGTACCTCTCCGCTCAATGTACAAGTACATCTCCGCTCCATGTACAAGTACCTCTCCGCTCCATGTACAAGTACCTCTCCGCTCCATGTACAAGTACCTCTCCGCTCAATGTCAAGTATCGACAGTACCTCTCCGCTCCATGTACAAGTACCTCTCCGCTGAATGTACAAGTGTCGACAGTACCTCTCCGCTCAATGTACAAGTACCTCTCCGCTCCATGTACAAGTACCTCTCCGCTCTCATGTACAAGTACCTCTCCGCTCCATGTACAAGTACCTCTCCGCTCAATGTACAAGTACCTCTGCGCTCCATGTACAAGTACCTCTCCGCTCAATGTACAAGTACCTCTCCGCTCAATGTACAAGTGTCGACAGTACCTCTCCGCTCCATGTACAAGTACCTCTCCGCTCAATGTACAAGTGTCGACAGTACCTCTACGCTCAATGTACAAGTGTCGACAGTACCTCTCCGCTCTCATGTACAAGTACCTATCCGATCCATGTACAAGTACATCTCCGCTCCATGTACAAGTACATCTCCGCTCAATGTACAAGTACCTCTCCGCTCCATGTACAAGTACCTCTCCGCTCCATGTACAAGTACATCTCTGCTCCATGTACAAGTACCTCTCCGCTCAATGTACAAGTACATCTCCGCTCCATGTACAAGTACCTCTCCGCTCCATGTACAAGTACATCTCCGCTCCATGTACAAGTACCTCTCCGCTCCATGTACAAGTACCTCTCCGCTCAATGTACAAGTACATCTCCGCTCCATGTACAAGTACCTCTCCGCTCCATGTACAAGTACATCTCCGCTCCATGTACAAGTACCTCTCCGCTCAATGTACAAGTACATCTCCGCTCCATGTACAAGTACATCTCCACTCCATGTACAAGTACCTCTCCGCTCAATGTACAAGTACATCTCCGCTCCATGTACCAGTACCTCTCCGCTCAATGTACAAGTACATCTCCACTCCATGTACAAGTACCTCTCCGCTCAATGTACAAGTACATCTCCGCTCCATGTACCAGTACCTCTCCGCTCAATGTACAAGTACATCTCCACTCCATGTACAAGTACCTCTCCGCTCAATGTACAAGTACATCTCCGCTCCATGTACCAGTACCTCTCCGCTCAATGTACAAGTACATCTCCGCTCCATGTACAAGTACCTCTCCGCTCAATGTACAAGTACCTCTCCGCTCAATGTACAAGTACATCTCCGCTCCATGTACCAGTACCTCTCCGCTCAATGTACAAGTACATCTGCGCTCCATGTAGGGCTGGGTATCGTTCAACATTTTTCGATATCGATACCGTTTCGTTACTTGGATTTCGATACCGGTTCCTGAACGATACTTTTTTCGATACCAATTTTTAGAAAAATCCATTTTAACAAAAATAAAACTGCATTACACATTGAAATTATTTTACAAATCTTTAGTTTCCCCCCATCTTAAGTTTTACAGCAGAAAAAAATAAAACCTACTGTATTTAACATAACTTTAAGTTCTCTAAACGTATTGCCGTCCCTACAAAAAATATTGGAGTACTACAAAGGAAAGAAATGTAGCTAAAACAAATAAATCAGTGGAATAGTTTTCAGTGCAAAACAGAGAGTTGCAAATCAGGGTTTAATGCTCACTGATGCAACATAACTCTATTCTTGTACAAACTGATGAGATGGCTCCACTTCATGCATGGAAGACTAGTTGAGCATTGACTAGCCTATCAATATAGCCTTATATGCCACAAAGTGAATCGCATTTATATTCAACAAACTATCATGACATCAGCGTTTGTTAACGAGTTGCTAAAAATACATGGGCGATAACTGCCCGCTTGCACATAACGCTAATTAATTAAACATTAACGCTAGCGTTGCAGATCAGTGTGCTCACTGCTGCAACAGAACGTCATTCTTGTCAAATCTGACGAGACAGCTCAACTTCACTGACTAGCCAATCAATATAAATGAATCGCATTTACATTCAACAAACTATCATGACATCAGCGTTTGTTAACGAGTTGCTAAAAATACACAATGCCCGCTTGCGCATAACGTTACGGCGGCAATTAATTAAACGATCTAATGCTACAACTCACAGCCAGATGCATGGATTTGTCAGACTGAGGGATCTGATAACCGCTAACTTGCGGTAAGCTGAGCTGACCCACCTCTCAATTATTTATCTTGTCTGTGGAAACCAGTCCGTGTTGTTTCTGTTTCTTTTCCTGCTTTTCATCATCTTCGCCATATGGTAATCCAGGATAGGAGTAGCTTGAGTGGCTAACTTCTTGTATACTATCCGCACCGCACGCCTGGCTCACAGTCACAACAAACACACCGGCTAAAGTGGGCGTAACGTTTCCTGCATGCCTCTACATGACAGCCAATCACCAGCCGTATTAGAGCGCGGCGTGCAAGCATGTCGCATGCTTATAGGCTCAATGACGCTGTTTTGTTTTGGTATCGAAAATTGGTATCGATTGACAAGGGAGGCTTCGATACCCCTTAGTATCGATGTTTCCATTTCGGTGCCAAGTAAGTATCGAAACTCGATACCCAGCCCTAGCTCCATGTACAAGTACCTCTCCGCTCAATGTACAAGTACCTCTCCGCTCCATGTACAAGTACCTCTCCGCTCCATGTACAAGTACCTCTCCGCTCCATGTACAAGTACCTCTCCGCTCCATGTACAAGTACATCTCTGCTCCATGTACAAGTACCTCTCCGCTCAATGTACAAGTACATCTCCGCTCCATGTACAAGTACCTCTCCGCTCCATGTACAAGTACATCTCCGCTCCATGTACAAGTACCTCTCCGCTCCATGTACAAGTACCTCACCGCTCAATGTACAAGTACATCTCCGCTCCATGTACAAGTACATCTCTGCTCCATGTACAAGTACCTCTCCGCTCAATGTACAAGTACATCTCCGCTCCATGTACAAGTACCTCTCCGCTCCATGTACAAGTACCTCTCCGCTCCATGTACAAGTACCTCTCCGCTCCATGTACAAGTACCTCTCCGCTCCATGTACAAGTACCTCTCCGCTCAATGTCAAGTGTCGACAGTACCTCTCCGCTCCATGTACAAATACCTCTCCGCTCTCATGTACAAGTACCTCTCCGCTCCATGTACAAGTACCTCTCCGCTCAATGTCAAGTGTCGACAGTACCTCTCCGCTCCATGTACAAATACCTCTCCGCTCCATGTACAAGTACCTCTCCGCTCTCATGTACAAGTACCTCTCCGCTCCATGTACAAGTAGCTCTCCGCTCAATGTACAAGTGTCGACAGTACCTTTCCGCTCCATGTACAAATACCTCTCCGCTCTCATGTACAAGTACCTCTCCGCTCCATGTACAAGTACCTCTCCGCTCAATGTACAAATACCTCTCCGCTCCATGTATAAGTACCTCTCCGCTCTATGTACAAGTACCTCTCCGCTCCATGTACAAGTACCTCTCCGCTCAATGTACAAATACCTCTCCGCTCCATGTACAAGTAGCTCTCCGCTGAATGTACAAGTGTCGACAGTACCTCTCCGCTCAATGTACAAGTACCTCTCCGCTCAATGTACAAATACCTCTCCGCTCCATGTACAAGTACCTCTCCGCTCAATGTCAAGTATCGACAGTACCTCTCCGCTCCATGTACAAGTACCTCTCCGCTGAATGTACAAGTGTCGACAGTACCTCTCCGCTCAATGTACAAGTACCTCTCCGCTCCATGTACAAGTACCTCTCCGCTCTCATGTACAAGTACCTCTCCGCTCCATGTACAAGTACCTCTCCGCTCAATGTACAAGTACCTCTCCGCTCAATGTACAAGTACATCTCCGCTCCATGTACCAGTACCTCTCCGCTCAATGTACAAGTACATCTGCGCTCCATGTAGGGCTGGGTATCGTTCAAAATTTTTCGATATCGATACCGTTTCGATACTTGGATTTCGATACCGGTTCCTGAACGATACTTTTTTCGATACCAATTTTTAGAAAAATCCATTTTAACAAAAATAAAACTGCATTACACATTGAAATTATTTTACAAATCTTTAGTTTCCCCCCATCTTAAGTTTTACAGCAGAAAAAAATAAAACCTACTGTATTTAACATAACTTTAAGTTCTCTAAACGTATTGCCGTCCCTACAAAAAATATTGGAGTACTACAAAGGAAAGAAATGTAGCTAAAACAAATAAATCAGTGGAATAGTTTTCAGTGCAAAACAGAGAGTTGCAAATCAGGGTTTAATGCTCACTGATGCAACAGAACTCTATTCTTGTACAAACTGATGAGATGGCTCCACTTCATGCATGGAAGACTAGTTGAGCATTGACTAGCCTATCAATATAGCCTTATATGCCACAAAGTGAATCGCATTTATATTCAACAAACTATCATGACATCAGCGTTTGTTAACGAGTTGCTAAAAATACATGGGCGATAACTGCCCGCTTGCACATAACGCTAATTAATTAAACATTAACGCTAGCGTTGCAGATCAGTGTGCTCACTGCTGCAACAGAACGTCATTCTTGTCAAATCTGACGAGACAGCTCAACTTCACTGACTAGCCAATCAATATAAATGAATCGCATTTACATTCAACAAACTATCATGACATCAGCGTTTGTTAACGAGTTGCTAAAAATACACAATGCCCGCTTGCGCATAACGTTACGGCGGCAATTAATTAAACGATCTAATGCTACAACTCACAGCCAGATGCATGGATTTGTCAGACTGAGGGATCTGATAACCGCTAACTTGCGGTAAGCTGAACTGACCCACCTCTCAATTATTTCTCTTGTCTGTGGAAACCAGTCCGTGTTGTTTCTGTTTCTTTTCCTGCTTTTCATCATCTTCGCCATATGGTAATCCAGGATAGGAGTAGCTTGAGTGGCTAACTTCTTGTATACTATCCGCACCGCACGCCTGGCTCACAGTCACAACAAACACACCGGCTAAAGTGGGCGTAACGTTTCCTGCATGCCTCTACATGACAGCCAATCACCAGCCGTATTAGAGCGCGGCGTGCAAGCATGTCGCATGCTTATAGGCTCAATGACGCTGTTTTGTTTTGGTATCGAAAATTGGTATCGATTGACAAGGGAGGCTTCGATACCCCTTAGTATCGATGTTTCCATTTCGGTGCCAAGTAAGTATCGAAACTCGATACCCAGCCCTAGCTCCATGTACAAGTACCTCTCCGCTCAATGTACAAGTACCTCTCCGCTCAATGTACAAGTACCTCTCCGCTCCATGTACAAGTACCTCTCCGCTCCATGTACAAGTACCTCTCCGCTCCATGTACAAGTACCTCTCCGCTCCATGTACAAGTACATCTCTGCTCCATGTACAAGTACCTCTCCGCTCAATGTACAAGTACATCTCCGCTCCATGTACAAGTACCTCTCCGCTCCATGTACAAGTACATCTCCGCTCCATGTACAAGTACCTCTCCGCTCCATGTACAAGTACCTCTCCGCTCAATGTACAAGTACATCTCCGCTCCATGTACAAGTACATCTCTGCTCCATGTACAAGTACCTCTCCGCTCAATGTACAAGTACATCTCCGCTCCATGTACAAGTACCTCTCCGCTCCATGTACAAGTACCTCTCCGCTCCATGTACAAGTACCTCTCCGCTCCATGTACAAGTACCTCTCCGCTCCATGTACAAGTACCTCTCCGCTCAATGTCAAGTGTCGACAGTACCTCTCCGCTCCATGTACAAATACCTCTCCGCTCTCATGTACAAGTACCTCTCCGCTCCATGTACAAGTACCTCTCCGCTCAATGTCAAGTGTCGACAGTACCTCTCCGCTCCATGTACAAATACCTCTCCGCTCCATGTACAAGTACCTCTCCGCTCTCATGTACAAGTACCTCTCCGCTCCATGTACAAGTAGCTCTCCGCTCAATGTACAAGTGTCGACAGTACCTTTCCGCTCCATGTACAAATACCTCTCCGCTCTCATGTACAAGTACCTCTCCGCTCCATGTACAAGTACCTCTCCGCTCAATGTACAAATACCTCTCCGCTCCATGTATAAGTACCTCTCCGCTCCATGTACAAGTACCTCTCCGCTCAATGTACAAATACCTCTCCGCTCCATGTACAAGTAGCTCTCCGCTGAATGTACAAGTGTCGACAGTACCTCTCCGCTCAATGTACAAGTATCTCTCCGCTCAATGTACAAATACCTCTCCGCTCCATGTACAAGTACCTCTCCGCTCAATGTCAAGTATCGACAGTACCTCTCCGCTCCATGTACAAGTACCTCTCCGCTGAATGTACAAGTGTCGACAGTACCTCTCCGCTCAATGTACAAGTACCTCTCCGCTCCATGTACAAGTACCTCTCCGCTCTCATGTACAAGTACCTCTCCGCTCCATGTACAAGTACCTCTCCGCTCAATGTACAAGTACCTCTGCGCTCCATGTACAAGTACCTCTCCGCTCAATGTACAAGTACCTCTCCGCTCAATGTACAAGTGTCGACAGTACCTCTCCGCTCCATGTACAAGTACCTCTCCGCTCAATGTACAAGTGTCGACAGTACCTCTACGCTCAATGTACAAGTGTCGACAGTACCTCTCCGCTCTCATGTACAAGTACCTCTCCGATCCATGTACAAGTACCTCTCCGCTCCATGTACAAGTACCTCTCCGCTCCATGTACAAGTACCTCTCCGCTCCATGTACAAGTACCTCTCCGCTCCATGTACAAGTACCTCTCCGCTCAATGTACAAGTACCTCTCCGCTCCATGTACAAGTACCTCTCCGCTCAATGTACAAGTACCTCTCCGCTCCATGTACAAGTACCTCTCCGCTCCATGTACAAGTACCTCTCCGCTCCATGTACAAGTACCTCTCCGCTCAATGTCAAGTATCGACAGTACCTCTCCGCTCCATGTACAAGTACCTCTCCGCTGAATGTACAAGTGTCGACAGTACCTCTCCGCTCAATGTACAAGTACCTCTCCGCTCCATGTACAAGTACCTCTCCGCTCTCATGTACAAGTACCTCTCCGCTCCATGTACAAGTACCTCTCCGCTCAATGTACAAGTACCTCTGCGCTCCATGTACAAGTACCTCTCCGCTCAATGTACAAGTACCTCTCCGCTCAATGTACAAGTGTCGACAGTACCTCTCCGCTCCATGTACAAGTACCTCTCCGCTCAATGTACAAGTGTCGACAGTACCTCTACGCTCAATGTACAAGTGTCGACAGTACCTCTCCGCTCTCATGTACAAGTACCTCTCCGATCCATGTACAAGTACATCTCCGCTCCATGTACAAGTACATCTCCGCTCAATGTACAAGTACCTCTCCGCTCCATGTACAAGTACCTCTCCGCTCCATGTACAAGTACATCTCTGCTCCATGTACAAGTACCTCTCCGCTCAATGTACAAGTACATCTCCGCTCCATGTACAAGTACCTCTCCGCTCCATGTACAAGTACATCTCCGCTCCATGTACAAGTACCTCTCCGCTCCATGTACAAGTACCTCTCCGCTCAATGTACAAGTACATCTCCGCTCCATGTACAAGTACCTCTCCGCTCCATGTACAAGTACCTCTCCGCTCCATGTACAAGTACCTCTCCGCTCAATGTCAAGTATCGACAGTACCTCTCCGCTCCATGTACAAGTACCTCTCCGCTGAATGTACAAGTGTCGACAGTACCTCTCCGCTCAATGTACAAGTACCTCTCCGCTCCATGTACAAGTACCTCTCCGCTCTCATGTACAAGTACCTCTCCGCTCCATGTACAAGTACCTCTCCGCTCAATGTACAAGTACCTCTGCGCTCCATGTACAAGTACCTCTCCGCTCAATGTACAAGTACCTCTCCGCTCAATGTACAAGTGTCGACAGTACCTCTCCGCTCCATGTACAAGTACCTCTCCGCTCAATGTACAAGTGTCGACAGTACCTCTACGCTCAATGTACAAGTGTCGACAGTACCTCTCCGCTCTCATGTACAAGTACCTATCCGATCCATGTACAAGTACATCTCCGCTCCATGTACAAGTACATCTCCGCTCAATGTACAAGTACCTCTCCGCTCCATGTACAAGTACCTCTCCGCTCCATGTACAAGTACATCTCCGCTCCATGTACAAGTACCTCTCCGCTCAATGTACAAGTACATCTCCGCTCCATGTACAAGTACCTCTCCGCTCCATGTACAAGTACATCTCCGCTCCATGTACAAGTACCTCTCCGCTCCATGTACAAGTACCTCTCCGCTCAATGTACAAGTACATCTCCGCTCCATGTACAAGTACCTCTCCGCTCCATGTACAAGTACATCTCCGCTCCATGTACAAGTACCTCTCCGCTCAATGTACAAGTACATCTCCGCTCCATGTACAAGTACATCTCCACTCCATGTACAAGTACCTCTCCGCTCAATGTACAAGTACATCTCCGCTCCATGTACCAGTACCTCTCCGCTCAATGTACAAGTACATCTCCACTCCATGTACAAGTACCTCTCCGCTCAATGTACAAGTACATCTCCGCTCCATGTACCAGTACCTCTCCGCTCAATGTACAAGTACATCTCCACTCCATGTACAAGTACCTCTCCGCTCAATGTACAAGTACATCTCCGCTCCATGTACCAGTACCTCTCCGCTCAATGTACAAGTACATCTCCGCTCCATGTACAAGTACCTCTCCGCTCAATGTACAAGTACCTCTCCGCTCAATGTACAAGTACATCTCCGCTCCATGTACCAGTACCTCTCCGCTCAATGTACAAGTACATCTGCGCTCCATGTAGGGCTGGGTATCGTTCAAAATTTTTCGATATCGATACCGTTTCGATACTTGGATTTCGATACCGGTTCCTGAACGATACTTTTTTCGATACCAATTTTTAGAAAAATCCATTTTAACAAAAATAAAACTGCATTACACATTGAAATTATTTTACAAATCTTTAGTTTCCCCCCATCTTAAGTTTTACAGCAGAAAAAAATAAAACCTACTGTATTTAACATAACTTTAAGTTCTCTAAACGTATTGCCGTCCCTACAAAAAATATTGGAGTACTACAAAGGAAAGAAATGTAGCTAAAACAAATAAATCAGTGGAATAGTTTTCAGTGCAAAACAGAGAGTTGCAAATCAGGGTTTAATGCTCACTGATGCAACAGAACTCTATTCTTGTACAAACTGATGAGATGGCTCCACTTCATGCATGGAAGACTAGTTGAGCATTGACTAGCCTATCAATATAGCCTTATATGCCACAAAGTGAATCGCATTTATATTCAACAAACTATCATGACATCATCGTTTGTTAACGAGTTGCTAAAAATACATGGGCGATAACTGCCCGCTTGCACATAACGCTAATTAATTAAACATTAACGCTAGCGTTGCAGATCAGTGTGCTCACTGCTGCAACAGAACGTCATTCTTGTCAAATCTGACGAGACAGCTCAACTTCACTGACTAGCCAATCAATATAAATGAATCGCATTTACATTCAACAAACTATCATGACATCAGCGTTTGTTAACGAGTTGCTAAAAATACACAATGCCCGCTTGCGCATAACGTTACGGCAGCAATTAATTAAACGATCTAATGCTACAACTCACAGCCAGATGCATGGATTTGTCAGACTGAGGGATCTGATAACCGCTAACTTGCGGTAAGCTGAGCTGACCCACCTCGCAATTATTTCTCTTGTCTGTGGAAACCAGTCCGTGTTGTTTCTGTTTCTTTTCCTGCTTTTCATCATCTTCGCCATATGGTAATCCAGGATAGGAGTAGCTTGAGTGGCTAACTTCTTGTATACTATCCGCACCGCACGCCTGGCTCACAGTCACAACAAACACACCGGCTAAAGTGGGCGTAACGTTTCCTGCATGCCTCTACATGACAGCCAATCACCAGCCGTATTAGAGCGCGGCGTGCAAGCATGTCGCATGCTTATAGGCTCAATGACGCTGTTTTGTTTTGGTATCGAAAATTGGTATCGATTGACAAGGGAGGCTTCGATACCCCTTAGTATCGATGTTTCCATTTCGGTGCCAAGTAAGTATCGAAACTCGATACCCAGCCCTAGCTCCATGTACAAGTACCTCTCCGCTCAATGTACAAGTACCTCTCCGCTCAATGTACAAGTACCTCTCCGCTCCATGTACAAGTACCTCTCCGCTCCATGTACAAGTACCTCTCCGCTCCATGTACAAGTACCTCTCCGCTCCATGTACAAGTACATCTCTGCTCCATGTACAAGTACCTCTCCGCTCAATGTACAAGTACATCTCCGCTCCATGTACAAGTACCTCTCCGCTCCATGTACAAGTACATCTCCGCTCCATGTACAAGTACCTCTCCGCTCCATGTACAAGTACCTCTCCGCTCAATGTACAAGTACATCTCCGCTCCATGTACAAGTACATCTCTGCTCCATGTACAAGTACCTCTCCGCTCAATGTACAAGTACATCTCCGCTCCATGTACAAGTACCTCTCCGCTCCATGTACAAGTACCTCTCCGCTCCATGTACAAGTACCTCTCCGCTCCATGTACAAGTACCTCTCCGCTCCATGTACAAGTACCTCTCCGCTCAATGTCAAGTGTCGACAGTACCTCTCCGCTCCATGTACAAATACCTCTCCGCTCTCATGTACAAGTACCTCTCCGCTCCATGTACAAGTACCTCTCCGCTCAATGTCAAGTGTCGACAGTACCTCTCCGCTCCATGTACAAATACCTCTCAGCTCCATGTACAAGTACCTCTCCGCTCTCATGTACAAGTACCTCTCCGCTCCATGTACAAGTAGCTCTCCGCTCAATGTACAAGTGTCGACAGTACCTTTCCGCTCCATGTACAAATACCTCTCCGCTCTCATGTACAAGTACCTCTCCGCTCCATGTACAAGTACCTCTCCGCTCAATGTACAAATACCTCTCCGCTCCATGTATAAGTACCTCTCCGCTCTATGTACAAGTACCTCTCCGCTCCATGTACAAGTACCTCTCCGCTCAATGTACAAATACCTCTCCGCTCCATGTACAAGTAGCTCTCCGCTGAATGTACAAGTGTCGACAGTACCTCTCCGCTCAATGTACAAGTACCTCTCCGCTCAATGTACAAATACCTCTCCGCTCCATGTACAAGTACCTCTCCGCTCAATGTCAAGTATCGACAGTACCTCTCCGCTCCATGTACAAGTACCTCTCCGCTGAATGTACAAGTGTCGACAGTACCTCTCCGCTCAATGTACAAGTACCTCTCCGCTCCATGTACAAGTACCTCTCCGCTCTCATGTACAAGTACCTCTCCGCTCCATGTACAAGTACCTCTCCGCTCAATGTACAAGTACATCTGCGCTCCATATACAAGTACCTCTCCGCTCAATGTACAAGTACCTCTCCGCTCAATGTACAAGTGTCGACAGTACCTCTCCGCTCCATGTACAAGTACCTCTCCGCTCAATGTACAAGTGTCGACAGTACCTCTACGCTCAATGTACAAGTGTCGACAGTACCTCTCCGCTCTCATGTACAAGTACCTCTCCGATCCATGTACAAGTACATCTCCGCTCCATGTACAAGTACATCTCCGCTCAATGTACAAGTACCTCTCCGCTCCATGTACAAGTACCTCTCCGCTCCATGTACAAGTACCTCTCCGCTCCATGTACAAGTACCTCTCCGCTCCATGTACAAGTACCTCTCCGCTCAATGTACAAGTACCTCTCCGCTCCATGTACAAGTACCTCTCCGCTCAATGTACAAGTACCTCTCCGCTCCATGTACAAGTACCTCTCCGCTCCATGTACAAGTACCTCTCCGCTCCATGTACAAGTACCTCTCCGCTCAATGTCAAGTATCGACAGTACCTCTCCGCTCCATGTACAAGTACCTCTCCGCTGAATGTACAAGTGTCGACAGTACCTCTCCGCTCAATGTACAAGTACCTCTCCGCTCCATGTACAAGTACCTCTCCGCTCTCATGTACAAGTACCTCTCCGCTCCATGTACAAGTACCTCTCCGCTCAATGTACAAGTACCTCTGCGCTCCATGTACAAGTACCTCTCCGCTCAATGTACAAGTACCTCTCCGCTCAATGTACAAGTGTCGACAGTACCTCTCCGCTCCATGTACAAGTACCTCTCCGCTCAATGTACAAGTGTCGACAGTACCTCTACGCT